>NC_039360.1:33658998-33976865 GCF_003573695.1 Papaver somniferum
TTAACCCTGCTGCTGCAAACAACTACAACACCTCATCCATTCAACTCAAATTTTGTATCAGTTTCTGTAGCTTTCCAATCTTAGCTGCATTTCTATACAACAACACTACCCATCCAACAACAACATAAATTCATGCTCCTCAGTACCACCAACATCACACATTTCAGATTTCATCTTTGCAATTTCATCGGCGTTTCATATTTATTCACTAGATCACCACTTCAGAATTCTACCATCTCAATAGCACTAGTTACTCAGCTGCACCATTCTTTGTACTGCAACATAGAAGCAAACTCATTCTTCCAAATTTCCCATAGCATCACCTGTAATTACTTCATAGCCAGTTGCAACTCATCAATACCCTGTAATTGCTCGGCCAACAACAATACACAACGTTTCTTCATTTCGTTATCAGCTTACTCACTACAGACTATAAATCACAGAAAGTAACAACACAGTATCCATCTCATATTCATAAAATCAACAGTTCTAACACCCTTTCTCAGTAACACCTATTCTTTCAGAGTAGAGCAGGCATAAACTCTAATCAAACCAAACACATATTTCCTTCACTGCAGAAACCACATCTTCTAATTCATGTACAATCATAAACTGCATCATGTTTCTAACCACAGATTCAACCCCAAGACAACTAGTAACAAGCATGAGACCTGCCATCAAATCGCTTGTATTAGCTCCATAAGACGTAATGCCAGCGTTTTCAGTCATAGTTGTATCATGTGAAATTGAAGCATGTCCACCTCCTTTTTCTTCTACAGCCCTTGCAACAACGTCCTTTCTTGCCCTCTCTTCCTCCATGGAAGATTTAAGAGCAAAAGCAAGGTGTACAAGCATGTACACCTAACAAGCACACACAAAAAATGTGAATTTTTATATGCACCCATATAACTGGTGTACAAGAAAATACACCTGTTAATTCTTACGTACTTTTAAGAATATATGCTTACCAATACTTTTGTTAATGATCTTTTATGTTGTATATCTGACCGAGATTCGAGAGGTTTTTGCCAATTTGGGTTGCATCCGTTGATGGAAGTTCATGTGGTCAAATAGAAGCAACATTTATAAAGCTACAATATATATGATTATTTGGTGGATTGATACATTAGCAAGCCCGTGTTTATATTATGCGAATCAGATCTAGTTCCTCAACGACTTTGGATTTTAGTTTAACTTACTGCTGCACTTGGTCTTGATTCTACAATCTCTACGTTGTTATAGCGGAAAGATGCTTGAATTGCTGCTTGCTAGAGAAGTATTGACACAATTGACAGTATTGGAGCAATCAGACAACCCTAACATTTCTGTCGTAACCAACATCCAGTGAATCATAGCATCACTGATTCGACATCCAAAAAACGAAAAAAAGATTGTTCACTAAAACTTGATTAAGAGTCCTAAAATGGGATACTATGTACACATGTAATTTCTGTCACATGTGTACGAAAATGTACACTTTTATTATAGGTGTAAAAATATGTACACATGGTGGTGTACCACCATGTACACATCTACAAAAATCATGTAAATCCAGCATCCATACCCATAAAACATGCCATATATCAAAGAGACAGGACAGTAGTGCACACCATGTACACATGTACAAAATCTAGAAAATCTAACATCCTCATACACAAAACATGTCGTACATTCATGAGATGGAACAAAATTCAGAAATGTATACACATATAAAACTTGAATCGCCTGTACATAAAAAGTCTACAACAAAAAGAAAGAAAGAAAGAAAACACAAAATTGGGCATATCCTAAACAAGCAGTTAATCTAAGTAATTTCACATGAAACTTCTCAATGGGAGTTGCAAGTACAGATTTTAGTGGAAAATATTTTTTTTGCACCATATATGTATAAAAAAGTTCTTGAGTTAAATTATCCAGAGCTAAGACAAAGTGAATGATTAAAAAGAACAAAAGCCAAGCTGGTACTGACCTGATAACAAATCTTGAATTGCAATCCAACGATAGTGTTTCACCTGTTGATATAAATTCCAGTCTACCATTATCAAATTTGCATGCCGAATTGAAATTTGGAAATCAAAACAAAAGTGTACAAGTAATAATTATCAGTAGAAAGATTAAACATTAACCAAAGCTTATTCCTGAATTTCCGATCAACACCTAGAAATCTCAGCCAATAAACAAGTGTATAATTATGTACACATTAATCTTCAGCATGTGTACAACTATGTACACATCGCAGCACACATGACAGCTTCTAGTTTGAGTAAAATAGGAACGCGATAATACTAAAGGTGCATGAATTTGGATTTCTTTTATATAATTATTTATTTATCAACAAACAAATAGAACAACCAGGATGCAAAATAAAATAAACAAATAGAAGGGTGGAAATTCTTAAGTAATACCTTTTAAATGTTTCGTTTTGCGTCTCGACTTCGGATTGTGGAACCCAAAAAAGAATTCTCACCATCCAGATGAGTAGTCATGACCTTTGTTCTCGGCCATTTCTGGAAAAAAAAAAGAAGAGAAATGAGTAAATGAATCTACCCTTATTTATCCCAATTAATTAATGCAAGCATACAACAACATTAGGTAATATATCTGCAAAAAGTAATAAAGATCGTTATGATACCCATTTCATCACGAGGAAGGCCAATTTTTTCATATATATGTAAAACTAAAAATAGTCCATGTGGAATGTACAAGAAGTCATATAAGTGGTGCACAAGCATATACACCTCTTATAACAAGGACAGAAAAAAAGTGCACTTCTATGTACACGGCGTATAGCTGGTACATAAATGCGTAATGAGCACATAAATGAAAATTTTTAACCGGAATTAGCACTTACATGCTTAATTGTAAGTCATCATAAATCATACCATTAATTGTGGTTATGTTAAATATATAGGAACACATAAATGAAAGAGGGTCTCTACTTTAATTAGACGAGTACCTGATCTTTAGGTGAAACAATTATTTAGTAAGACAAAGTAATAGACATACCAAAGGAGGCATTAATTAATTCATTTAACTTCCTTCCTGTTAGAGCATTGCTCGGTCGAACTTTCATGCGTTGCTATCTCAAGCATATTTGTCAAGTTTAGTTGTCAAAACTATATGTCTTGATTTCTATACTATTTATAGCTAAGTCTCGGACTAAGACAGTTAAGTATAGTTGAGCTCTAGACTCCACGACGATCATCTTACGAAGACGAAGAACTACTCAAGGAACTAGTGGAACTTCATCCGATTAAAAAAGCATGTGGAGACTTGAACTTATCTATCACTCAAAAGTCTACCTCTCTATCTCCTGCTCTTAAGACAAAGTCGTATAAGTATGATATTTTTCATACATACACATTTCCTATTTCGAGCCGAGTTTACTCGCCTATCTTTTTCTCGAAATATGTGTTGGTAAGCTTTCGCTTTAACCACTTTTCATCTTTACCCGTGACGAAATCCATGATAACGTTTCAATCTTGGAAAAAATATCATGACGATAGTTGTGAATAACAACTGTTATAACATTATAGAAAAATGTTTCAATGATTGAAATGTAGAGTTGAGATTACGTAAGCATCTATGGATATAAGCATATATAGTGTGTTCTCACATTAGTGTATAAATCCATGTGCCGGAAACCAAGTGTGTGCATATGTGTGCATATGGTATTGGTAAAGGAGACAGGTTGGGTACGCGTACTAGCGAAAGTTTTCTAACCGAAAATTTCTTTTGAGTTTGTAGTTTGCAAACTAGTAAACCATTCACCTTATGTACGCGTACCCATGGAAGTTTTCGAACCGAAAATTTCTGCTGAGTTTGTAAACTCAAATCCGGTAGCTAAGGTACGCGTACCCGTACGCGTACCGAAGCTGGTTATATTTCTCAAATCGGAAGTTCATGAACTTAAACAATAAATCAATAAGGAATGCAATCTTTGCAAACCGTGGCTATATTGTTTATGAATTGATTCAAGTGAATCAAACCGATTTTTTTTCAATTGTGTCTATGTGTATAAAGATCTAAGCAATTGAACAACTCTTGAATTAGTTCTTTTGAATTCATTTGAACTAGTTATGAGAAAGATGAATACAGTTAATATGAAAGTGCTCATATGGCTAATCATTGGTTAAATATTTTTGAACCAACCAAGTGTACACGTTTAGGTACGGTTACTCAAACCTAAATGAAATACATTTCATTTGTGTGTGACAAGCTAAGTTTCGATCTAACAGTTGAAAGATATTAGCTTGGTTAAATCAGGTTTTTCATCTAACGGTGAATATTGAATGCTTTGTTACCAAGGTAACTTAGAGTGCAAACCCTGATTTGAAAACTATATAAAGGGGAACTCTAGCAACTGGAAAAACTAATCCCCACACCTCCTGTGCGATACTACTTGGTTTTGCTAGAGTCGGTTCTCCTTTAACCTTAGGTTTCTTCTCGAGACCCTGTAAGTTAACGACTGAAAGACTTCATTGGGATTGTGAAGCCAGACGAAACTACTTCTCTTGTAGTTGTGCGATCTGATCTTGCCATTTTCTATCGTACGAGTTCAGTTGAATAATTGACTTGATATTATATCTCCGATAGGGCAAGATAAAAAGAAATCATAAACATCTCCGTCTCATTGTTTGTGATTCCGCAATATCTAGTTTCGCTACCATACGATTTAGATTATTGTGAGGTGATTGATAATTCTAGGTTGTTCTTCTGGAATATAAGTCCATGTTATTGATTGGTTCCTGTTCACCTTGATTTTATCAAAAGACGGAATAAAACTCTTAGGTTTATCTGTGGGAGACAGATTTATCTACTATCGTAGACTTTTCTGTGTGATACAGATTTTTTTATTAAAGTCTTCGACTTTGGGTCGTAGCAACTCTTGGTTGTGGGTGAGATCAGCTAAGGGAATCAAGTGCATAGCATCCTGTTGGGATCAGAGACGTAAGGAGCGCAACTATACCTTGAATCAGTGTGATATTGATTGGGGTTCAACTACAGTCCAGACCGAAGTTAGTTTGTAGTAGGCTAGTGTTTGTAGCGTCTTAATACAGTGTGGTGTTCAATCTGGACTAGGTCCCGGGATTTTTCTGCATTTGCGGTTTCCTCGTTAAAAAAACTTCTGGTGTCTGTGTTATTTATATTCTGCATTATATATTGTTATATTAATTGAAATATCACATATTGTGCGTTAAGATCAATCAATTAGAATATCCGACCTTTGGTTGTTGATTTATATTGATTGACACTTGGATATTGGTCTGTGGCACCATCCAAGTTATCTATCTAGTATTTGATAAAGACTCGCAGATTTCTATTTGCTTGAGTATAGATCAAATCGAGAGATCGAGATATTGTATCTTTGATATACTTTACTCTAGATTGAGTCTGACTGTCTAGATGATTCTCTAGAAAGTATATCGGGGTTAGTACATACAGATTGCTAATCGAAATATTGGGTGAGGTTGTTAGACCCCCGCATTTTCACTTCCTCCATTTGTGTTTGCTTAGACACAACAAATACAAGTTGTCTGTATAAGAAGAACCTAAGATGGATTATTAATACAACCATACTATGGTTTTAATGAAAAAAATCCATGAAAAGATTAGTTTAATTGAAATAGAATTTGAGTACTTACTGCAAATTGGTCCACCAATGACAAGAGCAAAAATTGAAAATAGAAATCTCAGAATGATTATCAACGGCCTCGTGCTTGCGCCACAACCATCTCTTATTGAGTGAAGTCATAAGGGAAATGTGTTTGTATGTGTGTCAGATCTCCGGGCTAGGGTATCTGTAAGCAAAACCAGAACTCCATTGATAAGTGATGACTCATTCTCATTATTCAGTAATATCATTTTAGTCTCCTACCAAATTCCACAATTTCAATGCATAACATAATTAAAACTACTCAGAGAAGTTACATAGAAAAATGTGATTTGTGAGCATCACAACTTCATAACCTAAAAGAAAAAGAAAAAAAGAAAAATAAAAACAAGAATGGGAAAGTAATATTTTACACAAATTTTTCATGGTTTCTTATAAGCAAATCTACCATAAATTCCTAAGCTATTACAGACACATTCACAATTAAACAACACCAAATGAATTACAAATTTTTTAACCAACTAATACAAATCAACGAAAACCATAACAAATTTCGAATCTGATGCACAAAATCAAAACCAAAAATCAAAATAAAGTGAGATATGATATAAAAATTAGGTTATTATTCCTACTACTTACATCTTTGAATTGAAGGATTTCAATACCTCATAGATAAGAAACGGCCCTAGGAGTAGATCCGATCCATGCTCGACAATCTCTATATGACCTCTAATTTCCATCAACCAAAACAAATATTATTTCTCTAAATCTTCAGATATGTATAAAGAATTCCTCTCTCTGTTTTTCTATGGGAGGGAGATTAACTCAAATTAAATGATAAGAATGTATTCACATCTTCCAAATCGCTTCCAGATGATGAAATCTTCGTATTGGTTTGCTAAAATTTACTGATTTTGAGTTAATCTTCAAGAAATGGAACTGATAACAACAATTTAGGTTTTTCAAAGATGGATAGGTGTTTGTTCGATTATCATAATAAAGTTTGAAGATTGAAATTTCATTGAAATGACGAGATTCAGTTTTATGATTTTTTTTTCTTTCCTCAAGAGAGTTGTTTCCATGAAATGAAAATGAAAACATGGAAACTGAATTACGAAGAAGTGATATGACATTTAGCTGAGGGGTACTTTCTCCCACGGAAAAAGTTAGTTTTGGACTGAATCGTCCATGAAAAGGATTGATTTGTACAAAATTTGGTAAATTTGGATCCCCTATTACTAGGCTTGAGATGGCAGGACTAGACAGTCTAAAGCCCAATAACTTTGGGACTAAACGTCAATTGCTACCCCAAAAAATCGTTCCAAAAAGAACCATGGACCCAAAAATTCGTTCTTCAACAAGCCGAGAGCCGAGCCCCGTTGGCTGGCTTCAGAAATTGCTGTGAAAAAAATTCAACTGTTTGATGCTCGCATAGCAACCATCTTACTTCCTGATACTGTAATCATACTATACCACGGGATTGTCCATAGAGGTCCCTGCAAATCTAGCTTTGGTAGCAAAATTCAAATCTAACCAAAACTCAGAAAGATGTAATCCTAAGTTGTAGGCTTTTACATACTTAAAAAGGAAGAGTACTTGTACATGATGAGTTCCTCCTGAAAGTGACAAAAGATAGTGGCGTCCAAACCCTCTGGTAAAATTGGTTTTCGGTGCTATAAATAATAATAACATTGAATTCAACAGAGGGCAAACAATACGGAAATAAAAATCATTGCAAAGAGAGCGTAGAAATAAACAGCACATAAAATTAGGCACTTAGAAAATAGGTCTCAACGCATCTAATAATAAAACTCATGGACTAAAATAACAATCATCATTGAACCAACCACAATAGGAATACATTGCCAAAATAGAAAGGATACCTCCAAACCCTTTTGAATACTAAACTCGAATCTTTATAGAATCCTGCTATCGTCAATTTTGTAATCACTCCCAGGATGATCTACTGTTTCATGACCAGATACTTGTTTGTCATAAAAATCACCAGATATGTGTGCCGATTTCACATCCCTTGCTGTATCGTTTCTATGCAGTTTAAAGAGAAGGCAAACACATCAGTTTCCATATAATCCAAGTAAAAATACAAATAACATAAGCTGACAGTACTTCTTTGAGATCTTATTGGATAAGCAAAACAATAACACGAAACTAGGGAAATCTATTCCACTTAATAGACACAGTGCAATAGATTACATAGTTTGAACCACTAATTTTACAAGCTCTACTTTATTATAGAGAGCTCCACCGAACAGGGTCTTTATCTAGTTTACATCTGAACCATTTGACCTACCAACATCTCTAAAAGCTGATATATGAAACACTAGGAAGGATACTAAATTGATCAAACACATGACTCTAACCTCTTCAAAACAAAACAAAACAAAACAAAACAAAAAGAGAGACGAAACTTAGAAAAAAGAAGGGGGGGGGGGGGGGGGGGGGGGGGGGGGGGGGGGTATTCATGATATGTATCAGTGAAACATTAAAGATAAAGAGGGGTTGATTAATATATCACCATTCAAGAAATCATACATGATGGAAAATCATGGAGCCAAGCGCAATGGAAAATACTTCAGAATTAAGCTAATAGTATTGAGAAATGTATTAAATAATTTGGTAGCGATAGCTACAAACAGAACATATAATGGATTTTGAAAGGAACTTTTGATACTTACAGGAACAAGGCTGCCTTGCGATAGTCCTTCACATTGACATAGTTATATGAGACAGGGTAAACAAAATCATAGCGCCAACTCATACATCTTGTTGTCCACCAGAAATGTTCACACTTATGGCTTTCGAGATGATAGCTATATACCCTTCCTTGTAAACCAAGAAAAATAATGTCTGAAAATGGGTGAATTCCGAAAGGCTCGAATAGGCGACGGCAGGTGTGATTCTTCAACTTCATGGTATGCAAGATACCTGGATTTAAATCCAACATGTCACTTGTACAGATGCTATGTTTCAAAATCCAAATACTTGCACTTGCGTTATCATAGTCCAACTGCCACATCGATAATCTAGATTCTTTGTCATAATTAATATAGTACAAAACACCTCTAGAATGTCCAATCAACCCAAGTCCATTGGCTCCACATGGAACTTTCATGACTTCAGCTGACACTGCTAGTGATTTGAGGTCGAACCGTACAAGGCGCTTACCCCGAGTTAATATATATAACATCCCATCCTAGTATACATTCCCCTTGGCCCATTTGATCCCCCGAAGCATGGGACTATCAAATTCGCTAATATATAGATGCTCAACCCAATCTCCAGGTACTTCGTGCCTAACCCATTCACCAATTTCAGACGAAAATATGTCCAAGCTTGGAATATCGGAGTAAGGATTAGGTCGAACAATTTTGTAGTCACTGGATTGGATTGGATCAAAGACTATGGCAGCAAAATTCCATCCAGGAAGTTTTAAAGGTTCAGGGATAGAAAAACGTTGTCTTGTTACTATGTTCACAACAATATAATGACTACCACAGGCGCCCTCACGTAGAGACAACCCATTACAACAGTCAATTTCATGATGATGCATGATATGATCATTACATTTTGATACGGAACCAGCACAATTCAATTCAGGCAATGTACCAGAAAAACACCATTCATCAGAAAGTCTACGAGCTCTTCCCCTGTATAATCTAAGAACACAAACATTTGAAGAAAGTCTTGGAAGACAGACATGAGAAATTAGTTTGTTCCATGATTTGGATACACACTTGAACACCACCAAACTCTTTACGGGTAGTCGACACAAGATCTCAATCACAAAATCTGTTGGTAAATGGTCTGCAATTTTCTTGCTTTCATTTTATCCCAAGACTACTCCAATTTTGATAGATAAAGAGTCCCTCACAAAAACTTGTTTGTGAGTGCAAATTAGCCGAAGCCTCAACTGTTTGCATCACTTAAATTATGAATCTTGCTAATTGTGGTTACTGGTCGATATGACCTATGAAAGAAATACCTCTTTGGTGGTGGTGGTTGCGATAAGTCTTCTTTCGACCTCTGGTGCATTAGTTATTTTTCTCAAAAGGAACAGTCCCCTGTCAAAATAAAAAAGAATGGAACTTATTTGAGAACAATACCATTACCAATCTAGACTAAAAGATTTTGTTACTCAATCGATTGAATTCACGAAATCAGGAACAGAAACTTTCCTTTAACTTAGGTGCTGTTCAAATCATGACCTCAAATGAAAAGTTAAATTCTCACTTAAAAAACCACTGAAAATCACAATTTCACACAAGAAAATCAAATAAAAATGAAACCTTGCCTTTTTGAGGCTATGCTTAAGCTCCATTGATGAAACCCCATTTTTGTTTTATAAAAAAGATTGAAACTTTAATTAAGATAATGGTCAGCCATAACCATAAACTTTGATCAAAAGAAAAAAAAAACCATAAACACTGAGGAACATTTCAATTAGATATTGATTTATTAGGGATTTCATGCTCAAACCCAAATCAAAGAAAAGCTACTTAAAATTTAAAATTTAAATAAAAGAGGAAAACCATAAAAATACAAATTTGCTCAGAGAAAATTGAAATTGAGAGACAACTTACAGAGAAGTAACTGAGAGAGACGAAAATGGTAGCCGTGGATCCAAAAAATTAAATCGATAACTTATCTCTCTCTGTCTTTTTTTCTTCTTCTGTTTTTCTGTAGATTGAATGTTAGGGAAGGTGCATCAATTTAAGGAAATACAGAGATTTATATGTATAGTTTTCAAGGATTTCCTTTTTAAAATCGGACATGGTGAAGATGAAGTACAAGGATTGATTGGGATTATCTCTGTTTTTGAAATGAACTGGGCTTTTTTCGTGCTCTGGGTAAGGCCTGGTACCACTTGAACTGTAGTCGGGAACCGCAACTAAAGTCGGTTATAAAAGGTGGAGACTCACCAGCATTGCTTATGGGTACTGGATTCCACGTGAGAGTACCAAATGCATATAAGATATAAGATTTTTTATTTTGTCCTATATGTATTTTGGTAGTGCGATTTGATACCCCATTAGCAGCATTTAAAATTTGGGGATACCAGAATACTTTTTAGTTATATTGATTTCTCCATTTGCGGAGGTATCCTCGAATACTGGTATTTATAAAAATCGGTTTCAATTCTGGTCCGGTTTTTAAATTAGTAGAATCAGATATAAGTCAGGTAAATAATCTAGGTATTTGTTGAGTATCTAATATAACAAAAATGTCGGTATTCTGCTGTCTAGTAAGTAAGATATGCTTAATCTCAACCTATATTAACTCTCATGGATCAAATGGGTTTTATAGATCTGGGATTCTGAGAGACCCCTACACCTGGAAAAACAACCAAATGGGGCAGGATAACATTCTAAAAAGATTAGATAGAGCTTTAGCAACGAAACTTTGGAGGATGGCGAATCCACATGCAGTAGTTATTCATCTTCCAAAAATATAGCATCCAATCACGCCCCAATATTACTACATAGGAAAGCAATGGATTGACAACAAAGATCCATAATTCAATGGTTACAATGGGGGATCTTAACACAACTTTTTCCCATACTAAAGCTACCATACACAGAGCCTGTAATAATATACAACAATTGCAAGATCCGCAAAACAACTGGATTAACAAGAAGGAAGAAGTTGTTCAACTCATTTTTGATCACTACTCTCAACAATATGCGGCGGCCAGGCCACAGTAATTAATGAAGACCTTTTTACAAATATCATACCAAGATTAACTCCCAGACAATCAGACATACCCACAAAGGAAGTAACTACAACGGAAATCAAACAAGCCTTCTTCTCCATAAATTCATAAAGTGCTCCGGGTCCAGATGGCTACACAAGTAAGTTTTTCAAAGCTTTATGGGAAACAACTCACCACCAATTGATAGCAAGGGTTCTAAGTTTTTTTAATAACATATATATCGAGCCTCTGATGAATCACACAAACATAACACTAATACCTAAAATTGACCATCCATCAAAACCATCTCAGTACATACCCACAGGACTCTGTAACGTCACTTATAAAATCATTACAAAAATTCCAGTCAACCGAATTAGACCCCTTCTGCCACTTATTAAATTAATTCAAAAATTCTAGTCAACCGAATTAGACCCCTTCTCCCATTTCTATTAAGCCCATACCAAAATGCTTTTGTTCCGCAAAGATCAATACACGATAACATAGAAATTACTGGAGAACTCTTCCATCATATCAAAACCTCTAACCTCACGAAAGATCCAAAAATATCTCTCAAACTAGATATTCAGAAAACCTATAATAACTTAGATTTGTGGATTTATCAAAACCTCCTATACAAAACTTGGATTTCCATCAGCCTTTATAAACTGCATTATGCTATGCGTCACAGCAATCACATACTCAATAAACATCAATGGTACACCCCATGGATACATTACCCCAACTAGAGGTATCAGACAAGGAGACACGCTATCTTCCTATATTTTATTATACGTGTTGAGATCCTATCTACAAATTTAGGAAACCTAAAAATCAAAAGTTAGTTAGGGGAATTAACATATCAAAAAAATCACCACCCATTATTCATTTAATGTAACCAATCAGAGTAACCAACACCTTAAAACCCTACTGCACTCTTATAGCACATCTCTGGGACAAATAATCAATACTGCCAAATCAGTAACATCCATCACCCAAAACTAGACCTGATCAAGGTAAACGAACTTCAACAATTCTTTAATATGCCGGATACTTCAGAACCTCCAATCTATCTAGGAGTCCAATTCAAACAGGGAAGAGAATCCAATCAAACCTTCGCTCCCCTCCTACAAATATTGGCCTGAAAATCCAAAAGATGGATGAAAAAATGCTTAACTCCAACCGGAAGACTCACTCGCATCAAAACCTCCATAATTCCCAACTCAAACCACATTATTCAAACACAAAATCTACTCAGCAATATTCATAAACAAATAAACATCAGTATTTTTCTCACGAAGGGCTCATAATTGGGAATCCAATCATTTAATATACCAACTAACATATTGACCTTGTGTTTCATCTTCACCATAACTAGTTCAAATGAGTTCAAAAGAACTAGTTAGAGAGTTGTTCAATTGCTTAGATCTTATAGAAGACACAACCGGAAAAAAATCGGTTTGATTCACTTGAATCGATTCATGAACACTATAGCCACGGTTTGCAAAGATTTCATTCCTTATTATATAAATGTTTGAGTTCATGAACGAACCGTTTTTAGAAACTAATCATCCAAAGTATGCAAACGGGTACGCATACTTTACTAACCGGTTTGAGTTTGTTTTGGTTTCCAAACTCAGCAGAAATTCACGGACATGAATTTCTTCGCCAGTACGCGTACTTTGGTAACCGGATTGAGTTTGTTTGGTTTACAAACTTAGCAGATATTCACGGACGTGAATCTTCCTCCAGTACGTGTACGAGTATGTGTACTTACCCAGTCTCCATCAACCATTTAGCACACATACAAGTATGCATATTTTAGGTTCACGGTTTTGGACTTATACACAAATGTGTATACACACTATGCTTATATCCAAAGATGATTACGTATTTTAAACTATCATTTCAATCATTGAAAATTTCTTAGAGGATATTATATAGTTGTTATTCACAAACTATTTTTCATCAAAGCGATTTTCAAGATATTAAAATATAAACATGACTTTCATCACGAGTAAAGATGAATTTGTCTAAAGGGAAAGCTTACCAACACATATTTTGAGAAATAGATAAGCGAGAAAAACTCGGCTCGAAATAGCAAATGTGTATAATTGAAGTCTATATAGTAATACGATTTTTGTCTCAAGATATGAGATAGAATAGATATACTTTTGAGTGATAGATAAGTTCAAGTCTCCACATACCTTTTTTCGATGAAGTTCCACCAGTTCCTTGAGTAGTTCTTCGTCTTCATATGATGAACATCGTGGAGTCTAAATCTCAACTGCACTTTACTATCCTAGTCCAAGACTTAGCTATAAGTAAATTAGAAATCAAGAAAGTTTTAGCAACTAAACTTGAGAAATAAGCTTGAGATAGCAACACTTGCGAGTTCGGTCGAGAAGTTCTCTAACAATCTCCCCCTTTGTCAATTTTATTGACAAAACTATCAATACATATGGAATACAAAATAAATAAACTTTGTAGATTCTCCTCCACATGCTTGATCTCCTTGGTTCTTCAACATTACTCGAAATCTTCGTCACTTCCAAGTACTCCCATGATTCCATATATGTTCAATTCAGCATCATAGTTGTTGAAGATCTTTATCCATAAAAATGAGAAAACAATAGCTCTCAATCATTGTTATACAGTGTCATAGTATTATTACATAGCATCAAAGTTCAATTGTATCACAACTTCGACAACAATACTATGGTGATATGTATCACTCCCCCTTAGTAAATACTTTCATCTCATATGAAAACTACTCCCTCTTACATAATGATCCTAAAACCATATATATTTGTAGTGTGAACTATACATTAATTCTCACCCTTTTTTGTCAATAAAATTGGCAAAGGTACAAAAACTAGTGGGATCTTAATAAAATTTCCATAGAGATACTTCATGACCAAAGAAAAGCACATATCAACGTTTTAGATGCAATCATAAAGCCGAAGCTTAATGCATTCATCAAGGAGTTTATAAAGATACAGGATAACCCCTATAATATTCCACAGCCACACTCCCCACAAAGATATAACAATTAAGCACAAGTTCAATTAAGAACTCTCCCTAATAAAATGTCATTCCCGAAAGAACAACAAGAGCGACCTTACTTTCACAAGAAAAGAAGGATTTCTTTGGACACTAACAAATCACATAAGAAAATGAATTTGTATCCAAAAATCTCAATTAAATTAATCACAAGAGAACCCATGATTAATTTAATCGGAATACTCAAACAAATTAATCACAAAAGAATTCATGATTAATCTAATTGGAAATGCCCATATAAGAAAACTTACGGAGACACACACTATTCACATAAAAATGGATTAGGGAAGATCAATACTGCGAAATAGACAAAGATTCATTCTATTTTCATCACTATTTGCACAATGACATATAATAGACTTAATCTTTGTAAACAAAAATTCATCCTATTTTCCATCAATATTTGCATAATGACATAACAGGCTTAATTTTTTTTTGTCAAAAGTTCTTCAATCTTTATCAATACTTGCATATCGACATATGAAGGAGATAACTTTTGACCACGTTCATATGTATTTCTTATGATTTTCCATGTTTAGCAATTTAATTGAAAGATACAATCATTCAAAACTAAAGCACCATAAAAGTTATTAAAAATTTTAATGTAAACCATAAGAAGTTTAACAGATAAAGCAAGAATAAAATTACTAGAATAGAGACCAATCACTTCTCCCATAAAAATCTCTAGCAATCTCATAAAATTTCTCGATTATATTTGGATTTTCTGCTTCAACATACTCTAACTTCTCTTTCATGCAGTCAACTTCATTTTGAAGACGAACAATTTCAGAGTTTACAACTGCAGATGTGTTTGTTGGGGCATTGATTGAGGATTGCTTCATCTTTCTGATGCTTGTCATACTCAAAACATTTGACCACCAATATGAGAACCAAAAGGAGCGATTTTAAAGTGACCACAAATTCTTGAGATGAGACAGGGAAAACCTAGAGTTTTCTTTGCAGTCTGTTTCACAATTATCATCCGATTAACAATAAGTCTACATAAATCAATATCTCTTTCTTCAACAATATAATAGATCAATTCAGCAAGGATCTGGTCCATAGATTGTTGTCCATAGTACTCGGCATCATGTTGGCCACAAGAAGTTTTGCAGCAACTTTGAGAAACAATCCAGCACCACTAACATCAATCTTTCCATCTCTCCGAGAAAGATCTCTATCAAAGAGGCGACTAGACATCACTTCTGAAGTTAATCTCTCATTCTCAGAAGGAGGAAATCGAGTACCCCCAACAGACACATTCGTCAGATAAGCAATAACATGATGATCCACGGTAAATGTAATACCTCCTACAATTATCTTGAACATGTAATTGGCAGGGTCTGTGTCATGAATATTAGCATAAAACTATGCAATCTTTTCAATGCGAGTAGTTTCTAAAGGTTGGTGAATGATGCCCCAAGTGTGTTTTTTTTGAGGAAATTAGTTAACCTTGGTACCCCAATCTCTAATTCATTATAGTACCTTTCAAAGATTGGTTGTTTGTTCATATACTCCAAATAGAGAACACGGGCAGCGGGGTTGACAAACTTAGCACGTATACTAGGGTCAAAGAAAGAATCATCCCTAGCATGACCACTTGAACTTCCAACATGGCTAGTTCTTCTATGTGCCATTGATAAAACAAAATTCTTCAAGGAAGAGGCGAGAAACTTACTTGGTTTGGGAACAGATATTAATGGTAGAATACCGAAACGTTGACAAACACGAAAACAGTTCTCGACCCAAAGTACACGAGTTTCTCTTGAGTTCTAAGAGCAAAACCAAAAACCAAACGGTGATGAAATGAAGGCAAACGAGTGTTCATGAACTGGTAGTTTTTTCTTCTTCGTATTCGAACAAAGGAGATGAAGAAAAGGAAAAGAATACTAAGAGAATTATTCATCTTTTAATGTGTCAAACGATGGATCAACGCTGGTTCAGGTACGTTCCGGAACAAGATTCAAACCCGTATGAGAACAGGGTTCAAAGTGTGTGAAATGTACGTGTGTTAATTAGGACCCGTTTGGAGAGGTACTAAATAAGGAGATTGGAGTAACAACTCAACAAATGTTTCCTTGAGTAATTTTCGTATGGTCAAAATGACCAACCAAAATTATGCACACCATGACACCAAGAAATAGTTTCTTTCCAACAACTCTTACATCTTGTAGTGTTGAAAAACACCCAGAAAATTGTTTTTTATAAGTCTATCAAAGAACTTTAAGAAAACCCCAAAAATATTGTGTTTTTGTTTTCTCGTTTTCCAACTTATAAAAAACAGTTTCTGCAGATAGTTTTTAGTAATCCGAAGGGAAACTCTTTTGGTAAAAAGAGACGTCATAGCTTCTTCATAACTGAAGACAATACTACTATCTTGATAGGAAGTAACAAGAATTGAGCAATGAATCAGTTCATGCTTTGAGATGATATACTCATATGACTGAGATTTAAACTCATCTTGTAACTTGTCTAGTTTGTTACAACTAAATGGATTATACAGAAGAGGAGCATTGCTCTCATTGGTTAACGAATAAGTATCAACCACAACATAAATATTATTCACCATAAATTGATTTGGCCCGTCAAGAGATTCTTGTTCATTCTGGAAATATAGATCAACATCAGAAGATACGCATTCAAGTTTCTTTTCAATTCCTGAAAAGACTTCAAGGGATTTTAAACCTGAAGGAGGTTTAGATAGAATTTCTTCTACAGATTTTATCAAGTCCGTCATGGAAGAGAATTCTGAAATCCCTGGATCTGGTGGTTCATTTAGAGAGATAACCTTTCTATCTATAGAGTCAGATCGCTATAAACACAGACTTGTAAGGTCTTTAAACTTGTTTGCCTGCTATGATATCAATTGAAAAAGCGGGGGTTTAACAACCTCACCCAATATTTCGCTTAGCAATCTGTATGGAATAACCCCAATATACTTTCAAGAAAATCAACTAGACAGTTAGACTCAATCTTAAGAAACGTATATCAAAGATCTTAATTCAATATGCAATCAACAAATAGAAATCTTCGAACCCGATTGAATACAAGAGATAAAACTTGAACGGTACCAAAGACCAATGTTCAAGGATCAATCAATTTCAATCAACAAACAAAGGTTGTATTTACCAATTGATCGATTCAACGCACAACCGGTGATATTTCAATTATATAACAAAATATAATGCAGAAAAGAAATAACACAAACACTAGAAGTTTTGTTAACGAGGAAACCGTAGATGCAGAAAAACTCCGGGACCTAGTCTAGATTTGAACACACACTGTATTAAGCCGCTAAAGACACTATCATAATACAAACTAACTTTGTTCTGGACTATAGTTGAACCCCAATCAATCTCAGAATGATCCAAGGTACATTTTCGCTCCTTACGTCTCTGATCCCAGCAGGATACTACACACTTGATTCCCTTAGCTGATCTCACCCACAACTAAGAGTTTCTACGACCCGAAGTCGAAGACTTTAATAAGCAAATCTGTATCACACAGAAAATTCTACAAAATAATCTGTCTCCCACAAAAATACCTACGAGTTTTTGTTTCGTCTTTTGATAAATCAAGGAGAATAGGAACCAATCGACAACCCGGACTTATATTCCCGAAGAACAGTCCAGAATTATCAATCACCTCACGATAATCTAATAAGTTCATGATTCATATGATTTTAGTATCCATTTCATACTCGTTTTAGCTATTATTCTTGCATGTATTCGTATTATTACTCTTGTTTTCTCTCATTTGCCTCTATTAGGTGAATCATCCAAAAAGGAGCTACAAAGTTCTGAAAAGAGCTAAGAAGAGAAGTATTCCAAGTATCCAAGTGCCCAATTTCAAGAGAAGTGGAAGAAGTGCAACGCAAAAGAGCAAAACGCTCAAAATGAAGAAACAGGCCAAAGAAAGATCTTATCTCATTCAAATTAAGGATTTATCATCACTATCTTGAATATAATCGAAATATAAAAATAATGCAAAAAGAATGAGGTCATTCCGAGTTCGGATGAAGAAGTTGTGGCCAAAACAGTTTTTATCAAATACCGAAGACAGTAAAGTTCGCAGACGGGTTTCATACTTTAATTCCGAAAATATCTGCAGGAATTTGAAGTTTGCGGACTGGGTTTGCGAACTTAGCAAGTGGAAAACGTGTATTAAAACCTTGGAAATCCTAAGGGCACGTTTGGATTCGTTATATCGTTATTTCGAGTCGGGTTCCTTAACCGACTAGGATACTTGGAAGCCAAGTAATGTAAACCTATAAAAAGGTATTTGGTGATGAATGGTTCTTACGAACGATAGATAAGTATACTAATCCAGCTATCGCTTGGTAACGGCGAAGGATTCCTTAATCATCTCTTTTCTTTATTATCTTTATATTTATCTCACAACAAAACCCCCTTTGTTATTTACTTTGTTTTGCTGATCGAATAACATATCAATTACACAGCTCTCTGTGGGGACGATCTCTTACTACCGCTATATTACCAGTTAATTAGTGGGAAATATCTTTATTAATTTGTTGCATCAAAAACACACATCAAATTTTGGCGCCGCTGCCGGGGAGCAGTTGCTAATTGATTTGTTATTTGTTTAGCTTGTTTTTGTTTTATTTTCTATTTTACTCTTGTGAGTCGTCATGTTTACTTACGGAAATAACATGTTCGGAGCACAAGATTACCAATAAAACAGTGGTAATCAATATAGTTTTCAATCTCATTCATATGAAAACTACCAATCATCCTATGAGTATAATCAAAACCAATTTTTTGTCTATGATCAATATCCCAGAGAACCTTATGGATATTCTCATACATGTCAAAAACCTTATGACGGGCATGTAAGTGAACAATCACGAGGATGGGAGGATAGTTACACTTCTAATAGTTTATCTCCTGAACTTGAGCAGAAGTTTGATCAGATTATGCATTATTTAAAGGCTAGTATTTCCACAGTGGAGTCACTCAACGAGCAACTAAACGCGGAGAACAATATGTCAACCGAATCTTACTTCAATATATCTAACCAAATTCCTGATCGTTTTTATGATCATTCACCTATTCAAAAAGGGTAGACTTGATCTGGAAATAGTATGGTGAGTGAAGGTGTTGGTTTTGATGAATGTCTTGACCAATTCCAAGCGATGGCACAACATCAACAAGGGCTCCATACAATTGAAGATGAACAATATGAGAAACTTAAGGAAATTCAAAGGCGTGCGGAGAACTTAAAACTACAATTTGATCAACTCAATGAGACAAGGAATGAAGAAGTTTGGTCTCAAAGCCAAACCGAATCCGAAATTCCTATGGATGATGAAGATTCCGATGAAGATGAGCAACCTTTCAAAAGTCCTTGCAACAATGATACAATTACTCCAACTCCGGATCATAATAAAGATCCTTCGCCTATTCAAAAGGAGGATATTGGGTGTGACATATATATTGTTATAAATGGTGTAACATACTCAAACGAAGAAATTAGGAGTTGCATCCATGAGCTAGACGTTTTAGGAAAGGATTCTGATTCCTATGACGAGGTTGTTGGGGAGATTGAGATTGAGAATGAAACCAAATTGATTGAAGTCATGGAAGACCCAATTGAGCTAGATAATAATAGTTCGATAGAGGACCGTGATATACTTGAGGTAAATAATTCACTGTTATTTACGAATGAGGATCCGATACAAGGTTTGTCTAATCCTTTGCATAATTCTATATCTATTGATCCTTTCCATCTTATTGAAGTAAATTCTAAAAGAGTTGTTAACTCAGATTTTAAGAAAATACCTCACTTAGGATTGGAGTTGTGTGCTTCCAAAGTTTTAACGGATTATTTTGCTTCTAGGTATCCACTACTTGATGTGTTTGATTCGAGTATTGTGCAGGTTCACCAAGCTGAGGAACCTTTTGAAGTTTCCGAATTCTATGTTCTCTATCCACTTCCGAGGTGTAGAAAAGACTAAGTGTGGGGGAAATTTCAATAAAGTGATAGCTTAAATATTTATATTTTGTGCTAATATTTTTATGAAGCTATTATTTGAATTGCAGATTGTTATTTGGAAGGAATACCAAATTTTCAGATTACTGGTATACGGACGATAACAATAACGTCGGGCTGACGACGTTAAACCAAGCTCTTAATGGGAGGAAACCCATTGGTTTTGTATCTTTATCCCTTTTGTTTTTAGTTTTCTTAATTTTTCATATCATATATTGCATTCTCATCTTAGATTTTACAAAGTCCTATATCTGTAATGAAAGTTTTGACGAAACTATTCTCGTCAGAAAAATTCTGACTGCGCACTTGTTACGAAAACATCTCTCGAGACTTCATACGGAGTCCGATTTGAGTGATTGACCCCAAATTTTAAAAAGGACAGACTCATATTTCTTTTCCGAAAAGAAAATCTGAATCAGAGTCTGTTAAGTTGGAGTGATAGGCCTAGACATTTGAGTTTCAGAATTTTTCCAGAACTTTTTCAGATTGCATGTCAGTCAGTCCGGAGGCCATAAAAGTCATATCATTTATCGAAACACTGTGCCCTTTTTACAACTTATATAAAATACTTAGGCGAACAACTTTCATTTATGATGTTTTTCCTAGTTCCCTACCCATTGGTACAGTTTTTGAGTTTTTCAGGGCTGTTATGTCAGAAATCAGAATTTTCGGTTTTGAACATTGAGGACAATGTTGAGTTTAAGTATGGGGGAGTAGTTAAGCATGTTTGGCCTGCATAAAAAACATAATAATAATAATAATAATAATAATAATAATAATAATAATACTCCATGATTTCTTTCATACTTGAGACTTCATCTTTTGGAGTTAATTTTGAGCTATTTAAGATGACACTCTAAATCTTTTTAAGGTTAAAACAGTTTTTACGGCTATAGATTAAGTTCCATTTATTTCAATCCTTAAATATATACGTTCATAATTGAATGAGAAACTAAGCTATGGTAGTCGTTTGAAAGATTCATCCTCCCAATTAATCATTACTGAATCACTTTCTTTTTATTTTTGCAGTTATATGTTTCTTTAAAGTAATTTGGTGGGGTCCTAATATTGTCGTGGATGTTGTAGCAAGCTAACCATTGATTGAGTTTATGAAAGCCCCATAAAACAATTGTCTTACACTCATAAAGAGTGAGCCGGAAAAAAAAAGTGAAAATGAAAAAAAAAAAAAAAAAAAAAGAAAGAAAAATTAGGGATGCACAAGACCTGCCCACCAAACCCAAACCCGGCCGTACCCGCTAAACCCTTGGGTTTTTAGTCCATACCCGCTCATTGTGGGTGCGAGGTTGGTTATGAAAAAACCCTGCTGTCTGTGGGTGCGAAGTTGGTTTAAGCTAATACCCGCCCAAAAAACCCGCAGATTATATACCATTAGATAAAACTAATCCTACCCGTCCATTATGAAACCCTAATACTAGTAGATAGAATAACTGATAACCCTCATTCACTTTCTACACTCTTCTCTCTATTCGGCCTCTCCTCTTCCTCCTCCTCAGTTCTTCTTCTTCACCTACAAACGACAATTACCAGAAATCTTCACCAGAAATCGACAACAACAACTTCAAATATTCACCTGAATTCTTGATCCAAGAGAGAAAGAAGGTGGGTTAGAGTTTGTGCTTCAGTGTTTGTATGAGAACACTGAATATAGGGTTGAAAGTATTATGAAAAAGGTAAAAGAAGATCTTGTGAGACTCTTTGAAGAGTATAAGTCTATGTTTTCAACAGTGGAGGAAGGGTCATCTAGTGTTGTTGTTGTGGATGTAACTCCTAATGTTATGATCGATGATTCGATTGAGGCTGTTCTTGAGTCAAGGAAGAAAAGGCGTAGAAAAAACCCAGTTCTTGATGCAAATTCAGAGTTAGATAAGTATTTGATAGATGATTGTGTTCTAAATGATCCCAATTTTGATATCTTGGCTTGGTGGAAATAAAATAACACCAAGTATAAGATACTCTCACATATGGCGAAGGATATATTAGCTATACACGTTTCTTCAGTTGCGTCTGAATCTGCATTTAGTACAGGGAAACGTGTTCTTAGCCAATGGAGAAGCTCTTTGTCTGCGAGGACAGTTGAGGCATTACTTTGTACGCAAAGTTGTTTATAAAAGCCTCTAGATCTTGATTTTCTAATGGAGTATGTACCAGATGATTCCTCTAGCATTGAGGAAGGTAATCTTCAAAATGTTCTTCTTCTTTGTTTTCTATTTTCTGTATTTGTCAGTAAAGATGTTTAAGGGATGTAACATAATTTTCAATTTGGTTGCAGAGTTGTTTAAAAAGACCCTGTCGGAAGTCATTGATCCTTGAGGATGCTAGGAGGAGAGACTTGAAGATGATAGAATAGACATGAGTCACTTGTTTTTATTGTTTAAGTTTTAGTCTGAATTCTGAACTTGGAAGTAGTCTGGTTAAACTTGTTTTTATTATAAGACTTGTGTAGTTATGTTTGTTTTTTTAAGTTATGAAGAACTTAAGTAAAACATGTGTGTGTGTGAATGATTATTAAATTATAAAGCAGGTTTAAACCCATACCCACCCAACCCGCAGCGGGCGGGTACAAAACCCTCCCGCTATTTGTGGGTGCGGGGTTGGTTATGAAGAAGAAAAAAACCGCAGTATGTGGGTGCGAGGTTGGTTTTAGCTTATATCCGCCCATACCCGCCCATGTGCATCCCTAAGAAAAACGTATAAGGCTCCTCTTCATTTATCGACACTAATAAATGATAGGTCCGGAATTTCGGACTAATCATAGTCGATAAAAGCAAAAACTATATCATTATTATATAGCAAGTCAAAATACTATTGATGAGGTTCTTGACACTTTGATAACAGTATGTGTGAAACGTTGTCCCTGTCTTCGTCGCCTAAGCAAGCATGGAACTCAGGATCCAAGGAAACTATCACATACTTGCTGAAAAGGAACATGCGCTTAGAGTATCTAATCATGTGGTCGAGTTAAATGGGTGCTTCTATCAACCGTTGCGCTATAAATAAGAATATTTTGATGACATTCATACAAGTATTGTGGGTAACATCTTTCACTTAAGTCAACATTTGCACACTTCACTTTTCTATTTCCATTCTCTTATCTATCCATGTGATTTAAGTACGCGAGTGTTGTGACAAACGTTGCAACAAGTACGATGACTATCTTAGTGTATTTTTGCAAACAGGCTGAATGTCACACTTAAATTGATTACGTGTGATGATTGGAATGTATGTGGGACGTTTGCAGCTAAAGAACATATGCAAGCTAATTATTTGAATTTTTTTCTTGGTGTCTATCCTTAGTGGTTCTTCCAAGGCAAAAAATTGGAGTAGGTTTTGTGGATATACCTCTTGTAAGCCCTCACGAGACTATAACTCCTCCACTAGGGACACCTAGGGGTTTAAAAGCATGTTATTCATGCTAAGAGTAACCGTATCCTCACGACATGGATTTTTTGTATTTAGGATTAGTTTTATTTAGTTTTTTCGAGGACTATAAAAAGCTAAGTGTGGGGGAATTTGATAAGTGCATAATTCATATTCTTTTAGTATCCATTCCATACTTGTTTTAGCTACTATTCTTGCATGTATTCGTATTATTACTCTTGTTTTCTATCATTTTACTCTATTAGGTGAATCATCCAAAAAGGATCTACAAAGTGCTGAAAAGAGCTAAAAATAGAGGTATTCCAAGTATCCAAGTGCCCAAGTTCAAGAAAAGTGGAAGAAGTGCGACGAAAAAGAGCAAAACGCTCAAAATCAAGAGACGGGTCAAAGACGGATCTTAACTCATTCGAATTAAGGATCTCTCATAACCATCTTGAATATAATTGAAATATAAAAATAATGCAAAAAGAATGAGGTCATTTCGAGTTCGGATGAAGAAGTTGTGGCCAAAACAGTTTTTATCAAATACCGAAGATAGTAAAGTTCGCGGACGGGTTTCATACTTTAATTCCGAAAATATCTGCTGGAATTTGAAGTTTGCGGACTGGGTTTTCGAACTTAGCAAGTGGAAAACGCGTATTAAAACCTTGGAAAGCCTAAGGGCACGTTTGGATTCGTTATATCGTTATTTCGGGTCGGGTCCTTAACCGACTAGGATACTTGGAAGCCAAGTAATGTAAACCTATAAAAAGGTATTAGGTTATGTAAAATAATAGAATCGATTTCATGTCAAAAGTTCTACATAAAAACCTAGGGTTTACCCTATTAGGGGGAAACCACCATTATTCATCTTCTTTGTAATATGAGTAGTTAAATCCTTTGTTGATTAAGGATGAATTCAATGTTCTAAGCGTGAAGCTTTATTATTAATACAAATCTATTGAGAGTTTTTATCATCATCGTTTGTCTTTACCATATCTAGGGTTTATGAGTGACTGTTAGATTGATTTGGGATGCATACTAGATTAGTGTATTGATTGCTCTATTGCTAGTGGAAGTTAGGAGATAAGTAATCATCGAATAACTCTCTACATAAGTAGAAAGCGCAAGACCTTACAGAGGGATCATGTGGAGAAATCTTGTGTGAAGACACACCAACAAGTAAACCTTGATCTAAGAGTTTAACTACTGGGATCAACCTAAATTCACAAAGCTTAAGGCGTTCAATAGGATTACACCTTGAGTGATCTACTACTTGGTGGTTCGTTGGATGGAATCTGGTAGTCGAGAACTTCTGTTTCCAATGATAGAAGGAGTTATGGGGATAACACTGATATAGCTGTTATTCTACCGTTGGTGATGAATGGTTCTTACGAACGATAGATAATTATACTATTCCATCTATCGCTTGGTAACGGAGAAGGATTCCTTAATCATCTCTTTTCTTTATTGTCTTTATATTTATCTCATAACAAAACCCCCCTTTGTTATTTACTTTGTTTTGCTGATCAAATAACATATCAATTACACTGCTCTCCGTGGGAACGATCTCTTACTACCGCTATATTAACAGTTAATTAGTGGGAAATATATTTATTAATTTGTTGCATCAACGACACGCATCATAATCCTAATCGATTCATGAAAGAAGATATTGCGGAATCACAAACGATGAGACGAAGATGTTTGTGACTTCTTTTCTATCTTTCCTATCAGAGATATAAATCTCAAGACAATTACTACAATTGTACTTATCACGATAGAAACAGCAAGATCAGATCACGCAACTACAGAGAAAATAGTTGGGTGTGACTTCACAATCCCAATGAAGTCTTTAAGTCATTAACCTATAAGGTTTCGTGAAAAATCTAAGGTCAAAGGAGAATCGACTCTAGCTTATGCAACTAATAACACACATGAGCTGTGGGGATTAGGTTTCCCAGTTGATAGAGTTCTCCTTTATATAGATTTCAAATCAGGGTTTGCAATCAATGTTAGCTTGGTAAAAAAGAATTCGATATTCACCGTTAGATGAAAACCTGATTAGATTCAAAGTAATATCTTTCAACCGTTAGATCGAACTTAGCTTGTCATACACAAATGAAATGTAACTTCATTTAGGTTTGAGTAACCGTACCTAAACGTGTTCACTTAGTTGGTTCAACAGTAGTTAACCAATGGTTAGCCATATGAGCACTTTTATATCAACCTTATTCATCTTCACCATAAGTAGTTAAAATGACTTCAAAAGAACTAGTTAGAGAGTATTTCAATTGCTTAGATCTTATAGAAGACACAATCGAAACAAAATCGGTTTGATTCACTTGAATCGATTAATGAACATTATACCCACGGTTTGCAAAGATTGCATTCCTTATTATATAAATGTTTGAGTTCATGAACTGAACGATTTTAGAAACTAATCATCCAAAGTATGCAAACGGGTATGCATACTTTACTAACTGGTTTGAGTTTGTTTTGGTTTCCAAACTCAGTAGAAATTCACATACGTGAATCTCTTCGCCAGTACGTGTACGGGTGCGCGTACTTTGGTAACCGGATTGAGTTTGTTTGGTTTAGAAACTCAGCAGAAATTCACGGACGTGAATCTTCCTCAAGTACGCGTACTTACCCAGTCTCCATCAACCATTTAGCACATATACAAGTATGCATATTTTAGGTTCCCGGTTTTGGACTTATACACAAATGTGTGAACACACTATGCTTATATCCAAAGATGATCACGTATTCTAAACTCCCATTTCAATCATTGAAACTTTCTTAGAGGATGTTATATTTTTATATTCATAAACTATTTTTCATCAAAGCGATTTTCAAGATATTGAATATCAACATGACTTTCGTCACGCGTAAAGATGAACATGGCTAAAGCGCTTCGAGAAATAGATAAGCGAGATAAACTCGTCTCGAAATAGCAAATATGTACAATTGAAGTCTATATATAAATACGACTTTTGTCTCAAGATAGGAGATAAATTAGATAAACTTTTGAGTGATAGATAAGTTCAAGCCTACACATACCTTTTGTCGATGAAGTTCCATCAGTTCCTTGAGTAGTTCTTCGTCTTCATATGATGAACACCGTGGTGTATAGAGCTCAACTACACTTTACTATCCTAGTCCGAGACTTATCTATAAGTATACTAGAAATCAAGACATATAGTTTTGGAAACTAGACTGTACAAACAAGCTTGAGATGACAACGCTTGTGAGTTCGACCGAGCAGTGCTCTAACAGATACCATACCTGTTTCAAAACCAACAGTTATTTTTCGGTATGCATAATTTTCGGAACATACATAAATTTTTTGTTTTGCGTACTGGGAACTAATACCACAACGGTTTTCGAACCAACTGTTCTTTTTCGGTATGCATACTAAATATGTATACCATTCCAGGTTCACGAGTTCACAGACTTTTTGTGGTATGGATATCGGGTATGCTACCATCAAGTCACTGCCGAACTATAGTTATGCCGGTACATGTACTATGGCTCCGGACCTAAAATAGTTTTCCTAGTTTGTGAAACTAGTATGCATATTGTCCTGTATCCACATTCTCAGTAGTCCTATATTTCCGTCTAGATCAATTAAAAACATTCTCAAATAACATCATTGACACATATCATTGTTCCAGTATATTTTCGAATGATAATATTGAATCACAATTTATATTATGAACAATAAATTGTTGTTAATTGAAATTAATCAAGTATGAACAATTGTTCATTAAGCTTAGTCATATATATTTCGAGAATAAATTACTAAGATAAACTTGACTCGAAATTATTGATATGCTTACAATAGTCTAATTAGTTATGCGAAAAGCCTCATATATAAAAATATGAATATAACTTCAGTATTCACTTAACTTTTGTTGAAAAAGTTCTCCAAAAGCTTTAGTTGATCTTTGCCTTCAAACGGTAAAACATAATGATGACTGCCGTGATGTCCTTTTCTAAGCTACACTTTTATCCTAATCCGAGACTTAACTAATTGTAGACTAAAAATCAAGATATAGTTTTTGACAACTAAATTTGACAACAAGCTTGAGATAGCAACACTTGTGACTTCGACCCAACAATGTTTTAATAATCTCCCCATTTGTTAATTTTAGTGACAAAACTATCAATACATATGGATTAAAAAATAAAGCTTCAAAAAACTCCTTAAATCCATCATGCTTGATTTCCTTGATTTTTTCAACTCCTTGAATTCTTCGTCACTTCAAGTTGCAAAGGTTCTGAATATGTTCAACTCAACATCGTTGTTGTTGAAGATGCGTAGCAATAACAACTTTGAAAATAAATATACTCAATCCTCGTTATACAAAAACGTAGTATAATTATCTTCTCCAAGTTCAAATGTATCGCAACTTTGAAGTAATACTACAATGATATATTTCCCCCGCACACCTTACATAATGATCCGAAAACCATATTATGCAGCGCAAAACTACTAATTATTTCTCCCCCGTTTGTCAATAAAAATTGGAAAAGGTACGAAAATCATGGGATCGTAATGAATTCAACCAAAAGATACTTAAAATTTAAAGCTATTACATATCAATTTTATTTAGATTATATCACATGGTATGAAATACTTAGCGCTTATATAGGAGATTTAAGATACAAGCATCTCCTTAAATTTCACATCCACATACTCCAAAAAGATATAAAAATGAAGCATAAGTCCATTTAAGAAGTATCCCCCATTTGATGTCATTCCTAAGAGAACAACATGAGTGGCCTTATTTTAATAAAAAAACAATGATTTTGTCGGACATTAACAAATCACATGAATTTGTATCCTGAACATCGATTCAAATTAATCTCAACGCCACTTGCGAACAAGGAGATAATTTTAATCTGTATGACTCGACATAAGAAAATCTTACGGAGTGTATAGTGCAGTAATAACACAGAAGTGTGATCAGGAGTAGATCGATACAGCGAGAAAATTCTCATAGAGTTTTTTTTGTTTTATAGTATATAAAACATGCTCCATCTGTTCCACTTTAGATGATGTTCTAGAATTTTTGGCGCAGATTAAGAAAATCAAAGAGAATAATTTTTTTTCTCCAAATCTACCCATATTAATACCTTCCGAAAAATTTAAGCTTCCTAATTTTTACTTTTTAGATCCTAGTATAAGGAATTCCCATGTAATTCTACTAGGAATTACCAAAGATCCCAAGATAAAATGTCTGTTTTATGGAATACACTAGAACTTTACCCGTTCCGTAACGGCATGGCCTCCTTCTTCTCCCTTAAATACCTTGACAAAATAATCTTCCACATTGAACAGTGATGAAACCCTCACTTTCTATTGGCCGAAATAGGATTTTTCTAATGCAGAAGCTATGATGAGGACACTTGGTGAAACTCTATTGGTCAAAATATTAAAATCTAGATTACACTTTGTTTACATCAAGTATTTAACCGGTGGTTAGTAAAACCATCTGCACAAAGGTGGGTAGACAATACTCCTATCACAGTTTATACCCAACCAATTTGGTTACACTCTGTTTACATCATTTACTTAAATGGACGTTAATTACGCCGTCTGATGTAGACAATACGTACGTCAAATTCTGAACCTAACTAACCAAGTAACGAAATACTTTTCTCTCAAATTTTTCATTCATCGCCTGAACTCATAAGGATTTAACTGATGAATCAATCATGCACTACGTCGACTGGTGTGATTTTCTTTTTCCAATCAACACCGATTTCAATTTGCTTTTGTTAGGGTTTTCAAAAATTTATCTCTGATTAGTTTGTATGTTGTACAATATTAGTGATAACACAAAACCACAGTGGTAGGTTGTTCAATCGTGAAGAGTTTAAGCATCATGGGTTAGGCTAACCCCTATGGGTTAGATATCTAGCTGCTAGATTGGTCATCCACGTCAGCTAGGGAAACCTCCTAAGTCATATGGCATGGCGAATCTAGCAGCTAAACGCTGAATAGTTCAACGTCAAACGCTGAACAGTACGTCGTCAAGGTGAAAGCTGAACCGAACAGCGCTTGGCTTATATATTTTTGTGCGGGGAAGCGCTGAATAGTTCAGCGTCCTGGGAAGCGCTGAATAGTTCAGCGCTGATGCCCTGGAATATTCCCGAAATGCTGAATCGTTCAGCGTTTGGACCACTTTTTGAGCGTTGAATCATTCAGCGTTTCAATCTTGCTGCTAGTTGAACTGCGAGCAAATGCTAGGAGAGAGAAGTAGACAGAAGTAGTGTTAACTTTTTTCCCACACTTTTTTCTTGATTTGCAACACTTTTTGGCCAATCTAGGAGTTCAATCTAGCCCATAGAGGTTAGCCTTACACTTTTTCCTAATTTTTTTAACCCTATGTTGATAGACGTGTTGAATTTTGGGATCAAAAAGTGTTAGGAAGTTGGATTACATACCCACGAAGAACATAAATCTGCCCAGAAAAGGTTATTTCTTTATTTTCTTATTTTTGAACCTGGATTCTTCTTCAATTATCGGATTCTTCTTCGATTATCGTAATTGAATCCGTCTTCCTCAATTATCATAACATATCCTAAATTACAAATCATCTTAATTTCTTAATCCCTCAGTTCAGTTTCACGATTACGTGCTGTTTTATATGATTGGTTGTCTTTGATGATTGGTTGTAAATGATATATAATTTATTGTTGTATGTTGTTGATTGCCGAGAATTGCAGGGGAAGGAGAGATTACTGAGGGTTAAACGAACATACCAAACTAATCTGTGCGACTGTGCCTACATCAAGTCACGCACATAGCCACACAGGGTGTTTATAAAAATGCCTGAATCACTAACTTTCCTTGAATGATACAGAAGATGCTGCCACCAGAGGTTCTGTGGAGTTATGTTCAACAAGGATTAGAGGTCTAGTAGGACTTTCCTCCGCATTATTCCAAATAGAAAGGAACCACTTTAAAGTTTTGATGATGTTAGTGGAATAGTCAATATAACAAGTCTGACTGTTTGAGCCACTTCTGTTTATATTCAAATCCCAAAGTTGATGTCAATTGGTTTTTATTTCTGATTTGTTGTTTTGGCATTTGTAGGATGACAATGCTTTTAGGTCCACCAAGTTCTAGAAATAAGCCTATATCTTTGGCCGGAGAGGTTGACAAAGAACTTAAGGCAATGAAAATGAAATTTATCATAGCGCTTAGCTGCAAATAATACCATGTTTGTTCGTTGTTCTACTGACTAAGTAATGTCTTTATACAAACTTTGTTTCAAAGCCTAATGTCTTTTTATTTATATTTTCAGACTCATATATGGTTAATCACAGCAACAACAAGATTATCGGTTTTTCCATGTTCATATGTGGTTATTCATTGAAATTATAAGGTAATTTTGATTCTCCTGTATTTTGATTTTGTTACTTTTCATTGTTTAGTTCTCTTATACCCAGCACTGTGGTGACCCATTTCCCTTCCCTATCCCTCATTTGTAGGGAATAATCTCAAAAACCAACCATTATGATCTTCCATAATCCTACAATCCAATGGAAATCCCTTCCCTTCCCTACAAAGAGGATCAGAAGTGATCCACTTTGAAGGGAAGGGAAATGCGATGGAAACTCATTTCCGTCAAAGTTTCTGCTTTACAGAAACTCAGTTTCCATAGTATTGTTGACAAGAATTGAGTTTCTGTATTTGATTTTTTTTAGTTTTACCCTAAAACTTTCTTTTTTCACTCTATTTTTTTTTACTAAATCTCTTTTTTACCTATAATATTTATTTTTTTACCTATTTTATCTCTTTTTTTTTTACTTTCAATTATCTTTTTTTACCTAAATAAATATATTCCAACAATAAAAATTGGGAAAAATATAAATACGGAAAATGAGTTTTGTCACATGTAAGAAAGGGATGGAAGGACACCATAGTGGAGCTGTACAAATGAGGGATAGGGAAGGGATGACGCCAACGATAATGCTTGGCCTTATGTCTTTATCTGAACACAAACTGATCTCTAAGATGGTGTCTATAACTATTATACTCTATATTACATGCTTATTGTATAACTATTGAAGTCTATATATAATTTTAGAGACCCTTGGATTTAGCTGGGCTTTTCATACTAAATCTCAATAATTACACTACAGCTTTTGAATTGAGAGAAACTCTCATGAGAAAATACAATGAAAACTCGAAGATGGTGTACAACCTTCACGACCAAATAATCATAGTTCCATTCATTATCCGCTAGTGCGAGCTGCAAGCGACTCTTCTATTTCGGAATGCTGATTTTTAATCATCTTTGTAATTTATTGATCATTTATTTTTGCAAATCTCCTGCACTGCTAATTAATATCAAAATGGTAACATGGTGGTGAGTTATGTCTCATGCTCAAAATGTTTACATGGTGGTGAGCTACGTTCCCTGATATATGGCCTGACTGTTCCATCTGCTAGAAGATATGTAGATGCATGCATATGGTGGCACTTAATTCAAAAGGTACCAAGTTGCTAAGGTATGTATATCGAAGGGACAACCAATCCAACGGCTGATATCATGAATTTTGTCAATGATAGCTCCTTTGACATTGCAGGTTAATATGAAACAATGGGACTTGAATTCGAGGATGTTAAAGCTTTAACTGAACCGCTGAATGAGTTAAACATGGGAGATTTCGAGGTACATCAAAGTATTCTATTTTACCTGACTAAATTGAGGCCTATACCATTTAATTAGGGCCTATATATTATTTTATCTACCTAATACACAATGATAAGGGGTGTCTAATATTTATGTAAGCTACCAAAATTACCCTCAAAAAACTATTAATATTACTAAATTATCCCCATCAATCCTTAATAAACCTAACTAAAAAAAATCATTTTTCATTTCTAACCTAAAAGCCGATTCTTCATCTTCTCTACTCCCTCTTTTTTCATTTTTTTGAAACCAAAAATCGTCGATGATCGACGATTCAAAAACGATTAATCGTTTTCTTTTTTCTATAAAATGTCGAAACCAACAAGAACTAAGTATGCTACTAACAAGAATCATTCTAGTGCCGACAATCCCGGACTTGTTTAAGCGATTCGAAATAAAACGAAGGAAGTGCAAAAACAATCCGAAGCCTCTCGTATCGCACAAGAGGAGGAAATGAGTCGAATCAGGTACTTTTCTATCAACCCAATCCTCTAAGCTAGGTTTTAGTAGCATGCATTAGGTTAGAAATCGAGAATTTTGAAATCAAAAAATTTCAGTGCTCACAGAATCGGGTTACGTTAATGTCGAAGTAACCCGATGCTTGTTAGAAACGGATTATGTTCTTAAACTTATAAACCTATTATTCTGCATGTGAAAAGGAATCGGTGAACGTTAATGCATAAATAACCCGATTGTTTTAGGCAATATTCCTGGATCTTTGTTTTGTTGGAATCGGATTACATATGTATTCACAAAAACCGATTGTGTAGTTTAGAATCGGACTTTATATGTATATTGAGTAAACCGATTTATGGAATCGGTTTACATTAGCACTTAAAAAAATCCGATTGTGAATTTTATTATGTTAGGAATCGGATTTTATATGTATATCGAGTAAACCGATTATGTACCTTGACTTTAAAATGCATTATATTCCATTATTTTTTGTCGCTTAAATCCGTATTCTACAGGAAAAAAATCAAGCCGAAAAGAAATATAGGCGGAAATATGACCTTGCTACTCCTAAGCCTTTGGGACCTCGTCGAAAAGACGGTAAAAATTTGAATGCTTCCCACCGAAACCCAAGGGGCACAGGGAGTAAAGCCAAAGGGATCATCATCAATGACCCACCACCTCAAGCGGAGCAACCAAGACATGAAGAATCTGATTCCGAAGAAAGTGAAGGTGGTGGCAAGGAAGGTGGTGAAGAAGGTGGTGATAGAGAAATTGAAGAAGAAAAAGGTGACGAGGAAGGTGGTGGCAAGGAAGCTGGTGAAGAAGAAAGTAATGAGGAAGGTGGTGGCAAGGAAGGTGGTGAAGAATAAAGTGATGAGAGTGAAAGTGATGAAGAAGAAGGTGAGGATGAAAATGATGAAGAGATAAGAGAAGTAGTTCACGAACAAGTGAAAGAACAAGAATCTTAACAACAAGACCAATGAGGAGATGCTCAAGAAAAAGGTAAGAAGAAAGAAGGACCAAAGAAGAAGAAAGGTGACCACAATGCCCGACCCACTGAAGATGTCTGCTCGCGGCCCTGATGATCCACTTTTAGGGATACCCGATGATGGAGGAAAGATATTATGGGGTTACAAAGACAGTTGGGCCTCCGTCGTTTACAATACCATAGTAAGTACCTAAACCTTATGCTATGTGATTTAAACATTATTATCCGTGTACTGTTTTGATTGTTGTCCATCGTGGTTGTTTTGTTTTATAGGATCACAAGGATGTCGTTCGTCTTATGAAGCCAGGAATGTCAGTGAGTATGATGAGTCAATGGCCACTGGAAGGAATAAAATCAACCGTTGGAGAAGTTCCGGAAGTAATCGATCTAGTCAATTCTACGGGGTTGGTACATGCGGTCGACAATTTGTACCACCTTGGTTACGATAGACCTCTTTGTTCCGCCTTTGCCGAGAGATACTACGGGGAAACAGATACTTTACATCTTCCGTTTGGATAAATGACGATAACTCCAAATGATGCGAAGTTAATTACCGGCCTAAGCATAGAAGGTAAATCCGTGAAGCACAAAGGGTACGAGCCAGAGCTTGGGTGGGACAAGATTTATGCGTGGACCAAGGAAGTGTTCCAATGGGATGAGGAGAAGACCAAGAAGGAGATGCTAGTTGGAAAGGCAAAGCAGAGGATATTCCATCTCTCGAGGCTGAGGGCCAACTTCATGGGAACAAAGAAGCTTCGTACTGAGGGAAAAGAGGTGAAGACGCAACGTATCATCGCCACGGCCAATGCGTATGTCCTCTATGTCCTGGGAGCTGTAATCTTCCCCGACGATTCCGGTGACCGTGTGAGCGTCAATTTTATCCAGCTTTTGCAACCATTTGGAGAGGTTCGCGAATACTCTTGGGCCACTGCCATCCTTGCACACTCGTTGAAGGAGTTGAGAAAGGCTTCTAGGTCTCAAAGGAACCAAATAGGAGGGAATATGGCTTTTCTGCATGCTTGGATATATATGCACTTCCCAATATTTGCTAAAAGTTCTTTTGAGAAAAATGATTGGGACGGAGAGCATTATGGAGACAAGTAAAACTACAAAAGTAAGCCGAAGAAACAAAAAATGGATTTTCTAAATTTGAGACGCCAGTTAGACAACTTGACGATGAAGGATGTTGTCTTCGATCCTTACAAGAAGGATTTGGCTAAAGGAAAGAAGGTTGGCTGCCGAGAGCAAAGTGAATATTTTGGGCCTTTGTTTCACCCAAGTGGATATGTAATGTACAACCCTACGAGAGTCGCAAGACAATGCGGTTACGTATAAAAAATCCCAAAGGCGCACAAGATGTTCAACATCAATGAGACAAAAACCAAATCACATGATAATGATATTATCATTGTTCACAAGCCTTTCCCATCATGTGATTATTGGAACGACAGAGCGTTCCACAGATATCCTTTGGATGGCCCATCTCGAGCGGATGACGAGGTAATTCCGGGTTACATACCGTGGTACCTCAAAGTTTCGCATATTCAAGTAATACGAGTAGATGAGAGGCCCAAGATAAAGGACAAAGATACGGCTCTCGATTACATAGTGCTTATTGTTACTCAATTACGATTTTGTTAATGGTTTTAGCATTATATATTAAATGTTTGTTATTTGAAATTGAAATAGATAAGACGAGTCGGACACTTGATAACCCAGGAAAAGCTAGAAATGAGGGAAGGGAAAATGTGAAGGCCAATGAAAAGTTAGTTGATGAATTGAATGGTCTCGAAGATGTAGAAGCTGGTGCAAATTTTGGGGAGCAGGATGATGATGATGAGGAGGAGGAGGAGCCAAAGAAGAAGAGGAAGAGACCCCCCCCCCCCCCCCCCCCCCCCACCCCCACCCCCACCCCCAAAAAAAAAGATGACTGAAGGTGCATTGAGCAGCGTCCAACCTGGTAAACGTGGTCGTGGCGGTGGACGTGGTCGTGGTGGGGATGTTCATGAATGAATGGTTATCTCTATGTTTATGTCTTTTAGGATGGATAATTATGGAGTCAAAACTTATGTCTTGTCTTAAAATTATTGTCGATTATCGAATTATGTTTGGTTACACTCCTAGTCTATGAATGACTTAATCTGGTTTCTAGTTTATGAATGACTTAATGTGTGTGGAAAAATTGGAGGATTCTAGCATTCTTTCTGTCAGAATCGGTTTACATATAACTATATATAATCCGATTCTGACAGTTTCTCAAATGTTCAGTTTTAGAATCGGGTTTCATGTATAAATATGTAATCCGATTTCTAAGAAGAAAAGTTCTTTAACTTTTAGAATTGGTTTACATGTATAAATATGTAATCCGATTTTTATGAAGAAAAGTTCTGTAACTTTGAGAATCGGTTTACATGTGCATTATAAAAGCCCAATTTGTTAGAGGAAAATTTATATGATTTTGTAAGGACAAAATCGGTCTATGTGGTAGAATATAAAATCCAATTATTTGAACTGAATTCAAAAAAAATAGCCGTTGAGACTTCATCTATATAAGGACAACCTCTTTGAGATACTCCCACATCACACACTTAGCCTAGAAAATGGAATGGGAACCGTTTGAAGATTTGTGTCTGGTTAAATCCTTTGCTAATACGTTCCGCGAACGTCCGAATGAAATCTATTCAATGTCTTGGAAAAGAGTTAACGAGTTCTTTTAAGGGCGTACCGTGAATCCCAATAACCGAAAATGGAGAGACTTGGCTTTTCGATTCAACTACATAAAAGGCGCAATGCGAGAGTACGTAATAGTAGAAATATGGTGTACCACTATCATCCACGAGCTCCTCTTAGGGAAAAAGTGAGTAATGCGATCATTTTTATACCTATTTCAACTACACTAGTTCACCTACTAACATATAAGAATTCATTGAATTTCAGCCGGAACGTTTCAACGAGCTATGGAGAATTCACAATGGGGAAAGAAAGTTCATTCACCACAAAGAATATACGACGTTGTACCGACGTGCTCGGAGGTTCACTGACGAGCATTTGATGTGTCAAATTATAGAATTCCCATACTGAGTCCTATATATATGTACTGGGCTAATTTCCTAAACTATGTAATAAATATCTTGTTTCTGCAAGTAACGCATAATCGGTTTACATGTGCATTATAAAAGCCCGATTTTAGGAATCGGTTTATGTGGGTATTAATCAAACTTCGATTCTGAGTTTACATCTTCCCAAGCATAAAACTCAACCCAAAATCGATTTGCAAATGCACTAACATCAACCGATTCTGGATCGAGTAAAAAAAATTACAGATTTTGATTATGCATTAATGAAAGTTAATCTCAGGATTAACTTGATTAAATACTTTTTAATTTTTCGAATTAACACTAATTTAACAAGGGCGTATCAGGCATTAACATAAATAGTGTTTTTCTTTTTTTTGTTTTCTTTTGTTATCAAATATGAGGTTAGGGAATAATCCAAAAAGTTTGCAGAAGGAGAGAGCTTGGAAGGAAGAACACCAACAAAGGTATGTACAAAATTCATTTTTGTGCCTTGGATTTTGATAGTTATTATAATGTTTTTGATTATAATACTGTATGGTTTTGTTTCTCTCCAGTGTACCTGAGTTTTCTGATGGTGATAATGATCCTTGGTTTCACTATGAATATTACCGTGATGAAACTTTGGTTGCTGACAAGAAAAGAGGTGATGGAGGGATTAAAAAAGATCTTCTAACAACTGAACATGCCAAGGATAAAAAGAAGAAACATTTGGAGAGCCGCGGCGATAAAAACAACTTGGTCTCGTCTGCATCGCTTGTTAAGATGAAAAATCGATATGCATTACTTGAAGAGGAGTAGTAGGATACTGCTTTATAACTTTGTTTTATAGTTGTTTATCAAGTTTTAAATACAGGTATAGCACTTCCGATGAGCACTTCTAATGAAATGCACCTTTGTCACTTATTAAAAAGAATCTAGAAGATTTTGTTCTAAATTGACTATCGGATATTTAAACGAGTAAACGACTAATAAAATAACAACCGGTTCAAAGAGATTAACACCAGGCGGATGATAAATTCATGATTATGTATTGTTACATAATTAAAGCGACTTGGGTGCCACTAGCTAGAATGAACCCTAAGTAAAATTGCAGCAGCAGCAGCAGCTATACTTGTCAAGAAACGTAACAAGTACTTTTCTTTTCACCGAACTCTCTATTCATTTCGATTCTTCTTTCTTGATTCTCCATCCTTTTATCAAAGTCTTCTTATTTAAAATCACAAGTATGTTTGATGTAGACGCATGTGTCTTCGATAATAATTCTTTGTTGAGGGGAAAATCAGATTATCGGAGACACGAGTATCTCCATAAAACACAAATGCATTTTGGAATCAATTTTGCAATAATTCTTTACAGACCGTCATTATAGACTACTCCAAAACCGTTTCCTACGTGGAGTTCCACGTGGAACTGCCATCTCGGCCTAACCGAAAAGAAAGCGATTTGTGTCCATCAAATCTAGAAAACTTTTAGTATTTTGTGTTTTTGGGCCGGTGATGTTAATCTCTAAACTTTGATGAATCTCGTTCATTAGAATTAAAATCTTGTAAATCTTCACAAAATCTTTTCTATCTAAACTTAACTATTACACGACTCTCCATCTTAACCCCTCATCACTATCCGGGGTCAAGCCGTCACCAATCTGGACACTGCTGAAATATAAAGATATTCCCATAATATGCAGCATATAACTATGGAGGAAATATGGGCTGTAGTAACTAAAATGGGCCCTTTCACTTCGCCCGGACCAGATGGGTACTCTCCGGTTTTCTACAAGAGAAGTGTTGGGGTACAGTTTGTAATGATGTTTTCCCTAAACTATTGAATCATACTAGCATTGCAGTGATCCCAAAGATTAAAAGCCCAGATACACCTTCTGATTATCGTCCAATATCTTTATCCAATGTTTTGTACAAGATTGTGGCAAAAAAACTTGTCAAACAGACTCGAGCCGCATCTGGAAGGATTTGTATTTTGGTCGCAAAGTGCTTTTGTGCCTGGTCGCCAGATTTTTTGGGTATTATATTCATTGCAAAGGAATTGCTTCATTTTATGCACAATTCTAGAGCGGTAAATGGGCACTTTGATCTAAAGGTGGATATTGTGAAAGCCTACGATAGAGTCAATTGGAAGTTTCTAGGGGATATGCTGCATATTATGGGAATATCTGGAACTGCTCATTCTTTAATCAAGGCATGTGTGATGTCTACCTCCTTTTGTATTAACATCGATGGATCTTCACAGGGATTTTACAAGAGTGAAAGGGGTATTCCGCTCTCTCCCACGTTATTCATAATCTGCTCTCAGGGTCTCTCTTTACTGATGCAACAATTTGAATCCCAAGGTACCAAGGATATAAAATCAACAGATGGGTACCTATAATTACCCATTTGATGTTTGCTTTGGTGCACACTCCAGAATAAATGTGTTTAATCTGAAGAAGCTTCTACAACAATATGCATCAATGTCAGGTCAACTCACAGATAACAATAAATCAGCCATATATTTCAGTAAGGGAATTTCAGATTTAAGTAAACAGACGACAATGCAAGATTTGGGTGTTAGAGAGATGGTGTCTGATGATAAATATATTGGGATTTTTCCTTTGAAGTCGGATTTCAGAATTGCAAGTTTCAATTACCTTATTGAAAAGTTTACCTCAAGATTACCAGGATGGAGATTCGGCAGGGAGAACGGTATTGCTACAAACTACTCTGAATTCCTATTTACTTCATGGGATTTTATGTCTTCTACCAAAGGGTGTTACGCAGGAAATAACTAAAATTCAGAGAAGAATCATAAGTGCATTTGTGTGAGACAGCAATTAGACAGGTTATTGTAGTTATCCTATATCAGCAAGTAATGGGATTATGCACACTGCATGGGTAAGGTTTCAATGATATATATTCTGCAATACGCATTTGCACTCTGCGAATCTCTTGTCACAATGCATTCTGCAGTAACTTGCACGTCCTAACAGTCATACAGTCGCAAGTCCTAAATATCCATGTTATGAGATTAAGCACCCTGAAAATCCTAACTCTAACATTCAACCGTAACATTTGCACTCTGTTAGTGTCTTAACAACCAATATACAACAAATAAACATACATGTACTCATATAATTATATATACTAAGATTGCTGAACTATGGGATTCAGTAATTATGCCAATAAGCTCATGAGAAAACTATCACGCATAAAATTGAAGACACACAAACAAGTACAGCCCACTGTTGACTTACCTCTCAATCGAGGAGGCCTCTTCTCTTGCTGATAATCCATAGGACTATAAAGACTAATACACCCAGCGTGATGCAACTTCCAGATAACCACCATAGCACGTGACGCTCTGATCCGATGATTCCCATTCTCACGTTTACACCAAATAACTCGGCTACCGCAGCAACAATACCATTGCTTACACCTAGGTTAGTCATAATCAGACCAAACTGAGATATGGCCACATTTTTCTTTTGAAGAGCAATCTCGAGTGTGTACTCCAGTCGATTAACATTTTCGGACATCTTCAATGATTGGAAAAAAAAAAAAACAGAACATAAACATCAATACAACAAAGATCAAAACAACTGAATGAAAATACTTCAACTATATATATACTTACCGTATTTAAACCTTTAGAAACCAATGTATACTCAGCCAAAGACCCTGTTAGTACTTCAATCAGCATCTCCGTTTTTTCATCATCTCCCGTTGTATCTTCCATCTGCTGCAGGGACACTTGCAGGTCTTTCAGCAACCCGCTAATTTCCGCAATTATCTGAAAGCAAGCCATGCGAATTGACTTTCCCAGCGTAGACAATGAATACATATTAAATACATGATTACTGATCGTTCCAAAAGAAGTACCTTTCTTACTGCAAATGTAATTCTATCAAGATGAATCTTGATTTCCTTCAAATCATCGAAGCAGCACATTTTCTGCAGTGGACTAGACTCTAGCTGCAATCATACATAAGACTAACTATTACTAAATTACAGATAGCTAAATAAGATAAGACCATTTCACTCATATAATAAAAACATTAGAAAAAGATTCAAAATTAGGGACTTACCCTTCTGAATTGAGATGTAAGTCTTTCAAGATCAATCTTGATATTCTCCACATGGGGAATACCGGGAATACGTTTAACTGGAGGAGGAACCTCTATGTTTAAAGATACCAATTCATTATCAAGACCGACCAAAGCTTCCTTCAATCACATTTCGAGTGCTAAGACTTCTAATTTCTCACCGTGTTGCCGATCAGACACCCGGGCAACTAACTTCTTCATAAACGTAAATGGATCATTGTCTTTCCAAACTATAATCTCACTTTCCGAGAGCATTGCCTTAAGACGCCCAATACTAACGAGAACAGACTTGTTCTAGCAAATTAAGAGGTAAAACGAATTATCGTCAAGGAACGCCAAATACTCCGTATCTGGCATGCCCATCCTTAACTTGATATCTGCTCCTCGATCAAGCTCTCCAAAATTCCCATTAGAAAATACCGCCCAATAGTCTTTATCCGGTAGCATCTCTTGTCTTCTCCACCATATTCCCTCTTTCGCTAAATGCTCAATTCCTTTCAACCATCGATTCGTGGCTTCTTCTTTCACACTAGGTTTACTTGAATTGAACCACCAATTTGGTGTTATCTTGTTCATTGTGGTTTTAGGGTTTCGAGATGAAAAGAAAATCCTAACTAGAATCAATTCAGAGAAATCAAGAACTTAGATGTTCTTGATACAAAGATGTTAAAAAAATGAATTGACGTTGATAAAATATGAAATTGAATCTGAAATACGCTTAAAAGAGTACTGAATAAAAGATATTGAAGCTTAATCTATGATTTTGTTTTAGGAGATTTCTAGGGTTTTTTTGTCAGAAGGATTGCTACTGAAATATAAGAGCGATGAAACTGAAAGATTTTAGTACTCAATGAAAGGATTGTGACGTTGCGAAGCAGAACTCTTTTAATACGGTATATACATGGAACATATAACGTTGACCTACTCTGACTTGACTAATATGAATGAGAACTAGCTTCTTGTTGTTAGCTAAAAGCCAAAAGTAGGCCTGTCAATATATGTCCGATATCCGAAATTCGTTTCTTAGTATTCGGAATTCTATAAGATTTTATCCGTTTTATCGGATATCGGATACAGATATTTATCGGATATTTCTTCCTTAATCTATCGGAATCGGATTAGGCTCTATCCGTTTAGTTAATATCCGATATCCGATAGAACATGAATTTATTTGTGATTTATCCTAACCATATTTATGATTTATTTGTGATTTACTCTAATATCCGATATCCGATATGAAATATTTGAAAAATTGAACTTAAATTTCAATTATGAACATGTTTTAAAGGGTTTTTAACATTTTTTTCTTAACCGGATATTATCTGATAAATATCCAATATCTGATAGCTTAGCCTATCAGAATAGATATCTGATTTTGATATCCTATAGGATATTATCGGATATCGAATATTCGATAGTGCTTAACCTGTCGGATATCGGATTTCTGAATATCCGACGGATATTCTTTCATTGACAGGCCTAGCCAAAAGTGCCCCGGTCCCCAAGTGACATGCCAGCTTCAGTAGTCAGTAAAAAATATATATACTAGGCATCCGGGGTCTTACCTGCCCCGACTCAACCTCTTATTAGTGTCAAGCGTCACGTAGTCATGTGTATTCGATACTTGATTTTTAATTTGACATTTCAAATGAAATATTATGAAATATCAATAGTTATGATTATTATCCTGGTATCTTCAACGTTTATTTAGATATTATTATATTGTGATTACTGTTGGGTCGTTTATGTATTCAATTCTTGTTATGAGATCTGTATTGTGAGAAGATGAACCTTCATCTCATAACATTCTCTCCTCGTATTGGTTTATAAGATCATGCATATTTATTTAAAAAGTTTGCAAGCAAATTGCTTCTGCTTTCGTATCCTTTCTCTGTGGTATTGGAGATGTGGTGGCATCACAACTGCATGAATTTGATTATCCTCCATCTATATATATACTCAAGTATATCATTTTTTTTAAATAATTTGTCGGATTATCATTGTTGAGGTTTTTATTTTAGATAAACACAAAAACTTTACGGTATAACTCTTCGTTTTAGTTAAGCACATGTTTTTATTTCCTTTATAAAAGATGGATTATCCAACCTAGTACATTCAAAAAACAACCAATTAACAAAAATGATTGAACAAATAGCCGATAATACTTGTTTTCACTTTTCTAAATTATACATGCAATTTTTCTTGCAACACCTTCTTAGAATGTAATTGTGGCACGCCTATCATTTTTATTTTGTATCCAAATCTCTCTCTTATTGTTGTCTATTAGATTTGGCGGATGAATTCAAGTTTTGATGTGTCTGAACCAATATACCCATAACATTTGCATATGTAGTTGTTCTAAAAGAGGAAATCCAAATGGAGATAAAATAAAAATAAAATATGTATACCAAAATAAACTCTTTCCAAGCGGCTTTTTTCTCTTCTAGGTTAATAATTGATAACATAGTAATGGCCCATGAAATTGTGAATATCATGAAAAAAATTCAAAGCCAAGAAAAAGAGCCTTATGTCAATCAAACTTGACATGACGAAAGCCTTTGATAGGATTGAGTGAAAATTCCTAATCTCCACTCTTAGGCGTTTAGGTTTTCACGAACATTGGTGTGATATTATTTTTGAATGTTTTTCAAATGTGTATGCTTTTATACTTCTTAATGGAAGTCCGGGAGAAGTTTTCTGTTCTGCAAGGGGTCTTAGACAGGGAGACCCCTTGTCCCCATATCTATTTATCATATACATGGAATCATTTTCTCGTCTACTTGTTCATGCTGAAAGTAATGATGGTATCCTAGGAATCAAAGTTACTAAAAATAGTTCATCCATTAGCCATTTGTTTTTTTGCAGATGACTGCTTAGTATTCATTGTAGATACTACTAATGAAGCAAAACAATTGGAGCAGGTGATAAAGGAATTCAGTAACTTTTCTGGACAATCCATCAATTTTGAAAAATCAGGTTTAGCTTTCCGCCCTATAACTAGTCCATGTTTTAAAGACCAAATTGCTAGTATTCTAAATGTTATAAAGATGACCTTACAAGAAAAATATTTAGGAGTCCCACTTTTAATCCAGAAAAAACAAGGAGGAAACTTTTGGACATCTTCTAGATAGATTTGACAGCAGGATAGCCATATGGCAAGGAAAGCACATAAACCAACCAGGTAGAACAATGCTTACTCAATCGAATTTAGGCTATCTAGCTTCACATCAATTAGATGTATTTCCATGCCTAAAAACATAACAAGATAAGAATAATATAATACAAAGAATTTTTTTGCTAAATAAGAAACAAAATGGCAGAAGCATGCAACTGATTAAATGGGATATTATAAGTCAGTCTAAAGCTCTGAGAGGGATGAACATAAAAAAGACCGAAGTCATGAATATTTCCTTACTTTGTAAGTTAGCTTGGATAATGATTACTGAAACCAACACTAAATTTTCCATCACTATGAAAAGTAAGTACTTCCCTAACCATAATCCACTTCATTATGCTAAAGACAAATATGGTTCATGGATATGGAAGGGTGTATGTAGAGGTCTAGATATTCTTAGAGAAAATTATTGTTCGGAAGTTGGAGATGGTAGAAAAAAATCCATCTGGAAACACCCACCACCATATCAATATGCTTCATCTTACATAGAGACAATGGACCAACTAATTGATCAAAACACAAAAACTTAGAAACTAGATATCTTACATTGTCTTTTTGATGAATATACTGTAAGGGATATCATGAGAATCAGAATTCCAAAAACTAGTAAGGATCAATTGAGATGGACACCATCTTTAAATGGTATTTTTTCTGTTAAAACTGTCTATATGGTTGTGGATAGTGTAAACAGTAGTCATGGTGTTGTAAACTTTCCATGGAAAAGATTTTGGGGTATGAAGCTACCTCCATGAATCTTGCACTTCCTGTGGAAGTGTATAAAAGAATGCTTACCTGTTAGAGAAAGACTAGGAAGACATGTTAATGACATATGTCCAAAATGTCCTCTGTGAAAGAGAAAATAAAACTGCTTATCACCTGTTATTGAATGTACTTATGCTACACAAATTTGGAATGTTGTGGATAATAATATTGCAGGTATGCTCACTAGAATATCCAATATTACAAATTAGATAGCAAGATGGTCTCAAAACAGTGACAGTAACGTTGTTGTACAAGACAATTTTATAACTACTACGACCTTTTACATTGTGGGGTATCTGGAAAATGAGATGTTCTTTTGTTTTTGATAATATACAAATGAATGTGGAGAATGTTGTGCGCCAAATCAACCAAAGCAGGTTGGAGGGGACTACTAGTACTCAAAAACATTTCTTGAATAGACAAACATGTGGTATCATTAGAAATGCAGTGCAATGGGAAAAACCACTTCTTTCTTTTAGAAAAGTCAATTTTGATGCAGCATATTCTAATGAAACTAATTTGATGGGAGTAGGACTAATTATTTTTGATGACACAGGTAATCCAAGGGGAGCAGGGTGCATACCAGGCTTAGCCGAAGGTGCAGAAAAAGCAAAAGCCATAGCTGCATTAGAATAAATTAAATGGGGAATGGAGCACAATGTTGTAAACCTCGTTCTAGAAGGAGAATCTGCAAATGTGATGAATGCAATCAATGGAAAAAAAGGATCTGTTCAATGGACTACCAATAGTATTATTAATGATTGTTTAAAATTGCTTACATTTTTTAATAAATGGGAATGTCGTTATGTCCCAAGAGAGACAAATGAAGTAGCTCATCTTTTATTTAAAGATTCAAAACTTTTAAGTAGTGCTACATATTGGTCTGGGAACTTACCAATATGGATATATCTTCTCTGATCCAGGAAAAACTAGATGTATCTCAATAATTATTGTTAATGAAAATTTGTTCCTTTCCTATTAAGAAAAAATGAGAGAGGAAGAAAGATAAGATATCAATGAGAGATTTCTTATTTTAGAGGTGTGAGAGAGGCGTGTGGTGAGATCGAGTGTGAGCTGTGAGAGAAATGGCGAAACTTTTCGGATATAAGTGAAGAATAAAATATTGATCGAGTACCGTTAAATATATTCTATTATATAAAGGGAACACCCCTTAGGCATTGTTCATCTATAGTAGGTGAAGCTGTAAAATTTGATTTTCCGAATTTTCCCTTGATTTTATTTTTTTCATTTGGCCATTACATAAATAAATGAGGGTACATAAATAATTTAGGGGAATTAAATAATTTACTACCCAAAATCAAAATCATCGCCGTCTAAACTTATCTAATGAGATTAAAATTGTGTGCTCCATGATCAAAATAAAAATCAGAAGCTTAAGAATAATGATCAAAATCAACAACAATATGATCTTCATCATTGAAAAATTTAAGTCCATATGTAACCTTACGGTTATCGAACAGGTCGTATTCTATAATTACATTGGGAAAAAAAAATAAAAAATAAAAAATTATATCCTCTCTGCGTTACATGGAAACTGCCATGTGTGTTCGATATGGAAACGTTTCCGTGTGTCCAATATGGAAATTCAGAAAATCCATGATAGCGGGCACGACGGTATACGTAAAAGTATTATTGAACTTGTAAGATATGCAGAAATGCAAATGGTCCAAAGTTAATTGTCCATTCATAATTTCGTTATATATAAGAAGTTATGCCCTATTGCTTATAAAATGTCGGTCATAATAATCTAGTGGTACGGCCTTACTGTAATGGAATGAGTTAGACCTGATTTTATCATATATTTATCTTGAGGTGAATAGTTGGATTGATAACTTGAGAGCTTAAATTAGAACCACACATGTGACAGTTACCTTGGTTTTATTAACTTAGGCCGGTTCCTATGAGTGTGGAAAACTCTCAAGTTTGTCATTTTTGCACCCACTATGGATCTTGAAAACTGGCCTGTCTAAGTGACAAATTTTCCACTTAGCCAGGTCAAGTCAAGCTTCCACCGAGCGTTCGAGACTCGACCGCTCGTCCTAGACTGACCGGCTTGTATAGTCTACACCACTACCTAGAATCTGATCCAACGGCCATAAATCTTCCCTCCTATAAATGTCAAATTCCGCTTCCATTTTAACTCACACCTTCTCTTCTCTACTCTTCACATTTGTTAATCTAAATTTTTTTTCGTCATTCAACTATTTCATTCACTTTTGTTGTATAATTTCTTTAATATGTGTCAGTCTAATACTCAGTCTAATAAAAATAAGAAGATTAGGGGTGCAAAATTTACCGTAGACGAAGATGAAAGCATTTGTAGAAACTATATGTTATTTACACAAGATAATATCGATGTTGCCCAACAACAATCTACCAAGTCGTGGGATAACATATTTGTTAATTTCGTGAAGAAACTATGAACATCAACGATCGTGATGCAAATGGATTATCCGGTCTCTTCCTCACAATTAACGCCCAAGTTTCCTTGTATGTTGCTGCTTTAATACAAGACGCTCGTGCTCGAGCGAGTGGTCTTGTCGATGTTGATGTCGAACGAAAGTGTTGAACTGATTGGCAGTACAAACATGGGAAATTTTTTGCTTATGAAAGTTGTTATCATATTTTGAAAGTGTTCCCTAAATATAATCCAGAAGTGTTAGCAAACATGCAGAATGTACATGTAAGTTCACCATATACTTCTTATCCTTCGACGTCGGGTTCACAACTATATCAATCTTCTCATCCCCCTCTTGAGAATCTATTTTCTTCACTAGAAACCACAAAAAATAACAATACCAACTTGAATGCCAATGCTGCGATTAAGAGAAAATTGTTAGGAAGAAATGCAAGAGCAGCGAGAAAAGCTGCCCAAGAAGGTGCTTTGGATACTTTGATAGAGAATCAAAAGACCGTCGAAAAACAAAGATCTATATACCATCATTTCTTGACTAGGGAGATGAAAAAACATCGACAAACTCAAGAGAAATTTGTTTCAGACTTTGAAAAAAATAAGATTCTAAATGCAAACACCTTAACAATGAATCCCAGACAATTGATAGTATATGGGAGATGGAGATGGACAAGGTAGGAGAGGAGTTGGAAGAAAAACGAAATAAGAGAAATTTGGAAAAACAATTTGGAGTTCAAGATGAAGATAAGGATGATGAAGACCACGAAGATCACGATGAAGTAGTGCCACTTAATTAACGTATCATCTTTAATATTAATGAAAATGTAGTATTTGGTTATGGTGAGTGAAATTGTTCTAGTTTTTTTTCATTACAAATTTGTTCTAGTTTTTTTATTACATTAAAACTTAAACTTGACAACATCCATGAAATCGAGTCTTAAGACTAAAACTAAACTTAAGACTAACATCCCGTACGAGTTATTAGAAACTCCTTAAGAATTTGATAATGCGCTTCGTATTCAAAAAAATTTTGGTTCCATCTTCGCCACTCGTCTCGAGTTCGTATTCCCAATTCAGCTTCAGTGTCACCTCTAAGACGATATCGAGTGACAATCATTTTCATAGATATAAAATCCATAAGATCTTTTTCGATAGTCATGAACCGGCAAAACAAAGCATCCTCAAGGATAACCGTTGGTTTTGCGTAGCGACCCTTATACTGGCCGGTCCAATAGGTAGGGCATCCGGTCCATACCCAATGCATGCAGTCAAGACTACCCATCATTCCGAGAAATCTCCTTTCCTGATTTTGCTTTAATATATTTCTCTAACATTATCAGTTGGTTTTCGTAAATAGGTTGGACCAAAATGATTAATCATTGTTTCGCAAAACAATGAAAGATACTTGTATGCGGTTGTTTTTCCAATGCGAAGGTACTGATCATTAGAATATGTAGGTCTGCCATATCCTAGAATCCTTAAGGCCGAAGTCACTTTTTGTTCAGGGCTATGACCTCTAATATTCAGTGCATCATACTGATAGATAAATTGAGGTTCTACCTGACAAATCTTACCAATAATCTTTAGCACCAATTGTCGGGGCATGCAGAATCAGCCTTGGAAATTTTCATCAGAGAACACACAATCGGGAAAAAAATAATCGTGCATCAGCTTCTCGTGTCGTTTATCCCACACCTATACGTATATCTTCTTGTGAACACTTCTCTTGGCTCTGGATCTCTAGGTATTTGCCCCCATGAATATATAGCTGCATCAAATTGTTGGTTATTTCTTTATCTTCTTCTGACTCATCATAAATTTGCGTCTGAACAAATATTCGTTGTTGTTCTTCAAATCGATCCATATGAATACGCACTTTTTCGTCAGAAAAATCCATTGAGATGAAAATAAAAATTAAACAGAGGATTTAAAGGTAGAAAAAAGTAAGATGATGATAATTTAGTGAGAAAATGAGGTGTGATTAAATTAAATTGGATGGGGTGAATTTATAAGGAAACGTCGGGGAAAACAGCCGTTACTTCATTATTTGATAATCGACATTTACAAGACCGACCAGTTTTATGAAGACCGCCAACAGTCGAGTATACACCGCTAACGGTCTAGTCTCCACCGTTCGGTGGAAACTCGATCGCTTAACCTTTTCCCCATAATGGCACGACCAGTTTGCCAGGCCAGCTGGATGGAAAATGAGGGGTTTCACCACCCCATAGGAACCCACCTTAAGCCTTTTATTTACGCCCACAGAAGAGTTTTCTGTGAATAAAATAAGAAATTCTCAATTGCTTTATTTGTTTCATGTTCAAGTTGTGTCCAAGGCGTGTCAGTATCAGTGTCCATATGTATGGACACCGGACACGAGCATCCACCTGAAGTATCCATATCCTTCCGATCTGCATCCTTCCAGTTAACAATTAAAAAGAATTTTTTTTTTTTTAGCAATCAGAGCCGAATCAAAACTGGAAATTTTGTGTTTCCTCAATCAACTAAAAGACAACGAAGTATTTGAGTGAACAACAACAAAAAAAAAAAGGAACCGGCAGAGAAGGTTTTTTTTTTGTAAGAGGAATTCTTTCATGAACTAAGTGAGCCTTACAAACCTGGGGAAGGCTCTCCCCGAAACATCATTGTACAAAACACTGTTCAAAAAGGAGGAGGAACACCAATCCATACATTAGTGAGACCATCATATGCTGCTCTTTTAGACAAAATATCCGCAACATAGTTACCTTCTCTATAGTGATGCTGAAACACAAGCTGATCAAAACAAAAGGACATATCTCTAATATCTTTCAAAAGACCTATACATACCCAGTTGGTTACATTACAAGTTTTACACACAGTCATAGAAAATTGGGAATCACTTTCAACAACTAACTTGGTGACTCCCAATTGCAAAGCTAGTTTCATACCGTCTCGAACGTCCCAGAGCTCAGCCACATTGTTAGAGTTGCGATGTATAAATTTTGCAAAAGCTGTCATAAAATGACCATCATCAGCGCGGAGAACACCACCAACTCCAGCTGTACCTGCGTCAGTTGAAGCCTCATCCACATTAAGTTTAACAAAAGAGTTAGTAGGGGGTAACCAAGTGATATGACAACAGTTACGAGCAACAAGTTTGGAATTTATCTCCAACACATTACTATACTCTGCTGCTGCCGCAAAGGCATCTGTAATAATCCTTTTCCATTGAAAAGTCTGATGAAAGAAAACAAAATTATTTCGAAAACACCAAATCTTCCAGAGGACGAAAGGAAGAACAACTGTCCAACAAACATCATCAGAAGCTTTTCCATACTTACTAGTCTCCAAAATCCAATCTAAAGACATGTCAGAAGATTGGAGCTGGAACCCATAAACTTTAGATAAAGTAGCCCAAATAGGGCGAACCTGATGACAAGTAAGAAATAAATGAGAAATAGTCTCTTCCTCACACTGAGAGAGAGGAAAAACATCTGAAATATTCAAACCTCGGCGCCGAAGATTAGCCCTAACTAATGTTTTGCCTTAAGATAATAACCACAAAAAATGTTTGATATGTGCTGGGCACTTTGATCGCCATAAAGACACCCATTTACGACCCACTAAAAAGTAAGGGGCTCGAGTTTGAACTAACCAGTTATAAAAAGCTTTGGATGAACCTCAACCATCCAGACTATGGGTACAGAAACAAAAATCATCAGAGGGATGAACTTCAGCCAAAGGAATAGATTGGATATCTTCTAGCAAGTCAGCTGGAACGATACTTTCAACACCCTTATTTTCTCCACCTGCTGAACATGCATGTAAGGTCATGGTGTGATCCCATATATTGATGGATGACTCTTTTTTTTTTTTACTAAAAAGGTTAAAATTTTATCGAATAGGAAAAAAGAGAATACAAGAGAAGAAGGCGCCTAAGCGCAACAAGAGAAGGCTGAAAAGTCGACCCAAACAAACATCTGCGACAAAGCTAGCAAACCTAACAAACTAAAAGAAAGCTCAAGAGCATCACGAGAATGTTACAACTTCTTTTTGGCAGAAGCTCTTTTTCCTCTACCTAATTTCTCACTGCTCAGACCCAAATCCTTGTCTGCTTTCGAGGATTTGTATCTATCTACGATATCACCAAACATGTTTTTCGTCTCAGCTTCTTTATCTCCAACAGGAGCTCCTAGTAAGGAACTTAGATTCATTAGAGTACCTATATGTTGCTCTCTCGACATTGTTTTTCTTCGAGAGACATCCTTTACAAGTTTCAACTTTGCAACACCCAACTCTTCCATATCAGTTCCATGCTCTGACTCATGGCTTTCATCTGCAAAAGTAACCACATCCTCATGGTTCTTCTCAACTTCACAAGATGTATCAACTGACTTGTCTTCTTCTTCTCGACTCTTAGTAAATGCTTCCACCGTTTTAGCATTAACAATTTCAGAGCTTGCTCCTAAAACGCCCAAAGGGTTCAAATGACAAATTGGAGTTTGCTTTGGTTTGACACACCTCTTACTTGAGTCTTTATTCCTTTTAGTATAAGTCTTGCTTTCAATGAACGGTTCTTCATTCAGATCACCACTCTATGCCATGTTCTCAAAAGCTCCAACACCATCTGCTACCATTTGTTGGTTGGGTTGCACATCAATGGGTGGGATGAGCACCTCTACGTTCTCAATATTCACACCTCCATTATTTTCCTTCTCAATTGATATCTCCTTAGAAAATGACTGGCTCTTCTCTAGAATCACAGAGGTTTGATTCTTCTAAGGAGTCCTGCGGGTTTTATTCTTGGCCCCATTTAATGAACATATGTTGCTAGAGTGGCCAAAGGATGAACAAAGAACACACTTCTGAGGTTTCCATTGATATTCCACAAGGAGGTTCATAACAAATTTTCCATCAATCCACAGTGGAATTAAGTTGGGAAACATAGAATCGATTCTTATCTCTACAAGCACTCTAGCATAGATAAGCCTAGTTTTATTCCGAGTGCACTCATCCATCAACAATGGTTTACCTACAAAGCTAGCAATTGGACTCAAACCTATATTGTTCCAGAGATGAAGAGGAACATTATAAATCATAATCCACACACGAATAAACTTCAATTGATGGCTGACTTAATTTACGTACTCCTATCTTTGTTGATCATTCGGTAGTCATTGATATATGCACGTGCCCAAACCTCTTGTCATGAGAAGAAGTCAGTTGTAGAAAATGGTGGCCCCATTGGAGATGCGAAACCTGTATAATCCTCCATCTATAGCCCCGTTTGGGATTGTTTTTTTTCGTACAAAAGCACTTTGTAACCAATTTGTAACGAACTTTGTAGGAAAATAGCGTTTGGTAAACTTTTTTCAAAGCGCTTTTCTCCAAAAACATTTCTATTTTAGGCCAATTTTTAAAAGCTACCCAGGAGTAGCTTTCAAAAGCAGGAAAAGCAGAAGCTGTGGACCTACTCAATTTTACTTAAATGATTCTCTATTTTAACCTTGTTATTATATTAAAATAACAAAATCTACCTTAAATATTTATTTATGTACACTTATTTGACTAATCAAATTTTTATTAATTTTTGTTATAAAATAATAATTACAACAACAATAATAATAATAGCATATAAAAGTAAAAATTAAAATTAAAATAAAATTAAAATATTAAATGATTAAAATATGAATAAGAATTATTATTTTTTTATCTTTATTTAAATAAATTATTCTTTTCATTAAATAAATTATTTCAATAATGTTCAAAATAAAAAAAAAAACATTTTATTGTTAATAAATGTAATTTAAAAACAATTTTTAAACCATGTCTATTTTCGTCATTAGCCACATCATAAACACTTTAACATGATAATTTACCAAACAGAATTTACAGTTTGTTAGTTCCACAACACTTTACATATTATCATTTACCAAACGTTTGACTACTTTATTTTTAAAGCACAACACAACAACGCACATCCCAGCATAATAGAAAAGCATTTTTGTAAAACTCACGGCAATAACAAATTAGATTTATATATTAACTTTGTTCCCTCCCGAAATGACCGCACCTCCCACAGAAAAAGCTGAACAGCTATTACGCGAGTCAATTTCCCATGACAGTATACCCTTTCTCCGATTATCATTATCTTGAAACCATAATAATAGTTTTCCTTAGTGCTAGTCGTATTATCACATTGTTAAGGTTTGTACCATGAATTATATCTTCTGAATTCCCTATAATTCTAACATGGCCAGGTCTTGTTCAGTTTCAGGAACCATGCATGTCTGCGCCATCTCAGTGTTGTTTTCGTCATTTTCCAATATATTATTTGCAATATCACCGGCATTAAGATTGGCTTCAGGAACGATAGATTCAAGAAGATTAGAGCGACAGTAAGGACAAGTAGTATGAGAAAGTAACCAATCATCAATGCATTTAGTGTGAAAAGCATGGTGAGATGGTAATAATCTCAACATATCTTCGTCTTCGTAATTATTTAAACAAACAGCACAGACTGTAGAGTGTATTACATTTTCTTTATTCTTAACAGCAGCGTAGTCGGATTCCTGAATTTTTTCGATCATCTTTGAATCAAGTCCTTTTTCCGTTGCTCCTCCTGTAGTAGTATGGTAGCCATTTGCATGCACAGCATATATGTTTGGAGAAGAAAAGTCTTCGAATTCAATCATATTATCACGGAGATCTGAAATAATTTGCTCCATAGCACGAAGTTGTCTTAGCTCATGATCTCTAGTCATATTATGACGGTCATCCGAAAAAATTTGCTCCATATGAGGGTAATGTCGTGGCTCATCTTTTCTGGGCCAACAAATACCATCACAAGCAAAAACGAGTACGAGTGCTATGAGCGATGCGACTATAACCCAAATGATAAAGAAGTCGAATATGAATATGCTATCAAATGGAGTATCATTATTGCTTTGTGCAGAGGCTTGTGGTAGGAATAGTAGTAGTATCACCAACAGAAGGTTAAAATTCTTCATGTGAATATGCAGAGGTTTCCAGATAGGATTGGTTTCCGTATAACCTGATATCAACTAAAAAAAAAATTAAAAAAGAAGCTAAACTTGCAAGTCCAAAAACAAGAATTTTAATTCCTTGGATGAATTTCAGACAATAAGAACCGAAGTAGCCAGAATCCCAAGACAATTCTAACATAATCAACTCAGAATTCCAATATAACTGAGTAATCTAATATAACCAGACTAGGGAATGACGCGTGCACAGTGGGACGATTAAGAGCACGAGCACAAGTTTTGTTGCTTTTGTTATTCCTAAAGTCCAATCCCTTTCATGGAGAGAAAAGTGTTGTTTTCCCTGTTATAATCATGCGGTCCACAGAATTTCCAAAACCTAATAGAGTTTGTGACTAAATTTAATAGAGTTCGTATGGTGGGACTAAACTGACCATGTCCCTACTAGACAATAGAAGAAGAATTCAGTCGGCTCCGTTATTTGTATGATTATGTTTTCTTTTTCTTTTAATTCTAGTAGGTATTAACTTGTAGTTGTACTAATCCCCAAGTGAAAGGCGGGGCTCCGCCCTTGTCACCACCGTTTTTGGTAGATATTTTCTGACGATGCCAGCAGGGGGATCTGCATAACCAGCCAAAACTGTTTTGCCAAAGTTCATAATGTTTAATCAAAGAGAGAAGCTTCTATATTAAAGTTTGTTGTGCATCGATGTAACAAAAAAAAGTTTTTTGTTCTAAATTGCCTGTCGGATATTTAAACGACTGATAAAATAAAATGTCTGGTTTTAAAGACTTAAGATGATCAACCGGTTCCTAGTGATTAACACCAGGCGGATGATAAATTCAAGATTATATATTGCGCAGTGCTATAATTTATGAGTAACTGACAGCAAACCCAAGATCCGCAACTTATTTCAACCTTCAGCTACAGAAAATAAAGAATTTGATGTCCATAAATGAAGCATATAGTATATAAAGGTCATGCCTTGATTGGCCTTAGCATTGGGTGCCACTAGAATGAACCCTAAAACTGCAGCAGTAGCTATACTTGTTAAGAAACGTAACAAGTACTGTGAATTCGCAACACCAGGAAGAAAATCAGCGGCTCGAACCCTTTTCTGCTTTCCTTTTTCTTTTCACCGAAACTCTCTCTATTCGTTTCGATTCTTCTTTCTTGATTCTCCATCCTTTTTCAAAGTCTTCTTACTTAAAATCACAGGTAAACTCATCGTCTCCCATGCACAAATCAAAATCGCGGAGATGCACGTATGTGTGATGGAGACGCATGTGTCTTTGATAATGATTCTTTGTTGAGAGGAAAATCAGATTATCGAAGACACAAAAATCTCCATAAAACACAAATGCATTTTGGAGTAACGGTAACCTCTGCATAATAAGATATTCATTATGTGACAAAACAATTGAGATATTCCAAGCAGAAAAGTGCATGGCAAATCCAAATTGATTGGGCTGTAAAGATGCACGTGTGTTTCATGGAGACGCCCTTGTGTTCGACAATAATCCTTCTGTGGACAGGAAAATTTAGATCATCGAATACACGAGAATCTCCATGAAACACAAATACACATTTGAAATTTTGGAGTAATGTCACTGTTGATTAACCTGCATTTGGAATTTAAAAAAATCTGTCCTCCCTCCTCTGTAGGGATTCTAGAAGCCGGTGATAGTCATCTTGTAGAATCTCTCCAGCAAAAGAAAAAATGTTAGATGGGAAGATGATAAAGAAGATGGATACACAAAACTAAGAACACTGCAGAGCGTTTATATAGGCTTGATCTATAAGATAAAACGTAATCTTTTCATTCCTTAGATAAGTATCAATATTTATCTAATTATATTTTTGGAGATCTGCTTTTATTTTTTCGATGGAAAGAATATCATCCACTTGTATTCTTTGCCTTTTTCCCCTCAATTTCTAGTCCCTATATATATACCAATTGTCCTAGGATCATAGGTCATGCCTTGATTGGCGTCAGAATGAATGACCAAGTTGGGTGCCCACAACCCGAACAAAATTTGTGAATAACGAGCTCTGTCGGAGATTAAAGATTGAATTTTATTTTTCAAATGTTACACCATGTTTGTTTACTCCTGACTCATCTGAGTCGTCTGGATCTGAATCATCTGGATCTGAGTGAAATCACCTGACTCATCTGGATCTGAGTCGATATGTTTGTTTTGAGTCAGATCTGACTCATCTGACTCGGAAATAAGTGAGTCAGTGGTTTGGTCCCATGAGTCAGGGGTATTTTGTTACCTGACTCAAATGAGTCCGAGTCAGGGGTTATGTCTGAGTCAAAGGTCGAGTCAGATCTGACTCAAAATGGAAAACAAATGGTCTGACTGCTGACTCGGTCCGAGTCAGGGGTTGACTCAGATTCAGACGCCGAGTCAGCTGCAAACAAACAAGTTCTTAAACTCATTCTAAGTTCTGAAATGCACATTTATGAGCATACCAAGATTCACAACTTATTTCAACCTTCAAATGAACTTGATGCACATAATGTTTCAATAAAGCACCACCTTGCTTCATCCTCATTAGGTTCAGTACCTGATGACATGATATGATGTGCAGTATCTCATTTGCGCTAATAGGACAATTAAGGGATTTCTCACTAGTATAAAACCAACAGAGACGCAAGTTCATACAAACAGGGAATTTTAACATTTGCTCCAAGTTAAGAAGAGTTTTTTCCCTAAGCTGGACAATCATTTACTAGCAGCTCAGGGGAGTTTGCTGGAAAAAACTACAGCATGTAAAAACTATTGCTCAAAAGTCGCACAACATTTATTTGGAGACTAGTCCACAAGGAAAGTCCTCTGAGAGATTTGTTTTTGTTGGAAAACTGTTAATAAAAAATGATTTTTTTAAAGTTTTAATAAAAATTATAATTTATTGTTTTCTTTTGTGAATGAAACTTATTAGTCCCACATTGTGGAGTTTCCAATTTTTAGAAGTTTCAAGAAATTATATAAATCTTTTAGTCCCACATCGGGGAGTTTTTCTTCGTAAGTTGTATTTGTCAATTATATAAATAAATTCACTACTTTTGTAAAATCTATGGGAAAGGGGTTGCTCTATATTTAGAGGGACCCCCAAGGGAATTCTTTTTTTATATTGTTTTCTCAAGCGTTCGAGATTTTCCTTTATGGTTTTTTCGGAGTTGCCAAGCTCAAGTTGAGCATCTACTACATATGCTAGTAGTAGGTGTATTAGGGTGTTTTATCCTGAAGATATCCGTCCTGTGAGGGTTATAGCATCACTCTTGAGTGTAGCCGGGTGCTAATGTCTTAAGGGCAACGTGTTGAACACGTGACTCACTCTGTTTTTCCAAAGTTTTTGCTTATTGTTGTTGCGGAGATATGGGGAGCTCGTCCGTTTCATCAAATCGATCACTTCCACTACAAAGGAGCTAAGTATCAATAACTTTTGCTTATTTGATTTTTCCTTGTTTTTGATTATTGCACCCAACAATCTTAAGACATTAGAATTTGTAATAATCATGGATGTTAATTGTGAAGTGAAAAATAAAAAACGAATTTTTGGCCAGCTGTAGAGTTTCGAATTTATCTCCTAACCTAGAAGGAATTTCGATGAACCCTTTTGACCTAATGTAGTAGACATCTTTATAGTTACCCACATAAAATTTCAGAAACTTTGGAATTGTAAAAGTATTTTTTTTGATATTTTACAAAACAGAGAAACGTTTCTGAAAAATTATGACGAGCAGAAATTTGTTGTTAACCAAAGTAGTTTTTATGGGGTAACCATGAGTCTTGATATGGTGATTCAAACGAAGTTTGTAGATTTAGAAGTTATCTTCAAAACTCATATTTTATTTTCCGATTCGGAACTATGATTTGTGAGATGTGGTGTATTAGGTGATTGGGAAATTACCGTGTCCGTGGTCAGAGTATAAACGAAGATTGTGACAAGAAATTGAAAAGGAACATGGCTACCAGGCATATGTGGATGAACATAAGTATTCCAAAGATGACAAATGCGAGAACATCAAACACAACTCTAAGCGTAATCTTAAACTTGTACCTCATTATAGATGTGTTGTTGACCTAGATTTATTTTCAAATAGTCAGAACTTATCTTAAAGGAAGATGGAGTTTTAAGGTTGAGCCTATGAGAAGTAAAATAATTAGACTTGAGACTTCTGATGAAGCCGACTTCATAACATGCCTAGCTTAGTCTAAGCCCCGGACTTGTAAAGAATCCTTGATATCTACTGAAATCCCATTCTGGTAAGAAGCTTCATTTAGTGAAATGGACTCAGTCCGTCGGAACCTGACTTGGGAGCGTGCTAGTTACCTCCAGGGAGTAAGACCATGAGATGTAAATGAGTCTTTAAGAGGAAACGTTAGGTATATGGAACTGTGGAAAAATATTAGGATAATTTGGAAGCTAAAGGCTATAAATTAAAAGAAGGTGTATATTTCCTTGATTCTTATTCACTTGTGACGAGATTGACTTCCGTTGAGATGCTAATTGTTATTGCTGTCATAAAAAAAATAGAGATACATCAGATGGATGTTAAGACAACTTTTATAAAACCGTGAATTAGATAAAGAAATTTACGTAGACCAATCTGAGGACTTTGTAGTGAAAGGTTATGAAGACAAATTTTGTAAGTTGAACAAATCTTTGTATGGTTTATAAAATAAGCAAGTAAACACTGACATGGAAAATTTGATCATGTGATAACGTGTAGTGGATTTAAGTTAATAAATCTGACAAGTATATTTACAAGTAACTTGTTAAGGATGCCTGTGTGATTGTGTGCTTGTATGTTGATGATATGCTTATACTTGATACAAACATAGATGTGATTAATTCCACTAAAAACATGTACTGAATGAGAACGTTGACTTGAAAGACTTAGGCCCTTTTGATGTAATCTTAGGGATGAGGATTAGAAGATAATCAAATATTTATAGTTTTAGTCATTCTCATTATGTTGAATTTGTGCTTATAAGATACAATCAGTCTGATTGTATGCCTGCATGTACTCCATACGATTCTTCTTGTAGACTCGAGAAAAATAAGGGTAATGGAGTATCTTAACTTGAATACTCAAGAGTTATAGGATGTCTGATGAATTTAATGAACTGTAAGAGTCCAGACATGGCCTATATTGTGAGTAAGTTAAGTAGATATAATTGTAGTCCAGAGCAATAGCATTCAGATGCACTGAGTAGAGTATTATGGTACCTAAAATACTCTATTACCTTTTATTTGATTTATGAAAGGTATCTTGCTGTCCTTGGGGGACTTTGTGATGCAACCTGGATAATTGACTCAGAGGATTCCAAGTCAACGAGCGGATATGTTTTCACTCTAGCATGAGGGTTTGTTTTTGGAAGATTTCCAAACAAACATATATTGCTCAATTCATTATGGAATCTGAGAGTATTGAGTTAGATAAAGCACGAGAGAGGGCCGAGTGCCTAAGATGCTTTTTAGAATACATTCCTCTCTGGCATAGGCCTGTGCCAGCTATATCTATAAGTTGTGTTAGCCAAGCTATAATAGCTAAAGCTGAAAATAACTAATCTCAATCGGCATTATTTCCATTGATTGGATAAAGTCCAAGGAGAATATCGCGTAACCTTTGACGAAAAGTTTATCCAAAGAAATAGTTGGAAATGCATCGAGGGGGAAGGGGCTTAAGCTCATAAATTAAACTTGCCATGAAGGATACTCAACCTTGCTGACTGGAGATCCCAAGATCAAGGTTTCGAATGAGACAACTAATTTGTGGCGGGTAAAGGTAAACACTATCAGAGAATTTCATTATTTGTTCCTTCCCTATGGTGTAGACGTGATAGTGTGACTGCATGTGAAGGATGAGTTTTAAGAAGTCTTAATGAGTTCTATAGTTTCAATTTAAGATTGAAGTGGGGTGTAGCAGTAACACTCTTTATGGAAACTCACCTATCTGAATGAGGAAGTGGGGCCGCTTCCTATGAGAATATGAGCTTTGATTCTCTAGAGCATTCTGAGAAATAGGATATGTCCAGGGCCAAATTGGACAAAACGGCACGAGCTTGACAGCACCCTTGGAGATATCATCCGTGGTTGTTATCACGAATTACATCAAAAGCTAGCAGTTCAAGACATAGTTCACTGTCTCTAGGAAGTAATTCCGGTAATATCTCACTAAGCAAAGGTTCAAGACATAATGGACACCTCTGCCTAAAATGGTATTTCCTGCGCTTTTTTATATGATTTTCGTTTTTTATGGTTTTGGTATTACTAGAACTTAGGACCTAAGGGTCACTAAGGGTTCACTAGTTCATGCTTTTTCACTTTGGTGAAAGATACCTTTAGTCACACCATGTGCGAACTAAAGATGAAAGCTCTCTATGCTATTATGATTTGTGCAATCCATATATAGTATGACCCTGGGGTCAACACACTTTTGTGTGAGGGAGAGGACGTAGAAGTGACTAGTATGATTTCAACACTTGCACGATGAGTCTGTTTGGGTCGTGAGATTGGGAAGTTGATTTACCAAAGTCAATTTGTGTTTTCATGTTTTAATGAGTTTTCATTCATGTGGGGGATTGTTGGAAAACGATTAATAAAAAATGATTTTTAAAGTTTTAATAAAAATTATAATTTATGGTTTTCTTTTGTGAATGAAACTTATTAGTCCCACATTGTGGAGTTCCCAATTCTTAGTAGTTTCAAGAAATTATATAAACCTTTTAGTCCCACATCGGGGAGTTTTTCTTCTTAAGTTGTATTTGTCAATTATATAAACAAATTCACTACTTTTGTAAAATCTATGGGAAAGGGGTTGCTCTATTTAGAGGGACCCCCAAGGGACAAAAATATTTTATATTTTTTTCTCAGGCGTTCGAGATTTTCCTTTATGGTTTTTTCGGAGTTGCCAAGCTCAAGTTGAGCATCTACTACATATGCTAGTCATAGGTGTATTAGGGTGTTTTATCCTAGAGATATCCGTCCTGTGAGGGCTATAGCATCACTCTTGAGTGTAGCCGGGCGCTAATGTCTTAAGGGCAACGTGTTGAACACGTGACTCACTCTGTTTTTCCAAAGTTTTGCCTTATTGCTGTTGAGGAGATATGGGGAGCTCGTCCTTTCATCAAATCGATCACTTCCATTATAAAGGAGCTAAGTATCAATAACTTTTACTTATTTGATTTTTCCTTGTTTTTGATTATTGCACCCAACAGTTTTTATCTTATTAACAGAAAGAATTATCTACTTTTCCTTTTTTTTTCCTCTATTTTCCAGTCCATAACAAGTATCACCGGGGTTTTTTTTTTCTCATGTACTTGCATATGACGGGGAAGATTTGGAGCCGGCTTTTGGTCCATAGCAGTAAAAGGCCTCTTGCTCCTTGGAATATGCAATTACCAGCTGCCAAACTAAAGATGTCTGTGTAACAATATGAAATTGCTATGAAGTTTCCACTGGGTACCAGCAATAAGAACACTGACGAAATGGACATCCATCCACTTAGAGGAGCCAGACAAACTTTAACAATCAAAAAACAGAACCTGCAGCTATAATCAGCAATTCATGAACATAATCTGTAAACAAGCTTTTTTTTTTTTGGTATGTCTGTAACAACAAGCTCTGTTAAAGATTAAACTTTATTCTTCAAATGTCAAAAACTCATTTTGAGATCTGAGATGTCAGCTTCTACTTCTGACAAACTAACTATTGCGCGATTACACTGAAGTACAGATCAAAACCTATCAGTACTAATAACAAATCAAAATACTGTAGAGACAAACACACACCCTCATATCTTCAGACATGTAATCTGCTGAACTCTGTGTCCAAAGTAGAAGTCAGTTTCGCTGTCGACTGCTCACTGCCTGGGATTAATAATGATCTTTGCTTCTTCTGAAGAGGTTGAGCTGCTAACCAGTTTAAAGCTTCAATTGCAAGAATCTCTTTATACTTCTCTGCTTCTCCTCGGCAGCTCACTGACGTTTTTGAGTCTTGCTTTGTAGCTGGAAGTGGAAGACCTAATCTCCTCATAACGTCAGCCCCCGTAGAACTAGAGTCAATTGATTCTAATTTGTTATGGAAGATCTTCACAAATGATGCTTGTTTATTGATGTCTAGTTTTTTACTTGGAGGTGGAGCTATGGATGCCAATCCCAGTTTTCTTCTTAAGAAGATTATATGTGATGTTAGTTGTTGATTCTTGGATGGAACTTGTTGCTCCATGATTCTTTCTCTTAATTTTTTTCTTCTTCTATTTCGCCTTTTCTTAGTAGTAGATGAAGTCCTTTCACTCCTGCTTGATACATCGATTCGCGAGCAAACACTGTGAAACACCAGGCAAAATGCAGGAAAAAAATCAATCACTGAAGGATCCCAAATTACAGAAGAAACTATGTCCCACAGAGGTCAAGAAACGCTAACTAAACCAGTAAATTAAGAAGTGTTAAAAATACAAATGTAGACAGATTCGAATTGTAAATAATTGTTGACAGCTCATCAAACTAAGCACTCGAGAACTTACCTAGACGTTTGTTCCTTGCCAATTATCCCAACCCCATTGTTTCTGCCTGAAATTTTTCCTTCAGACCTATAAGTATATAGGAAATTAGAAGGCGAGAAAAAAGAGAATAAATGCAGACCAATTATGTGTTCAGTGAGGTGACAACCTAACTGTAGATAATACTAAGGGATTACTTAGAGATACTTGATGTAGGCAAGTGGCAGCTTAGCATATGAAATATGAATACCCAAAATTGCACTAACAGAAACAGTTGCAAAAAAAATAAAGATTTCAGTTACCCAAGCTCTAAAAATTAGCGAGTCCTCAATGTTAGAGACATAATGTCAGAGACTCGGAACAAATTGATCAATGCCAGAACACTTGCACATCATGGATTGCAGGGGCGGAAGACAGGTTGACTAAACCCGGCTGTAGCCCCCACCCCTTTTTCCTATAAAACCTCACTACTGTAGTGTGTTGCCCTTAGCTAAAATCAATACTCTCAATTTAGTCCACCAAGCCCAGGATTTCAGTCCACCGATAGTCGACCAAGTCCAGCATTTTAGTCCACCAATCAAGAAATTACAGTCGAGGTTATGGCAATGCAGATGCTGTCAGCTTACAATGGAATTTGAAGCAATAGATTCGCAAAACCTGTAAACGTTTATGATAATTCATATACTACTTCATTAGAACGTATTCCAATTATGCAGCATCCGGTTAACAAACACGATGAAGGGTGCCGGGCTTTATCTACAAATGGGAGTTAAAGAACAAAACTTGCTAGTTAGTGCAAGGAAGGGGTCTTTTAAAAGGTATTCTTAATACTAAGCATTTTATGGTCGATAGCATCTCTTGCACTATTCAAATTGGAGAGACTGTACGTTCTTTTTCACATGACTGGTAGAAAGAAGATCTAACGTTAAAGTATGAGTACCCAGCTATATACAAAAAGTCTAGAAACAAATGGGACATTTTGATGGATGTTATCTTCGCTGGATGGCAACAGTCCCTGAAGTTCGCAACTACCCTCAACAATAAAAAAGTTGTGATAACTTGCGCTTTGTTTTACAACAGCTTGGTATGTGTCCTGCCAGCATTTAGAATTCTTGTTATAGGCAGCATTTAAGAATTCTTCGTCGACAAGTACAATGCTGCAAGATCCAGCAATTAATGTTCCTATAAATTTATGTAAGTTCTATTCGCTGGAGTCGGAATCTGTTGAACACATTTTTTGCTTATTTCATTAGTGCTTTCAAAGAAAAATGCTGTTTCCCTCTAACGTTGAGTTGGGTTGGCAAAAAAATAAATTTAGCCCCTCTCTCATGGTTCCGCCACTGATGGATTGAGTCCTCAATGTCAGAGACTCGGAGCAAAGAGCAAAACAAGAGGCTAAAGCAAATGCAACTAGAAACATAATGTTGAACCGAAACAAAATTGATCGATGCTAGAAAACTTGCTGCCTTGCACATTATGGATTGAAGCGTGAATAAAGAACTGATGACAATCAGAAAATTCAATTGAAAGAAAAAAAAGACATACCCATTATCATCGAGAGTAAATACTTGCTCGAAAGCCTTGTTAAGATTCTCAACATCATCAATGTCCCTACAAAAACAGAGAAACAGAGTTCAATCAACTTCAAATTTCAAACATAAACAACTCATGTGAGGTTCATTGCTCGTTGGTGATCGAGTTGATTTAAAGTGGAAAACACTATTTCTCCATCTAATTTACCAATTTTTAGAGAATTTGTATCAGCTGCCTAGCCTTTTTATTGTGATTCTGTGATCGCAATGCTTACTCAAAAGATATGTATAAGGGAGCAAGAAACAGTATTTCGAGCCACACTATCATTTCTACTCCTAGTCGGAAATCACAAAAAAAAAAAAAAAATTCCCCCAGTGATCACTTCAAATGATAGATATCTCTGTCCATGATTTTGACATCTTAAAAAGATGAATAATGGAAAAGTAACAAAACATCGTCGAGGAATCCCCAAATTGTGATGTAGAATTGAGACTGTATATGTACAGCGAATAGCAATATAGCATGCTGGAACATGTTCAGGAAGTATTGAAGTTGGCTTGTCTTTTACAGATGCTTGATGCGCATGTTGTTTTTTCGGATGTATACTAGAAATACCAACAAGAAACATAAATAAGACATGTTAATGGCAACCCAATGGGGCAGAACCAGTCATCTAGGTATTTGCAGGTTGGGGCAAGTGCCCCACTCCCCCCAAAGCTTAAATTCTGAAGGTTTTTACAGGAAAAGGAAAAAAAAACTTCTACATTTGCTCGATACATATTATGATCACGATCATGATTATAGAAACAAACACAAAGTTCTTTCGAATTGGGGTTTAAGACCAATTAGGGTTAATCATGTTCTTCAAGATGAATGAATTTCTTGATAAGCGAATGACTCGATTAATCCTAAAACTGATAGCAATGGAAAAAACCCAATTCGGAAATTGAAAAAAGATGAAATTTTTGTAATACCTAGCTCGCCTTTTGCTTGCTGTCCGCCCCATTCTTTCCTTGCCAACTAAACTTTCTTTCAGAAGTGAATGTGAACGAATTTTATAGGTACGACGGTTTCAGCGTCAGAATCAAGCCATAGGATTATAGCTGGAAACGGTCCGGGCCTGACAAGCCAGGCAGATGAGCAAACGGGCTCGGCAAAAATCGCAAGTTCCATGAAAGTTTCGCAGGAGAAAGAGGCTTTGGCGATTTGTGGCTTCGCTTCTTCCCTTTATGATGGCCTTGGCCGTAGATAACCACCAGATGTGGTTTTTGTTAGTGAAACCTACAGGGAGACCCATTCTCCCAGATTTTTTCATTGTCAAATCCACGGACAGAAAAGTTCAGGCGCGCACCCATTGTCCCGTCAAAAATTCGTAGCAAGACCCATGATTTATGAAATTCTGCTTCTCAGTTTTTAAAAGGCCAAACTACCCTTTTCTTCGAGCGACGAACAGAGAGAAGCGAGAAGAAAATAATGGTGAACTCCGATTCTTCGTTTTTAACATTTGGATTTTTCCCTTTGTCAAATCTTTTCCCAAATCCTTTTCGGAATAATCTTCTCAATAAAACTAGGGTTTCTGTTTCAAAATCTGCGGTTTAAATCTGGGGATTTTGGGTTTCTGTTGTCTTTGATTATTCGAGAAGTAAAAAGAAATTAAAATTGAAGTTGAAAGGGTAAGAAGTGTGTTGCACTATTTCGATATCAACTGAATTGGAAATTTTCATACCTTATTTGTCTCCATGTTTTTGATCTCAATTGGAAATTTATGATTAGATTTGAATTAAAGATGTTATGCATAATGTCTTATGCATAACATCAGTTTTGTTTAGATGCATAAAACATTATGCATTGTTTTGTTTTAGCTGCATAATGTCTTATGCATTACTTTTTCACTTTTCTGGTTATGCATCAGTTTTGTTTAGATGCATAAGACATTATGCATTATTTTGTTTTAGCTGCATAATGTCTTATGCATTACTTTTTCACTTTTCTGGTTATGCATCAGTTTTTTTAGATGCATAATACATTATGCATTATTTTTGTTTTAGCTGCATAATGTCTTATGCATTACTTTTTTTCACTTTTCTGGTTATGCATCAATTTTTTTTAGATGCATAAGACATTATGCATTATTTTGTTTTAGCTGCATAATGTCTTATGCATTACTTTTCTCACTTTTTCTGGTTATGCATCAGTTTTTTTTTAGATGCATAAGACACTATGCATTATTTTGTTTTAGCTGCATATTATCTTATGCATTATTTTTTTCACTTTTCTGATTTATGGATTTTTATGCACGTGCATAATGTCTTCTGCATCATTTTGTTTAGTGCATAAGACATTATGCCATTATTATTTCTGCATAAAACATTATGCATTATTTTTGTTTTAGGTGCATAATGTCTTATGCATTACTTTTTTCATTTTTCTGGTTATGCATCAATTTTGTTTAGATGCATAAGACATTATGCATTATTTCGTTTTAGCTGCATAATGTCTTATGCATTACTTTTTTTCACTTTTCTGGTTATGCATCAGTTTTTTTTAGATGCATAAGACATTATGCATTATTTTGTTTTAGCTGCATAATGTCTTATGCATTACTTTTCTCACTTTTTCTGGTTATGCATCAGTTTTTTTAGATGCATAAGACATTATGCACTATTTTGTTTTAGCTGCATATTGTCTTATGCATTACTTTTTTCACTTTTCTGATTTATGGATTTTTATGCACGTGCATAATGTCTTTTGCATCATTTTGTTTAGTGCATAAGACATTATGCCATTATTATTTCTGCATAAAACATTATGCATTATTTTTGTTTTAGCTGCATAATGTCTTATGCATTACTTTTTTCATTTTTCTGGTTATGCATCAGTTTTGTTTAGATGCATAAGACATTATGCATTATTTCGTTTTAGCTGCATAATGTCTTATGCATTACTTTTTTTCACTTTTCTGGTTATGCATCAGTTTTTTTTAGATGCATAAGACATTATGCATTATTTTGTTTTAGCTGCATAATGTCTTATGCATTACTTTTCTTACTTTTTCTGGTTATGCATCAGTTTTTTTAGATGCATAAGACATTATGCACTATTTTGTTTTAGCTGCATATTGTCTTATGCATTACTTTTTTCACTTTTCTGATTTATGGATTTTTATGCACGTGCATAATGTCTTCTGCATCATTTTGTTTAGTGCATAAGACAATATAAGGGAAAATTTAGCTGCATAACTTTTTTTTTTGTTTCTTCTACTTGATTTTTTCTTCTTCGTATGTTTCATCCATTTTTGTTGAAATGTATTCTAGGGTTTTGTCAAAAATGATTTACTTCTTTGAATTATCGATTTTAAATGATTTATTTCTTTAAATGATGGAGAAACAATCTTTGCAGATCCGTTACAGAGATTAATGGAGGAATAGGGAAAGAAACCGGCGGAGAAGAAAAACAATTATGCCCAAAAACAATGAAGGGTAATAGAGTCTTTCAGTACGTTTTAAATATTTTTAAATAATTATGGATGCGACTGTATCCAAAATTAATTGTGGGCCTGGCGGTAAGAAATTCTTTTTTTTGGGCCTGCGCCTAAGTTCCCCTTTTTGTTAAGCACCGAGTCCCCGGCCAGAATTTGTGTTAATTGCTCGTTGGCCTTCTTTTTTTCTTTTTTTTAGCGCATCACTTCTTAATGTACCAATATATATTGTGATTCTGTGAACGCAATGCACACTTAAAAGATATGTACAAGGGAGCAAGAAACAAAAATATCCCCCAGATATCTCTGTTATTATGCAGTGCACATAGCAAACATCGGGTCATATTTCAATCTGGTTGCACTTTTCTTGCTGTAGTGTATAAGATTGTGAGGGAAACTCTTTGAAACTTTTTTTGAGTATTTGGTCGAGGAATCCCCTTGAGACTGTATATGTACAACGAATAGCAATTAACATGCCTGAACATGTTCAGGAAGTAGTATTGAAGTTGGCTAAACAACATCTCCGAGCAGGTTAACTGTTTCAGTAGATATCCTAATACAGTGCCAACCACTGCCTTCTATTGCCTGTGTAGGCACAAATGTAACGATGATGAACATCGTGCCCACAACCGATGTTCGCATTCATAAAGATGCTAAGGTAGAAGTAATGCTAATAAAGAAAACATGCAAAGGGAAGGAACTCTGAGTCTTCGGACTCATCATCGTTTCTCCAATAGACGTATAGCGATATAAATCACAATAGGCAGGAATTATAAAGCATAGAGTAAATTGACACGATGATTTACGTGGTTCGGCTCTAAGACCTACGTCCACGGGAGTATTGGTTTCACTATTTGTCTTATACGGTCACAATTGATAGTCAAATGACTTTGAGCGGAGACCGATGGTATAGAAGGTGAATTCATACTTACAACAATACTCTCTTCCTCCCTATAGTTCTCTCTCTTCACTATAGTTCTTTCTCTCCCTCTCAATTGGTCGACCTCCTCTTCATTAGCTGAAGGGGTTAATTATAGGGCTTATATGTGGGGTTCATCCCTTTGTCTTCTTAGAACCTTATCTCTTTGGTAACTGTGTAGGTGTCGATGGAGACCTTCGTTACTGATCGATCCTCTTCAACGGTCATGAGCTGCTATGATGGCTTGTCTCATATCCCTCCATAGATATCTTGACACGTCCCCCCCCCCCTGTCTTCAACATTTAATGTGAGTGGTTGGGGTCAGACCGCATGCGCGAGACAGCTGTTGCATCTGCTGTCACATCCTCGTCAGTGGGTTACATCTCATTCGTTCGTTCTATGTCTATATCGAGATGGGGTAAAGTAACACTTGGGTCCTCTATGGTGCTCCTCGGACCTTTGATCATCAGGTAGCCCCAAATCTTGGGACCGTGGGATCGGTTTGGTGATCTCGACGTGTCACTTGGTGGTGATCCTCCTCTTTGGTGTAGTATCGTGCCATCGGGGTTTGATTTTCTTGCTCTGCATGAGTTACATGTAGGACTTTATGTACACGTGGCTATCGGTGGGATTATGTGTATACAATTTGCCCATTTTCTTTCTATGTTTGAATTTGGTCAAACTTGGAAGAAAAATCCCATCATCTTCCCGCAATAACTTCTCCTTTTATTTTGGGCACGTTTCCCACTCCCTCACATTAACTTCCCCTTGAATCAAGGGGTGGTTTCTTCTTTCCAATGCTAATTATAAATATAGGGAAGAGAGGTTGAGAGTCTTAAATGTTTATTCTTCTCCCTTATTCTTTGTTTTTATGCTCCACCTACTTCCCTCGACTGTTTTGGCAGGGAAGATTCTCTTTTTTATGTTGTATTTTGTTCATAACTTCTGCTAGTGCTTATTCATCATACTGATCATTCCCTGCGCCTCTTCTCTGCAGGGAGTCTTTGTTGTCTTCTTGCTCCTCACTCCTTCCGGTGTTTGTTGATTTCTTTAAAGAGTTTTTTCTGGAGTCCACCATTATTACAAGTATGAGTTCTTCATAGTTCTTTGAACTTCAAAATATTCTTCTTCAGGTTTTGTAATGGGGAACACATCATACGACAGTATATATACTTTCCCCTGTTCTCCATTGTAAAAACTTGAAGATTTGTCTTTGTTAATGATTTTGATGAAGTTAGGGTTTCTTCGCTGATGATCATGATTTCTGATCTTTGTTGATTTTTGATGCCCCTGTTAGGTATCTATGTCTGGAGACGAGCATCGGTATAGCCCTTATAGGTCTCCACCATTGAGTCACTACAGATCTCCTACGGACCGAAGACAGTATAAGTCTCTGCCGAGGGGTCCACCACCTAGGTCTTCTCAATCTGATCCTCGTTCCCGGAATGTTTCTCCATCTGATCTAAGAAAAGTTCCTTGTGGGAAAAAAGATCAGGCAAGGGGTTCACGTTATGCGGTGAATCGTCCAGTTGGGAAAACTCCTCCTCAGCTGTCAGGGCCATCGGAACCGCAGCCTATCCGTAGTATTCCTCCCTCTCAAAAACCTAAGGCCTCGCTTGTAGACTTCGAAAATTTCTCAACCTAGGGACGAGGATTTGGCCAGGAACCCTCCAACGAAGAGAAAAGCTTCGGATCTTGATCCTCTGCCGAAGATTCCATCGGGAAAAGAAGATTCTTCTGGTCATACTCCACCGGTACAAGACGATCCTATCCCTAAGAAGAAAAAACGTTCTGCTTTCTTTAAGAACATCGATCTTGAAGAGTTTAAGGTTAAGCATCACCTTGAAAATTTCGAAGTTCACTTCTACAACCAGGGAGATGATCTTACTTATGAGATGATAAGAAATTACAAGTACGATTCCATGCATTTGTTGACGACGGCGGGAGCGTTTGAAGCTGGTATGATGTTTCCTCTGTACAAATATGGGCATTCATTATATTATGACGTGTTGGACCATCGTGAAGGTTCGACTCCCCACACTCATAGCCGCTCTATCGTCCAATTGAGTGGAAATTATTTGAGGACGCTACATGAATGTTACCTTTATAGCAAATGTGAGACGACGATGACATGTTATGAGCCCAATCCTGAAGAACAAAGCTGGTATACCGCTGATAATTTTAATGCCTCATTTGGGGATTACGTTAACAGTCAGAATCAGAAATATTGGAGTGTTGGTCTTCGTACCATAGCTGCTACTCAGGGTGAGGTTCGTCTTTTAAGTGAGGTGAGTGATACCAAGCTTTGATACATTCCTGGTACTGAAAACACCAATGCTCCCAAGATTTTTCCTCTTAAAGAACGTCTTCGTCGTGATCATGATTAAGAATGGCATGGTACTCCTATTGAAGTTATTAGCCCTTGGGATTGTGGATGGATACCTGGTGAGAACGGGTGGAAACCTACTGCTCAAAGCAAGGTTCGTGAGAGTGCCCCTGCTCGATATGGAGATTTCTGTCCTTAGGATCTTAAGTTCAAAGGTATGAGATTTGATTACACCGTTGATGCCGAAGATGTTGGTGATGAAGGGACTTCTGATGTAGCTCCTCCGAAGAATGTTGTTGTTACCAAGGTATGATTCCTTATTTTGATGTAGTGTATACATACTTAAGTATATATACTCGATGTCCCCTTGAGTTAGGTATTGACGTGTAATTTGTTGTAGGCTTCGATAAAAAAGAAGATTACTCATGTTCAGTCTTCTACTGTCGAAGTTGAAGGAGAGGAGGTTCCCGAAGTTACCATCTTTGTGACTAGTCCAGTGTATTAGGATCGTGATGAAGAAGACACTGAAGAAGAGAAAGAAACCGATGAAGAGGAACGGATCGAGACAACTCCTGACAAAGACGAAGGTATGGGAGGCATGGCCGAAGGTAGGGTGCTTGAGTATCCCTTGTCTCCTCGTCAGAGGAATGAAGATGCTGACTTTCAACCAAACCAAGAGTTCTCCTTCGGGAAGATTTACTCTTCTGGGGGACAGATTGATATCGGCGATGCTATGGGCATCTCTTCTGAATTTCCTTATTGTCGCCTAACGATGATTGGAAACCGGAGGCTGATCCTGTTGACGAGGAAGCCAACGATGTTGATAGTTCTAAAGGGGAAGATGCTGAACAGTTAGCTGTCAAAGAGAAGAAAGGTAAAGAGACCGATGTGGATACTTCGGCAGAATGTTTTTACTCCGTTATGGCGGCGTGATCTGATATGATGAGACTTATGCTTGGTTTGAAGAAGAAAGAACTCTTGAACGTCCCTCATCCTGCCCCTGTCTTTCCTGGTGAGAGGGACTCCAATGTCTTTACTTGCCATAGGATGGAGTTATCTTCTCATGATAAGGTGAGCGAGGTACGGCATAGTGATTTTGGTGCACTCATCCCTTTGAGCCTGTTGGACTCTGCCCCTTATTGTATTGCAGACATGATGGATATTGCTGATGGGTACCAATACGGTCTTCCCCAGCAACGTATGCTAGAGGTACTGTTCTGTCTTTAATGATTCAAATTACTTCATATATTTTGTTGTTCCTCTTTCTGATGCCCCTTCTGGTGCAGTTGTTGAATAGAGAGCACTGCAACCACACTCTTTACCAGTTTTTTAGGTAAAAAGCTCTGAAATTAGAGGCCAAGCTTCGCCAGAGGGATGATGAACTTAATTCTACTCAAGAGTCCATTCAGGATAAGGATAAGGATATTCTGGAACTCAAAGAGCAGCTGAATGCGAAACAGCAGATCAGTGCCACTGAGGAGGGGCTTCATGAAGACGTGGTTAGTCTCCGTAAAGAGCTTGAGAAAGCTCGTGCCGAAGCCTCATATGCGGGTGCTTCGTCCAAAGGTTTGTTACTATTCTTATTTCTTCTCTTCTCTTTATGGGTGTTCTTTCTGAGTTGGTGTAGATGGTGGATTTTCAACAAAGGTCAAAACCGTAAAATCATGATACTACATGTTTCTGACGCGGCTTCAGGAATCCATGTGACGATTCGTGTTTTACGAAGTATGATGCATATTTCGCTCGAAAGGCCTCTACGGAGTGTTCGACACCGGGCATTTCATCATAGCCTCAATGTAGAATAACGTAATTGGGCGGTTCTCCGTAAGATTGAGAGATTAACGCCTTCAGGATGCCGGTGACACTCACTGTTCCCTGACTACATAGAGGAATTCGCCTCTACATAGAAGAACAATTGGGTGGTTCTCCGTAAGATTGAGAGCAATAACGTCTTCAGGACGGTGATACTCACTGTTCCTGACTATGTATAGAGACCCGTGTATAGACTCAGGCGGTCCTCCATACATGAAATGTTGAGAGGGAAAAACGTCTTCGGGACATTAGAAATACTCGCTAATTTACTGAATATACGAAAGAGATTAAATTCTAGGTCATATTCACCACTGAATTCTTAGAAGATAATCTATCTTATCTCATTACTCCTATTTCATGATCGAAATGCTAATAGATAAATGTATTACTCTGATTTCATGATGGAATCCACGCCTGATTTCATGAAATGGTAATAGTTGTTACTCCGATTTCATGGTCGAATCCACGGCTGATCTCATGAAATGGTAATATCACCACTTATTTTATTACTCCGATTTCATGATCGAATCCACGACTTATCTCATGAAATGGTAATAGATATTACTCCGATTTCATGGTCGAATCACCACGGTCCCATGGAATGGTAATATCACCGCTCATTTCATTATTCCGATTTTATGGTCAAATCTGCGATTCCATGAGATGGTGATGAAATTATCATTTTACTATTCTGAATCCATAGTCCAATCCGCTGCTGATTTTATGGATTGATAATAAATAACTACTCATCTTATTAATCAGTTTCATGATTGATAATAAACCTACTGCTCAAAGCAAGGTTCGTGAGAGTGCCCCTGCTCGATATGGAGATTTCTGTCCTTAGGATCTTAAGTTCAAAGGTATGAGCTTTGATTACACCGTTGATGCCGAAGATGTTGGTGATGAAGGGACTTCTGATGTAGATCCTCCGAAGAATGTTGTTGTTACCAAGGTATGATTCCTTATTTTGATGTAGTGTATACATACTTAAGTATATATACTCGAAGTCCCCTTGAGTTAGGTATTGACGTGTAATTTGTTGTAGGCTTCGATAAAAAAGAAGATTACTCATGTTCAGTCTTCTACTGTCGAAGTTGAAGGAGAGGAGGTTCCCGAAGTTACCATCCTTGTGACTAGTCCAGTGTATTAGGATCGTGATGAAGAATACACTGAAGAAGAGAAAGAAACCGATGAAGAGGAACGGATCGAGACAACTCCTGACAAAGACGAAGGTATGGGAGGCATGGCCGAAGGTAGGGTGCTTGAGTATACCTTGTCTCCTCGTCAGAGGAATGAAGATGCTGACTTTCAACCAAACCAAGAGTTCTCCTTCGGGAAGATTTACTCTTCTGGGGGACAGATTGATATCGGCGATGCTATGGGCATCTCTTCTGAATTTCCTTATTGTCGCCTAACGATGATTGGAAACCGGAGGCTGATCCTGTTGACGAGGAAGCCAACGATGTTGATAGTTCTGAAGGGGAAGATGCTGAACAGTTAGCTGTCAAAGAGAAGAAAGGTAAAGAGACCGATGTGGATACTTCGGCAGAATTTTTTTTACTCCGTTATGCGGTCTGATGATGATGAGACTTATGCTTGGTTGAAGAAGAAAGAACTCTTGAACGTCCCTCATCCTGCCCCTGTCTTTCCTGGTGAGAGGGACTCCAATGTCTTTACTTGCCATAGGATGGAGTTATCTTCTCATGATAAGGTGAGCGAGGTACGGCATAGTGATTTTGGTGCACTCATCCCTTTGAGCCTGTTGGACTCTGCCCCTTATTGTATTGCAGACATGATGGATATTGCTGATGGGTACCAATACGGTCTTCCCCAGCAACGTATGCTAGAGGTACTGTTCTGTCTTTAATGATTCAAATTACTTCATATATTTTGTTGTTCCTCTTTCTGATGCCCCTTCTGGTGCAGTTGTTGAATAGCGAACACTGCAACCACACTCTTTACCAGTTTTTTAGGTAAAAAGCTCTGAAATTAGAGGCCAAGCTTCGCCAGAGGGATGATGAACTTAATTCTACTCAAGAGTCCATTCAGGATAAGGATAAGGATATTCTGGAACTCAAAGAGCAGCTGAAGGCGAAACAGCAGATCAGTGCCACTGAGGAGGGGCTTCATGAAGACGTGGTTAGTCTCCGTAAAGAGCTTGAGAAAGCTCGTGCCGAAGCCTCATATGCGGGTGCTTCGTCCAAAGGTTTGTTACTATTCTTATTTCTTCTCTTCTCTTTATGGGTGTTCTTTCTGAGTTGGTGTAGATGGTGGATTTTCAACAAAGGTCAAAACCGTAAAATCATGATACTACATGTTTCTGACGCGGCTTCAGGAATCCATGTGACGATTCGTGTTTTACGAAGTATGATGCATATTTCGCTCGAAAGGCCTCTCCGGAGTGTTCGACACCGGGCATTTCATCATAGCCTCAATGTAGAATAACGTAATTGGGCGGTTCTCCGTAAGATTGAGAGATTAACGCCTTCAGGATGCCGGTGACACTCACTGTTCCCTGACTACATAGAGTAATTCGCCTATACATAGAAGAATAATTGGGTGGTTCTCCGTAAGATTGAGAGCAATAACGTCTTCAGGACGGTGATACTCACTGTTCCTGACTATGTATAGAGACCCGTGTATAGACTCAGGCGGTCCTCCATACATGAAATGTTGAGAGGGAAAAACGTCTTCGGGACATTAGAAATACTCGCTAATTTACTGACTATACGAAAGAGATTAAATTCTAGGTCATATTCACCACTGAATTCTTAGAAGATAATCTATCTTATCTCATTACTCCTATTTCATGATCGAAATGCTAATAGATAAATGTATTACTCTGATTTCATGATGGAATCCACGCCTGATTTCATGAAATGGTAATAGATGTTACTCCGATTTCATGGTCGAATCCACGGCTGATCTCATGAAATGGTAATATCACCACTTATTTTATTACTCCGATTTCATGATCGAATCCACGACTTATCTCATGAAATGGTAATAGATATTACTCCGATTTCATGGTCGAATCACCACGGTCCCATGGAATGGTAACATCACCGCTCATTTCATTATTCCGATTTTATGGTCAAATCTGCGATTCCATGAGATGGTGATGAAATTATCATTTTACTATTCTGAATCCATAGTCCAATCCGCTGCTGATTTTATGGATTGATAATAAATAACTACTCATCTTATTACTCAGTTTCATGAATTATTCTCCACTTAATTTCATAAATCAGTAATAAATACCCAACAACCGGGAATCTGGACAATCACTGAGTAAGCCCCACAAAAATGGTGCGAGTGTACTCGACAATGATGCATGACTGAGCACCCGGATGCACGAACGAGTGTCCAAAAATATGAAATAATGAGGAATCCTTCGCAAAACAGGAGAAAACAATAAATATTAATAAAATAATAAGAGACGCCCAGGGCCGGGCCCACCAGCCGGCCGGCCGGCCGGGCCCTAGCCATGGTCAGTCCGTGCCTCTCCCATTATTTTCCTTTTTTTATTTTTTGTTATTTCGTGAACTCACGAAAACTCCTTGGTTTTAGCAACTTTCCTGTTTTTGCAAAACTCGTGAATTCTCCGTAACTTCGTGGATTCACGAAATAATATTATAAAATAAGGAGAGGTGTGCAGGACCGGGCAACCTAACCGGCTGGCCATGCCTAAGCCGTGGCCGGTCCCACACCTCACAATCCTTAGGTTTTTATAATTATTATTCCCTAATCTCACGAAACTCCTCCGTTTCAACAAAAACTCGTGGATTCTCCATAACTTCAAAGATTCTCCATAACTTCAAGGATTCATGAAAAATAATAAAATAGGGAAAGGTGTGCGGGACCAGGCAACCTAGACGGACGGCCATGCCCTAGCCATGGTCGGTCCCACAACTTGCAATCCCTAATCTTGCATAATTATTATTTCCCTCAATTCATGAAACTCCTGGGTTTGAGCAAAATTCATGATTTCTCCATATTTTCTCAAATATTGTTCAAATCACGAAAAACCAAAAGCCAACATAGTCATACGACTGGTTAGCCTCTCATGACAATTTTAAATTTTGAAACACTTTTATTTTAATATTTTCAAAATATTGATGAATTGAGCATACATGCTCATTCCAACAAAAATCGAGAATTCTTAGTCAAGATGAAACTCTTCTGAAAATTCACTATGTTGCTCGAACGCGCATCAGAAAATACTGAAACTCTCAGTATAGAAACACGGACACCACGACAACACGTGCATGCCTCCATGACCGACCAAAGTCATTCCTAGGGCTTGCACAAAGCCGGTCCCACATGTTTTCATAATTCTGACCTAATTTGCTCAATTGCTCATACTGGGCCCGAACTCTCTCCAACCAACTGAATAATCCTTCAAATAACCAGCAACTGGTCCCCTGACCACCAAGAGCCGGTACCATGCTCTCTTGCTCGGTCTTCATCTCTCATACCTAGGTTTTGTCACCTAATGCTGAATCCAGCAATATTTCAATAAATGATGAAACCTGCATTTAATCATCGTTCTTTCACCAACTCTCAAACTGAGAACCCTGGTGCGTACTCACTCGAGCACTGGGCATCACATGGACGCTCATTATCCCATGTGGTCGGTCCCTCTTGACTCATGACCAATTTTCAGCAATTCACCAATTGTTGAAGGATTGATCAAAAATTAAGGTTTCGAACAAACGCTCCACGAATTACCATTCTGAGCAAGTTCAAACACAAAATTATGTTGATTCAACAGTCAACATCCAAATTAATAATATTCGGTAATTCACCAATATTTTTGATTAATATTTTATTGGGTCACGGCACCAGTAAATAATTCTTTGAATTGAGCAATACTTGCTCAGTTGCTCGAATATTGATCCAACCATCAATATTCGGTAATTCATCAGTAGTTTGTCGAATTGAGAAACACTTGCTCAATTGCACGTCAAATTACCAATATTTAGTATTTTGTTGAATTGAGAAACACTTGCTCAGTTGCACACCAAAATTATCGAATTCGTCAAATTGAGCAATACTTGCTCAGTTGCTCGATAAACTCTCGATATTTGGCAATTCGTCGAATTGAGCAATGCTTGCTCAGTTTCTCGACAAACCCTCAATATTCGGCAATTCGTCGAGTTGAGAAATACTTGCTCAGTCGCTCTAGTCAGTAATTCATTGACATCTCAGAGAACAACATGTTCAATCCATGAATCGTTGAGCATTCACCACTTATGCTCGATTCAAAAAAACTAGACTCACAGTCTAAATCAGTCAACAACTGACTACCTAATACACGTCTTCCTTGCAGACTCCACGATTCGTGAAATATCAATCACGTCACAAATGGGGGGATATCACTTAGGGTTTTGGTCTGGCGGTCTACGACACTTGGATTCATCCACAACGAGAAATGTGCGTAATTCGTGTAAACGATTGATGGAGTTAGAAAAGTAGTGGATGCACGATCAGTCAAGTCGCTGCACGACGTGGAACTGACTTTACCACGATCTCCCACTTTCCCACTCTTTCACTCAAGAAACCGTCACACTTACAGGGACCAGTGGTGCATCATTCTTGCAATATAAATATGTCTAAATCGAGGACAACATAAGAATCGAATATCATCAATCATCGATTATCATCATTATCCGTCAACAACTCGATATAAACTTATTCGCAGAACTCAACTTCAGTAGTTCAGCAATGTTGCAGAAACCTTCAACACACCCACAATCCTTGATCATCACTGATCCCACACAACTCTCATCTTCCCTCCTACAGATCAACCCATCTCCCTCTTTGCGACCGAATTGACTCTGGAAAGGCCATTGTCTTGGTTTAGGACGGAGTCTTATAGATTGATTTCCCGAATCTAAGCACCCCCTTTGCAGCGGTGCATCTGTGTGAGGATTAACATTTTGCCCGGCTGAGGAGTCTCGACAGCACGCTCGACTCTCCACTTTCCCAAAAAAACGGCGGCTCGTTTTTCCCCATCTACAGTTGGCCACACCTGTCTTCATTGGGTGACACCGAAGAGGTAGTGAAACTTTGGAATGATAGAGCTCGCCAGACCTTGCGTATCAGAGAGTTAGTTGCCGAAGTGATCAAGGTGAAGGAAGAAGGGAATCTTCGTGTTGATGAGCATAACTTATTCTTGGTTAAGTATCGTGACGAAGGGAATGGATGGTAGCTATGCGAAATTCAATGGATCATGCTAGTCGTCAGTTCAATGGTGTTCTTTCCTGGACTCACCAAAACCTTGGTGAAGCTCGTGATGCTTCTTATAGGTTGGAAGCCAAAGTGGCTGATCTGGAGAAAGAACTAAGTGAATCTCGGTCGTCCCATGCTCCTGATATAAGTGAGTATATACAGTGATTGGTTCGCGAGCGAGATGGTGCCCGAGCCAAAGCCCATGCCCTTAGCTTATCTCTTACCGCTTCTCGTTCCGATGTTGAACGCTTAGTTGAATCCGAAAGGGATCTTGAAGTGAACACGTACAGACTTTCAAAGGGGATTGAGGGGATCACCAACGAGCTCAATCATCTTCGCCATTTGGATTTTATGAAGCAGGTAGAGTTGGATCGATGTAAATTTGATCTCGAACATTGTCTCCAGGATTATAAGAAACTTTCCAGCGAGTATGATTTCCTTGATGAAGCTCGAGATGCTGTCGTGAACGACTGCGAAATAGCTTTGGCTAGTGTCGAAGGTATACCATTGTTTGGTGGGTGTAATGGTCTAATTCCTTCTTCTGATCAGATGTCTTTATTTTTTGCAGAACTCGAGGGAAAGCTTCGCCTTGCAGATGAAAAACTTGAAAAGGCTCAATCTGAATTGATCCATCAACAAGGTCGGACCCATTACTTTGAAGGATTAGCTGGGAGTCTTGACTCAGCTTCAAAAGAGACTTCCAAAGAGTTTGGGAGTCTTCGGTCATCGTTGTCGGCCACATAAACGAATCTCTCAAAGTTCACCTTTATAGCACGCAAGCAGTTGGCTGAACAAGTGAACAAGACCATCACCAAGATTGAGTCGGATCTTCAAGCTCATCCTAATCTTAGGAAATGGAAGCGTCGTCCTGTGCCTGAACTTCCCAAATCCGCCTCCGATCCGTCTTCGGGTGGCAGCGTTCCTTCTTCTCATAAGGAACGTTCTGATGCTCATGCTTCCCCTTCGGTGGAGAAGTAAGCCCTTCTGATGTTTGTGCCGATCCTTGGGGAAATCGAAATTTGATAACTGTTGATTACGTTGCATCTGTTTATTTCTTGTGTACTTTTGTAACTTTTTGTTTCGATGCTTGTAATCACTTTTTATGAAATGGATCATCAGAATTCTGCAGTTTTAATTACAAAGTTTAGTTGCCTTTTCTATTATCAAGGGAAAATATATTGAAAAAGTTGGTCAAGTGAGTGTTATGCGATAACGAAGATATGACTCTTCGTTATTTATTTTGGACCTGTCACCCCGTAGGCCAATCCTGAGCTAGAGGATTATCTGACGGTGGGGGTTGGTGCAGCATTCTCAGATATGTGTGCGCTATGTACACTATTTACATACACCCATTCCGTCGAACGCTTCATTGTTTTTAGGTTGGGTATCTCTTTCTGCTGGAAGTCTTCCCCATGGTCGTACACTCATAGACGTTGGTAGGGGTGTCCTGAGAGATTTCATATGATAGCTTTCCCCAATATAGGGCCCGACGAAGGGCTGCTGTCTGAACATTGTTTGATCAAAAAATGAATCTTCTTTGATTGATATGATGAGGTCTCCTACTCCTCGTCCAGAGATAGAAACATGTTGAGTGGGTATGCCATCTTCTTCTTCTGGTTGTGTTCACGCAGTGGCAGAACTGCGTTGCTTCATGGGTAGTATATCTTGAAGTACTTAGCGTTCCATGGGTGCCTTAGGATCTCTCCTTTTAGGTTGCGCAAGTAATACGATCCTTTTTCGGCAATATCGTGTATTATAAAAGGTCCTCCCCATGTTGGTGCTAATTTTCCCCATTTCTTTTCTCGTTGATATTGTGGTATAGTTCTTAGCTCATACTTCCCTTTTACGAAGCTTCTAAGTTTTACTCTTTTATTGTACTCCCTTGCTAGTTTACGCTGGTAATTCTCCATTCTTTGTAACGTTGCTTCCCTTATTTCCTCTAGATCATCGAGTCTTTCCAACATCATTTAGGAGGTGAGATTATTTTCCCAAGCTTCGGTCTTGGTCGTAGGCATGATGATCTCAGTTGGAATTATCTCTTCGGCTCCATAAGTGAGCAGGAACGGAGATTCTCCAGTTGCTGACCTTCGTATGGTCCGGTATGACCATAGCACATTATGTATCTGCTCACACCATTGTCCTTTGTGTTCGTCCAGGGTTTTCTTGAGGGTCAAAGCGATGGTCTTTTTGGTAGCTTCGGCTTGTCCGTTTCTCTGGGGATAGATGGGAGTAGATTTGTTCTTTATGATTTTGAAGGTATCGAAGAACATGTCGATGTTTTTTCCTTGCAAATGCTTCCCATTATCGGAGAAAATTTCTGCGAGGATGCTAAACCTGCAAATAATGTTTTGAAAAATGAACGTGAAGACGTCCACGTCCCTGATTCTTGCCAGCGCTTTTGCTTCCACCCATTTGGTGAAGTAATCCGTTGCTACTATTAGGAATCGTCTTTTGATTGTGCCTGTAATGAAAGGTCCGACAATGTCAATTCCCCATTTTTAGAAAGGCCAAGGGCTTCCTACTGAATTGAGCTTGGTTGCTGGTGCATGTATCTTCTTGGAGAAACGTTAGCGTTCTTCGCACCTTCTAGCCATTCTTGCGACATCTCGTATCATGTGTGGCCAGTAGTACCCCTGCATCTTGGTCTTTTCGGCTAAGGATCTCATGCCGTTGTGGCTGCCTGCATATCCGTAATGAATGTCCTTTAGGATAATATGGCCTTCTGCTCTGGACAAGCATCGTAATAGATTTCCGAGGAAAGACTATTTATATAATATTTCGTCTCGAAGCTCATATCTCCCTGCCTTCGATTGTACTTTACGAGCTTTCTTGACATAGGAGGGCAGCGTTCCTGTTTTGCGATAAAGGTGGACTTCGGTTCCCCAGTCTTCTTCGTTACTGAAATCTTCATCTTCGTTGGCTCTTGACAAGATATCGTCTTCGGTGAAGTCATCGGCGATATCTTCCCCTACATCATCTTCTGCAATGTCCTCCTATACATAGTTTTCACGATTAGTTGTGGAAAAGGTCTGTTGTGGGATGACCGAAGGTTCGTAGACTCTTGCTACCTTGATGGCCTCCACATTCTTGTCCTTCAGCATTGATGATATGTAGGCCAGGGCTTCGGCATGTCATAGGTCTTTCCTGCATAAGTTTCGGAATTTGATGTTTGGTATTTATGAAGCTAGAGTTTGAAATAAAGCCATGTATGCTGATAGAGTCTCGTCGTAGGTATTATATTCCAATCATATTTGTCGAATGACCAGCTGTGAGTCGCTTGTTAGTCGTACATCAGTTATTCCCATTTTTATGATCAATCGAAGAGCATATACCACGGCTTCGTGTTCCACAATGTTGTTGGTATGGCCCTCAAATTCCAACCTTAGTGCGTGCACTATTCTGTCCCCGGTGGGTGTCGTGATTACGATCCCAATGCCTGTACCTTCCCTATTTCTGGATCCATTGACGAAGACTTCCTATCTTCTTTGGTTTGAGGGCTGGAGTACGTCTTTCGGATCCTTTCCGTCTTCCTCAACTTCTTCGCCGTTATCCAAGGGTAAGTCTGCCAAGACTTGTGATTTTTGTGCAGTTTGGATCTCATGGATGATGTTGAATTTATCCAACTGTATGTTCCATTTTGCTGTTCTTCCTACTTTTCCGGCATTTTTAAGAACAACTTCTAGTGGTGCTTTGCATGGTACACGAACATAATGAGTCAGGAAGTAGGTTCTCAACTTCTGGGTTGCCCAAACCAATGCCAGTATGAGTTGTTCAATCTTCGTGTAGTTCCTTTCTGCCGCATTGAGAGTCTTACTGACATAATAGATCGGTTTTTCAACCTTTGTGTTGGTCTTGACTAGCACTACACTGACTGCATCTTCGGCAGATGCTATATAAAAGGCCAACACTTCATTGGGATCAGGCTTCTGTAGGATCGGGATCGTTGCCAGATATTTTTTAATTTTCTAGAAGGCTTCTTCACACTCCGCGGTACATGCAAATTTGGTTCCTTTTTTGAGAATGCTGAAAAAGTGTTTGCATTTGTCCGATGACCTGGAGATGAATCTTCCTAGTGCCGCTATGGATCCGTTGAGTTTCTGGACTTCTTTCAAATTTCTTGGGGATGACATTTCCACGATTGCTTGGATTTTAGCGGGATCGACCTCGATGCCCCTCTTCGTCACCAGGTATCCAAGGAACTTTCCTGATGTGACACCAAAGGTACATTTCTCTGGGTTTATCTTCATGTCGTATTTTCTCATTACGCCGAAGATATCTCTCAAGTCCTGATGGTGGTCCTTACGTAATTTTCTTTTTACCAGCATATCGTCGACGTAGACTTCCAAGGTTTTCCCGATCCATGTCTTGAAGATGGCGTCAACCATCTTATGGTATGTTGCTCCTACATTCCTTAGTCCGAAGGGAATTCGGGTATAACAGTAGAGGTCGTGCGGAGTAAAGAATGTTGTATGTTGTTGATCTTCTTATGCCAGAGCTATCTGATTGTAGCCAGAGTATCCATCCATGAATGATAACTCTATGTATCCTTCTACAGCTTCCACTAATTGATCGATGCTTGGGAGTGGGTAACTTTCCTTTGGGAAAGCTTTATTGAGGTTGGTGAAGTCGATGCATATCCTTACTCCACCGTTCTTCTTTGGTACAATTACCATGTTCGAGATCCACGTGGGGTATCTTACTTTTCTTATGAATACTTCCTCCATCAGCTTAATAATTTCTTTCTCGACTGCTTGATGGTATTCCGGCGCTATATTGCGCAATCTCTGTCTGAAGGGGGTGGTGCCATTCTTTATCCGGAGCTCGTGATGTATGATCTTTGGATCGATCCCTGGCATATCTCCTAGCTTCCCAGCAAACACATCTACGTACTCCTTGAGTAGGCTGGTTAGTGATTCTTCCCGATCTTTATCCATCAAAGTCCTTATCTTGATCATCTTGGGATCTTCTTCTGTTCCTATGTTGCCCTCCTTCGTGGGCTCCACTGGTGTGAACATGGGCTTTGGTTCCCCTAGGAGGGGAACATTATTTAATTGCTATTTGGTTGATTCTTCGGTCCCTTTTGTCCCTGATGTGCCTGCTTCGGTGGTTAAGGTGACTATATCCTTCGTCAAGATTTTTCCTGATATTTCTTCGAGATAAAGGTCAATTGCTTTGTCTTTAGCAGCCGTTTTGTTTTTGTTTCTTCGGGCTTTCCTTTTCTCTTCTTGTTCATTGTTGAGTTGGTTTTGTATAGCTTGACATTATCGTGCGGTGACCTTGTCGCCCTTAATCTCCATTACCCCTTCAAGTGTTGGAAATCTAAGGTATTGGTGATACGTTGCCGCTACTCCTTTGAGTTTGTGCACCCATTTTTGGCCGATGATATCGTTATAGGGAGATGGGGCGTCTACGACGCTGAATTGTGTGTTGACCTTCATCGGTCCGGTCTTTACTCCTAACTCAATGTCCCCTAAGGGCTTTGTTGGGGCACCATTGAATCCGTAGATGGTGAAGTAAGAAGACATCAATTGTTCATCATTTAACTCCATTCGCTTGAACGTATCATAAAATAAAACGTTGACTGAGCTTCCCCCGTCAATCAAAATCTTCATGATATTGCATCCTGCCACTGGTAATGTGAGAACCAAGGGATCGTTGTGATCCTCCATATATTCTTCGAGATCATCTGCGTCGAATATCATTGGCGCGTCCATCCAATCCTCGTGTTCATCAACTTCTACTCCATCGATCTTGTACATCTAGCAATAGTCCTCAAATTTTTTTCTCAATCTTTTCCCTATATGTGCTGTCAGTGAAGGGCCATCGGGCTCAGAGAAGGAAATAGTATTGAGTGTTCGGTTAGCTTCGGGTAGTTGAACTTGTATGTTTCGTTTGGACTTATCATAGGTCTCTTTCTTCTGAATATATTTCTTGAGGTCGCCGGCATCGATCAACTTATGTATCATGATCTTGAGATTTTTGCATTTCTCGGTTTGATGACCATTGAAGCAGTGATATTCGCAATAATCCTTTGACTTCTCAGACCTAGCGGGTCATTTCCCCTTGGACCAAGGCCATTCGAGATTTTCCCGATCCTTGATCTCCCTGAAGATTCAGACGTATCTAGTGTTGAGCTTCGTGTAAAATTGATCCTCAAACTTTCTATCATTGCGACGGTAATCGTCCCTTCGTCCTCTCTTATCTTCGTTCTTTCTCTCGGTTGGATTTGTCATTTTCGTCCCGCTGGTATGTTCGACAGAGTTGGTCTGGTGTGATTTCTGGGTTTGAGCCCTAGGATTCTCCCGCTGGATTACTTCTAGTCTGGCATGTATTTCGATGATTATTTGAAGATCCCTTTCGGTGGTAGGATTGTTACTGTGAATCTCGACGAATAACGAACTTAGTCTTTCCAGTCCCCATATGTAACAATTGATGATGACTATTGGGCCGATGTTCCCTATTGCTTGAAATTTTTTATGCCAGTGGTCCGTATATTCTCTGATGGTTTCCTTGAACGCGATTTCCAGCGAGAAGAGTTTATCCATGCCAGGGTTGACAGTCTTGTTGTACATATAGGTTTCTAGGAACACCTCTGTGAGCCGCTTGTAGGAGTTGATAGAATTGGTGGGTAGGTTATCAAACCAGGAAAATGTTGATCCTTTAAGGCTTTACGGGAAGTACCTGCACAGGAAGACGTCATCTCTTTCCTATCTGGCCATCATCTGGTTGTAGTAACGAAGATGGTCAGCTGGATCGTTAGAGCCATCGTAACATTCAAAAGATGGGATTGGGCACTTTAATGGGATGAGCGCTTTCGCTAGGTGGGGAACCAGTGGAGGCGTAGATGATTCTTTCATGACTTCTTCGAGCCTTCCCCCCCCTTGCTTTGCCTTTAACTGCTTGATCTCGGCCATCATATTTCTTCTGAGGTTCTCCATGGCAAGGTAATGCTCATCCCATGATCATGCACGCTTCGACTTTCTTGACTGGCTGTCATAGTAATCAGAGGAATGTGGAGTATATGGAGTGTATTCAGGATCATATTGGTAGCTTCGTCGCGTGGGGAGTGCGGGACGTCGGTCCAATGGTTCCGGGTTCGTTTGATTGGACAGAATCATCCTTCGGTCTTGATTGGGCACCAGAGCATTCGAATTGGCTTCGTCTTGTGTAACATGAGAAACCGTGGGTCTTGTATCCAATGCCATCATCTCTTTGAGTTGTTGATTCTCTTGTGCCAGTAGAGCTACAACATCCATGTAGATCTTCTGGTTTTGTTTCATCTCTTCCAACTCTGCTACCAGATGGATTGACGGATTAAATCCTTGATTAGGTGTGCCCGTTTGTCCTGCCACTCCAGCTGTTGTTGGGTCATCGTCCAAGGTCTGGATCACCGGTGCGGGTGGATCTCCTACTGGTCCTTGATGCATGATTGGCGGGATCCGTGCGATCTTGTCCAGCTACTTGGTTCGTCGCGCCTTGTAGCAACAATGGCTGGTTCTGGTCATCGGTCCAAGGGATACCATATAAGGGTTGTTGCATCATTGAGTCTTCGACGACTTCTCGTTGTTCCGCTTCCCTTGCCGCGGCCGCTGCCTTTGATGCATTTATTTTTTCAGCCTTTGCTTTTACCACTGCTTCTTTTGTTGTTGCCGCTGCTACTGATTCGGCATCGGCCAGATTGATGCTCTCAACTGCATCCGGGTCTTTGCTGGTAGATTTGAGTTTTTCACCCTTTTGTGTGTTCCTAGTCATGACTGGTGTGGTTCTTGGTATTTCTTTCGAGGATGCTTTTATTTTTCTTGCGTCTTTCATTTTATCCATAGCCTACAATAACAAAAATAACGACGAGGAAGATATATCTGTCCCGTAATGTTAGTTAGCACGACGATGGTATGCTTGATGAGAATATCCATCTCACACATTTGGTTAAACTGAAATTTGCTCAGGGGTGAAAAAAAAACGAAAAAATAAAACATAAGTTTTCAGATTTAAAGGTTTTGTCCAGGAAGGTACGAAATTTGACTAGGGGTAGAAAAAAACGTAGAAAGTACGAAACTTTAGGGGTTTTTAGCCAAAAAAATGCAATTTTAATGATTCTTCTACGGTAAATTCATAGATCTGAGATAAAAATACAGATCTGAAGGTTTTCTAGAATTGAAAGCACAGATCCAAGGGTTTTTCAGAAATAATAAAAAAAAAGATCTGAGAGTTCGTTGCGAATGAAGTTCACAGGATAAGATAAATCTTTTATTGGGACAAAATTTTCCCTGTTTCTAGTGCCAAATTATAGGCACAAATGTAACGATGATGAACATCGTGCCCACAACCAATGTTCGCATTCATAAATATGCTAAGGTAGAAGTAATGATAATAAAAAAAAAAAAAAACCATGCAAAGGGAAGGAAACTCTGAGTCTTCGGACTCATCATCGTTTCGTATATCGATGTAAATCACAATAGGCAGAAATTATAAAGCATAAAGTAAATTTACATGATGATTTACGTGGTTCGTCTCTAAGGCCTACGTCCACGGGGATATTGGTTTCACTATGTGTCTTATACGGTTACAATAGATAGTCAAATGACTTTGAATGGGCACCGAAGGTATAGAAGGTGAATTCATACTTACAACAATACTCTTTTCCTCCCTATAGTTCTCTCTCTTCACTATAGTTCTCTCTCTCCCTCTCAATTGGTCGACCTCCTCTTCATTAGCTAAAGGGGGTATTTATAGGGCTTATATGTGGGGTCCATCCCTTTGTCTTCTTAGAACCTTATCTCTTTAGTAACCGTGTAGGTGCCGATGGAGACCTTCGTTACTGCCCGATCCTCTTCAACGGTCATGAACTGCTACGATGGCTTGCCTCATATCCCTCCATAGATCTCTTCACACGTGCCCCCTGTCTTCAACATTTAATGTGAGTGGTTGGGGTCACACCGCATGCGCGAGACAGCTGTTGAAGTTGTTGTCACATCCTCGTCAGTGGGTTACATCTCGTCTGTTTGTTCCATGTCTATCTCGAGATGGGGTAAAGTAACACTAGGGTCCTCTATGGTACTTCTCGGACCTTTACTCATCAGGCTGCCCCAAATCTTGGGACCGTAGGACCGGTTTGGTGATGTCGACGTGTCACTTGGTGGTGAAACTCCTCTTTGGTGGGGTATCGTGCCATCAGGGTTTGATGTTCTTGCTTTGCATGAGTTACACGTAGGAGTTTATATACACGTGGCTATCGGTGGGGTTATGTGTATATAGCCTGTCCACAACCCAACTTCTGTAATCTTGTCAAATCTCAGCGTGAGTATATAATAGGTCATGCCGATGATCAACCACAAATTGGATTGATTTAACATCCAAATCTTTGTGAAGAGGGGCAAGTGGCAACTTCTTTCCAAATAACCTGCAATTCATCGCCTTGAAAACAATAACCTATAAAAATCATTCGTGTCCACTACAATGTTTTGTTTTGTTTTGTTTTTTTTTTGTTTTTCTTTGACATGTAGCGAAAATACCAATAAAAATTCATAAATTGCCGCCACCATTGTAGTACAATGATAAAATTATTGGCTCATAAGGTGATGATACCAGTGACCAGAATTCACAACTTGTTAACACCATATTTTTACGTATAAAAAAAAGAGCTAACTTTTTCTAAAATTAAATTATATTGTGAATGATTTTCATAGGTCACTTAGGTACGGGTTTTAGCGTGAGAATCAACCACAGGTGTATATCTGGAAGCCTGGGAAAGTCCGGAGATGTGCCTTAGGAAGTTAGGGTCTAATATGCGTTTTACATTCCTTAGGCCAGTTTATATAGAAATCTGAAAAATCCCTACTTGCCAAGCAAGGCATATGGTCAAACGGGCTCCGCAAAAATCCCGCTTCCCAATTCATATATAAATTGGTTATATATGGATAGACTTGAAATAGAGAAAAAATAACTATAAAAGGAGATATTCTTTCCATTAAAAAGATGAATATTGTTAGATTATACTTATCTTAATTTTTTTCTGATATATAGATAGATTATGCTTATCTAGGAAACTAAAAGATATTTTATCTTATAAATACAGAGTAATTTCTTTATGATTGGTTTTTATTCAACCTCTCTATCACCTTCTTTGTTCAACGTGATGCACTTTAGAAATTCAGTGTTTTTTTTTTTTGTTTTTTTTTTTGATCAGAGAAATTCAGTTTAAATAGGCTCTCTTCTCTCTGGAATTTTACAAATCCTTTAATAGTCGTTGTGTTAAGTTAGAGCAAAGAGGATCTCGTTCAGACCCTTGCATTCGATAGTAAAGGTTAGTGTATGTACGATATCCATTTTGATCATCTTCCGCTCACGGATGACTATCAGCGGATTTGTAGAATTCCTGTGATAAGAAGCTTATTTAAACTTACTTTTCTTCTACGATGTATCGATTTATGATTTTTTTGGTTAAAAACTCTTCACGAATATAGGATCGAGAAGAAGATAATTCTTATTATGATAAGAAGCTTATTTGAACTTACTTTTCTTCTACAATGTTACCAATTTATGATTTTTTTGGTTAAAAACTCTTCACAAATATAGGATCGAGAAGAAGATAATTCTTATTATGATAATCTTATCAATTCTGGTTACACAGCTCATGAATATATAGAGCCCAATATTACGATTAAAGCAAAGATCCCATATACTAGGAAACAATATATTATCCTTAAATAAGGATATATATTAACACTCCCCCTCAAGTTGGTGCATAGATATCACACATGTCCAACTTTTCCAGAAAACTCAAGTATTTTTTGCTTGACACTCCATGTGTGAGAATATCTGCAAGTTGTTCTTCAGACCGAACCGGTGGAAGATCAATAATGTTGTTGTCAAGCTTCTCTTTGATGAAGAACCTGTCAACCTCCACATGTTTAGTACGAACATGCTGAACAGGATTATGAGCAATATCACGCGCAGCTTTGTTATCACAATACAGAGTAATAGGATCCTTGAGAGGAACCCCCAATCCTTAAGGAGAAGCCTCAACCACAAAGTTTCACAAATGCCATCTGTCATACCTCTGAATTCAGCCTCTGCAATTGATCGTGTAACAATATTTTGTTTCTTACTTCTCCAAGTAACTAAGTTACCTCCCACAAAGGTAAAGTAGTCTGCAGTAGAACGTCTGCCATCTATTTATCCTGCATAGTCAGAATCTGTATATGCCACAACCTTTTTATAATCTTCATTTTTAGAGAATAAAATTCATTTTCCAGGAGCAGACTTTAAATACCTCAAAATACGTAAAACTGCATCCATGTGTTGTTCACCTGGATTGTGCATGAATTGACTAACAACATTGAGTGCATAAGCAAGATCTGGCCTTGTGTGAGATAGATACATCAATCTCCCCACAAGTCTTTGATATCTCCTTTTATCAGTAGGAACTTGATCAGGTTCAATATACAGATTTACCTTTTCTTTTAAAGGTATATGGACTGGCTGACATGCCCACTTCTTTTAGCAGATCAAGACCATATTTCCTTTGTGATAAGAAAATTCCTTCAGCGGATCGAGAAACTTCAATCCCAAGGAAGTATTTCAATGAACCGAGATCTTTTATTTGAAATTCCTTTGATAAGTATCTTTGCAAAGATTTCCTCTCCTCTAGATCATTTCCTGTCACCACCATATCATCTACATATATGATAAGAGCAGTAATTTTATACTTCATTTTATTTATGAACAAAGTATGATCAGAATTACTCTGACGATATCCAAAGTTCCTCATAGATTTGGTGAATCTGCCAAACCAGGCCCTTGGAGATTGTTTTAGTCCATACAATGACTTGTTTAGCTTACATACCTTCTTACCATGAGATCCTGGAACTGAAATACCAGGAAGGAGCTCCATGTAAACTTTTTCAGTTAATTCACCATGCAAGAATGCATTCTTTACATCAAACTACTGCAAAGTCCAATCCAAGTTTGCAGCAAGCAATAACAAGACTCGTAATGTGTTGATTTTCGCTACTGGAGCAAAAGTTTCTGTATAGTCGATACCATAAGTTTGACTGTACCCTTTAGCAACTAATCTTGCTTTATAACGTTCAATCTCACCATTTGCCTTGTATTTAATGGTGAAAATCCAACGACACCCCACGGTCTTTCTTCCTTCTGGACAATCAACATAATCCAAGTATCATTCTGAAAGGGACCTCATTTCTTCTTCTATAGCTGCTCTCCATTTTGGATCAGCTAATGCTTCCTACACATTGTTAGGAATAAAAACAATAGATAATTGATTCACGAATGCCTTATTAGCTTTAGACAAACGGTGGTGAGAGACATAATGACTCATAGGGTACTTAACCTTACTAGAGATTTCAGGTTCATATCTGGGTTTAGGAATACCTCTGTTTACACGTTGTGGAAGTTGTTTCCTTGATTCTTCAAGAACATCCGTAGAAGACGATTGGTTTGGTGTTTCATCTTCTTGGGGTACCGTAGGCTCTGGAATCTCTTCTATCATAACCTCATCTTGAATCTCTATATCACGATCCAATACTGTACTTTCTGTTTCTTCTCTTGAAGAACCTTCATCAACAGATTCTATTACCATATTATCAGAGTTGACAATAACAGATACATCATTCCAATATATCTTCATCATAGTTAAGAGTCTGAATTTCCTTATGGTACTCCTCCCTGAAGTTCAGACTCGCATGAAACATACATAGTATCTTCATGAAATATAACATCCAAAGTAACAAACATTCTTTTGGTTGGAGGATGATAGCAATGGTATCCCTTTTTAGTTGTTGCATATCCCATAAATACACACTTCAGAGCTCTAGGAGCCAACTTATCACGTTGGTTCTTGTGCAGATGAACATAAGCTACACAACCAAACACATGAGGCGGCAGATTAGGAACAGTTTGAGCCAAAACTGCTTCAGCAAGAGCTTGATGGGGTGTTTGAAACACAATGGTACTGGATGGCACTCGATTTATAAGATATGCTACAGAAGTAAGTGCCTCTCCCCAATATATCAATGGCATATGTGCTTCTATCAATGAAGCACAGAATACTTCCAGTAAGTGACGATTATTTCTCTATGCTACTCCATTCTGCTGAGGCGTATTAGAACAAGTAGTTTGATGAATAATTTCATGTCCCTCCAAATAATGTTGAAGGTCAGAATCCATATATTCACCACCATTATCACTACGAAGTACTTGAATCTGTTTGTTGTACTGAGTGTCAATCATCTTATGGAACTTTTGAAACAAGGAGGTAACTTCACTTTTGTTTTTCATGAGACACACCCACGTCATTCTAGTGCAATCATCAATAAAAGTAACAAACCATCTTGAACCACCCAGGGTAGTAGTTTTAGATGGCCCCCAAACATCAGAGTGTATGATCATAAAAGGAACTGGACTCTTATTGAATGATAATGGAAAAGAAGCACGATGGCTTTTTGCAAGTTCACATACTTCACAATGAAAACTAGAAATATCAAGTTTTGCAAATAAACTAGGAAATATTTTTTTTAAATAACCAAACGACGCATGTCCCAATTGTCGATGCCACAACAGAATTTGAGATTTTAGTCTCTCCCTCTCAAAACCATCAGCAAGAAGAGTTTGACGAAGCTTATCCGAACTACTTGACACCAAATCCAGATAATATAGCTTCCCACGCTTAACACCATAACCAATGGTTTGCTTCGTTGTGATGTCCTTAAAAACACAACAGTCAGGCCAAAATATCACTACACAATGTAAAGTATTAGTTATTTGGGAAATTGATAGGAGATTACAGTCTAATGTAGGAACTACTAAGACAAAATCTAAATTTAAAGTTTCAACGAGAGATATTGACCCTTCACCAGTAATTGGAGCTTGTGATCCATTTGCAGTAGAGACTGTTTTTTGTAAGGATGGTTTAAGGGGAGAGATTTGTTTAGAATCACATGTCATATGGTATGTGGCACCAGAATCAACTATCCATGAATTATTCGAAACAAGTGAAGAAACATTTAAAAACTTACCATCGTTACCTGTCCTTGCTACTGATGCAGATATTACCATGGAATCCTTTCCTTTCTTTGTTGAAGTCATTGGAGCACCAGAATTTTTCTTTGTCTCCTTCTTCCTCTCCAGATGTTGATCCCACCAATCTGGATATCCAACCAACTCGAAATACATGTCAATTGTATGTCCAGATTGATTACAGTGTGTACACTTAAGTGATGACTTTTCCACCTCAGTCTTTGAGTATCTCTGAAAATACCCTTTTTGATTGTACCGGTTTCGAGTTGCCATATCAGCAGGTTCAACTTCTTCCGATTCTTTTGCCATCGTTATACGTCGAACAGATTCACAACGAACGAGTGCATAACATGATTCCAATTCAGGAATAGGATCCTTTCTCAAGATTTCATCACGGATCTGCTCAAAACTTTCATCTAATCCAGCAAGGAATATATGCACTCTTAGGCGCTAAATTGATTTTCGATAGGCTTCAATATCATTAGAATTCTCCATAACCACCTTGTCACGATGATCCAGCTCTCCAAATATTTCAGTTAGTTCTCCATAATAAACTGAGAGTGCTCTGCCATTTTGTTTTGCCGAAAACGCTCGTCGATTTAGAGTAAATACCTGCATCCATCATCTCCATCATAAAAGGCTTTAGATAATGCATCCCAAATCTCTCTAGCAGTAGGTAACCGAATATACCTCTTCATGATTTCAGGTGACATAGACATCAACAACCATCTCTTGACCTTTTGATTATCTGTGTGTCACTTCTCATATCTTAGATCTTCCTCGGCAGGTTTTCTTGTCCTTCCCATAATAAAGGAGGTTTTTTCTTTTTCAGCAATATGCATCTCCATGATTTGTGACCACAAATCATAGTTTGTTTCATCAAGAACAATCTCAGCCTTGAATGTTGCACCTTCAGATTGAACGATAATAGGAGCAGATTTGTTTTTCATCTGCCCTTTTTGTTTTGATTTATTTTTGTATAATTCTGAATCACTACCATGATTCAAGAACCCTAACTCATAGATACCATCTTCACAAATATAGGATCGAGAAGAAGATAATTCTTATTATGATAATCTTATCAATTCTTGTTACACAGCTCATGAATATATAGAACCCAATATTACGATTAAAGCAAAGATCCTATATACTAGGAAATAATATATTATCTTTAAATAAGGATATATATTAACAAAAACTCTCCTTTAGCACTGATACGCTAGTTTGTTTGTTTTTTAGTGGTTCCTGCAGAAATACAGAAAAACGCGAATAGGATGGCCTTGGCTGTAGATGACCACCACATGTGGTTCTTGTTTACCACTGAGTGCCCGGCGAGAGTATATGCTAATTGCTCATTGGATGTGCACATACTGAATTTGATTAAAAGGAAGTGGACAACAACCACGAATTAGTATTTGCCTAGCTTCACTTGTGATTCTGTCGATTTCTTTTCCATGGATTACTGAATTTGATTAAAGATATGTACAAGGAGCAAGAAACGGCATTTTGGGCTTTACTGGGTTACACTTGAGACCTACTGAAATTGAAATCTTTGTCATCCTGTACCTGAAATATAATAGATACGACAAAAGTAGTCGAATGAATGCCTTGGACAGAGAAGGGAAGGGAAATAGACTGAATTCCCTGGACAAGTTAAAACACGAATCTATTACTATTAACTTCAACTAAAATCACTTTACATCTGTGTTGGTATTTCTAGTACAAGTAAAAAGAACCAAAGTATTCTGTGGTGAACAACCAAAGGTTATGCTGCTCAAGTTTTAGCTAAGACAGTCCGTCCCTTAACCAAATTATTACATGAGCAAATAACCTTTACAGGAAGAAAAACAAAAAGATTAAGAATACATCCACCCGTGTTAAGTATCTACTTTTCAAAGATATTTGATCAGATAAATAAAAACTACTTTGCTGTTTGTTCAAGAACAGGTACTTTGTTCCAAGTTTCTTCCAGCGGACAAGGTTGCATTGGTGGCAATGAAAATACGCTCTTGGTTGAGCTTCCGCTTCTTATTTCCTTCAAGACCCTCAATGCTGACATAGTGCTCTTCATATACAAACTTTGCATGTACTCAATCTCTGCTAGTTCCTTTGGTCCTCTGAGCAATGAACCTTCTTTCTCTGTGGGGGTGGGAACAACAGTTGTGGCAGGAGTAGGAGCAGTGGTGCAATCTGTATTAGTATCAGCGATTTCAGATGTTGGAATTGAGGGCACGATGTTGATGGGAAAGAGGTGATCAAGTATTATTTCGCACTGCTTTATCAATTTGTAAAGTAGGTCTGTGGTATAGAATGGCTGCTGCAAAACCCTCTGGATGAAGGGCAAACGAATGAGAGCCCCTGTACGCTTATCATACTTTTTCAGTATCTTCACCAAGCCTGCATATAAAAGGACACTGGAAAACATTAACATAAAGTTCAACATGCATGAGTTGAATAATATGCATAAAAAACATTTTAAATGAATAGAACACGGCAGACAACTATGAAGCATGTCCGGATTAGAGTATTAGAAATCTGTTACTTCAATATAACAAGTATTAAAAAGTAACTGGCAGTTAAGCCGATCAGGGACATTATAAACAAGTCAGACATTAATGTAATGGTTCAGGAATCCAGGTAGAAAATGTTTGGGGCCTATAATTCTTGATTGAACCAAGCTCAATATGCATGCTCTTACACTGCGGAAGCGCTGAGTTTCAAAAGAATCAGGTTGGGCCTTCAGGCATAGCCCTTAAGGTTTCTCTGCTACCCCAGGTGTACGTCTATGTTCTATGTTAACATTTTAAGAGATGATCAAATTATGCATGGATACTGGGGACATGATCTGTATGTCCACAAGCAGGCAGATACCTTTGTCTTTGACACGTCATTGTAATAGTTATACAGCAAGGTACCCAGAAGAGCGGCAACTAGGCTGCCTAGTCCAATGGTTGTGGTCAAGGCTTTTCATGCGCTCCAAATTCCAATACGAAAAAAGAGTCATTTAAAGAAACTGATGATTGGAGTTGAGGGCTTCCTACTTCTATGTTTTCTCATAGCCGACATCTAGTCCAGACTCAGACTCAGACTCCATTTGGATCTAGTTAGCCAATTATTATTTTTTCCCAAAATAAGAAAGTTCCTACAGGCTACAGATATTTTAATGTCGGATTTCATTTTATATTCCAAAAGCATTAATAGAGACTCTACATGTTAAATCATTTAAAAAGAAATCCAATGAATAAAAAGAATATCCATCTAAAGTATAATGGGGCAACCCAAATCCCATCCAATTCGTCCACACAAATGAGTGATCATAAGCCGAAGGAAAAAATTTCAACGAAAAACAAAAACAATTGGAGAAAAGAAAAGAACTCTTTACTTTCATTTGTCCACATCCTAGGCCTACTAAAAAAGATAAGTCGAATTGACGTTTGTCGTGTGATGGCAACCTTTACTTTCTTTAAATGTTATTCCTATCAGGATATTCGAATCAAATGTCTAAAACTAAACTATTGAAGTTGTTGTATTACATGTCTACTAAATAAAATATTATCCAAAATCCATATTGCTAAATTCAGTAAAACTAACTAAATTCACTTTTAAGTATCACTTTAACTAGTTTTACACACACCAGCTTGATCTAGATTGTAAATGCATGGATCACTAATCTCCCCGAATATCCATATCAACGTTGAAATTTGCAGATTTACAATGGTATTTCTCTCATTTGATTAAGGATTATTGTATCGCTATTCGTAAAGTATAGTAACTTGGAGAGATGGATAATTACCAGTATAGTTGAGGGCACTATAGTTTTCAAGCAAAACCATTTCTCCATGAAAATCAACAATCTCTTTTCTTGCTTTAATCAATTCATCATTAGATTCCTTTGCTTTTGCAACTCTGTCTTGCAACTCCTGTTATTAAAAACATTACATAAATCAGCTTAAAACTTTTTTAACATGGGCGCCCATGTGACAATATGCACATACAAAAAAATGCCTACAGCAGATCAAATCTATGTGCCACTTAAAACCAGTACACAAATGAACTCTCTAATGTAAACAGGTGGCGGGACAGCGAATCACTGAGCCAAAACATCCCACCACGTGTCACAAAGACCAGTGGTAATAATCATGTGGATGTACCAATATGATGAAAGCAGTACAACACTGCGCACCCACAGGTACATGTTAGCTGATGATAAATAATCCAGCGCATGATTGTGAAAATTTGAATAACAATGAACTAAAATGAGCCAAATATTTGTACCTCTGCAACTAAATTTCAATGGCATGACCCCTAAAATTTACAGCGTAACCAACAAAAATCAATTAAAAAGATTACGAAAATGATAATATTATTACCTTTAATCTGATGATGTATTCTTCTTCTTTATCAACAAAAAACCAATTGAATTTCTCAAGTTCATCTTCTAATAACCTAATGAAATCAATTTCTTCTCGGCTAATTCCCTTCATAATATCTTTATTATTATTAACAACAACAATCTCACCACCATTATTATTTTCACCATTATCAGAAAACTTAGGTCTTTTAGAAGACCTGGTTTCAGCAGTTCCATTACATTTAGGATCAATAGATTTCAACCTTTTCTTCAAATCTTTGTATGACAAAAACTTATCTCTCCATTCTGGTAATGTTTCTTCGATCTGATTACTCAGACTTTTCCCGAACTTCATCTCTAACACTGTAATCTGATGCTAAAACTATGAAGAAGTGAGGAGGATTGGAGGAATTTTAAGAAAAAATATGAAGATAGCAGAAGTAGTTGTGAAGAAGAAGGGAGGGTAATATATGATAAGTTAAAAGAAGAATATTCGAGGGAGATATACTTTCCCGTGAAAGGATATTTCGGGTTTTATTCCGTTTTGGATTTTTTTTTTATTTTTTTTATTTTATTATTTGGAGAAAAGAGGATGGATGATGAATGTGAGAAGTACTGTGGAAGGATGGGGATACGTATATTCCGAAAGAGAGATATTTTTCTTTATTTTAGTCGGTGATTAAATTTGTAATATTCCCACGTGGCAGTTCGTTAACTATATTAATGAAGGATTTTGTTGTTTCACTTTAGTGGGGCGTTTTTCTGTTCATGCAAGTGAAGACGTTTTTAAGCGCATAAGACTGTCAGCCAAGAGGCAATTTGGCTAGTTTGAGGCCTAGTTAGCAATTCGGGATTCGGAAAACTACGGAACGTCAAACGTACGAGTATTATACGGTTTTGTAAAATCCAGATTCGGTCCAAAATTCGGTCAGCGGGACGTGATTCGCTAGTAATTCGGAACGGCATACGTACGTGTATAATTCGATTTATAAATGTGAGTTCGGCTCTGAAAACTCGGTATCTATATATAACAAATAATTTGTATTTATAAGGTCATAGACCAATTTTTATGCATATGTGTGAGTTATTTAAAGAAAAAATAAACTTAATATGATGATATTAATAATATATACAACATTAATTATCCAAGAGGACGTCGTATGGTGGTTTAGATGCTTGGTTAGTGAGTTTGAGATCTCTCTCACCTTCACCTTCAAATCTCTTCAGTCGTTTTTGTTTCATAAAAATTACAACACGTCTAATATTCGGTCGTGTATGCTCGGGAGGCAGTAAAGCCCAAAAAATGGGATCTTTGAAAAGTAAAAGCTAAAAAATTTATGGCGAATTAAGCGGACGTATCATTCGGGATACGTAAAATTCGTGAACGGTTCGCGAATAATCCGGGAATGCCACATAATACGCGATTTGGGTTCGGAATTGCAAACGTACGCGAATAAGACGGTAAAATTCGTGATACGGAAAAATTCGCGAATGATTCGCGAATCATTCACGAACTTACTAACTAGGGTTTGAGGTGTGTCTGTGCCGACGAGTTTTGAACTCAGCTCATTGGTGTTATTGCCACCTGTTAAAATCAATTTTGTGTTAGCGGTGGGTTTGACTCTCTACTCTAGTTTTAAATGAAAATGATTAGATTAGAATCATTATTTGGATTGGAAATTTAATTATAACGGTAATGGTTATCTACAGATCGATAAGGTTGCCTTAGCTCTGTAGGGATAAACAATAAAAAAGGTTTAAGATCCACCTAGGGGTGTAAATTCGGGCAGGCCAAGCCGCCCGGTCTAAAAACTAAGTCAGGCCGGGCAGGTCAGGCTTAACATTTGTGAGCCTGTAAACAAACTCAGGCCGGGCAGGCCGGGTAAAAGTAGATAATTTGCTACCCAAAGACCGTCCAAAGTCCGTTTTTTATATGGGCAGGCTAGATCGGGCCGGACAGGCCACTATTTTGAATTTTTTTTCTTTTATTTTAAGTTTAAATTTTCAAATGAATGGTATTAAATGTATTTATTTTTAATACAATATCCTTTCCTTTCTAACATTGCATACCGTAAATGATAGTATTATTTTATATTTAAATTACAATGACAAACTTTTAATTTTAACCTATAATAAATAATTAATTAGAGTACAATAAACTTTCTAATAAGAAAATTTATTACCATTAATGTTTTTAAAAGGCTAATTATAAGTAAAAACAATTATATATTTTATTTTTCTTGACAGAAAATTGACAATTATAAAATGGTAACTTTTAAGTCTTTTTAAGAGGATATTAAATGATTAATGGCACATAGAAGGCTTTCAGGCCGGGCACCAGGCCGCGCATCATAATTAATTGCAAAGCCCGAGACCGCCCAATAAATTAATCCAGGCCAGGTCGGGTGGCCCATGACGGGTCATAACAGGCTTTGGGCTACTTCGGTTACATGCGAGGTCAGACGGGTACAGGCAGGCCGAGTATTTTCGGGTATTATTTACACCCCTAGATCCACCGGTGCATGACAATGGCTTCGAACATAGATTATAATTCACAGTGTCGCCAACTTTATAGAAATGGCCAAACAAAAACATGTGCCCACACAGTTAGCAGGACCCAGCATTCGTAACATTCAAAGGTCTAAAGGTCAGACTAACCGTTTTACTATATGGCAACTTGGCTAGCCGAGACTCGGTCAATGTTTGCCATGGGTAACCAACGACTGATCGGTAGAGGCCAAACTGCAAGATTGCTAATAGAGGTACCGAATTATTTGGGGGTGTACCAAAATACATATAGGACAAAATAATCAATACTTTTGAGTTTGGTATACCCCAAACAAATTGCCACCCCCATTAGCAGCTTTGGCCAAACTGCTCCTAAATGCATATTAAGCCAACTTATCTTAATGCATTAAGAAAATCATAACACGGTGGTGGAACCACAATCGAAAATATCCAACGTGTGATTACTGTGAATTATAAGGACAAAATTTAAGTTTTGGAAACTTAGAAGCCAATTGGCGAGTGTTTTCAAACTAGATTGCCAGATAAAAAGTTCGTAATTTTATTTGCAAATTCGATAGTAAGATTTGTTTCGTGTAATGTAACTCCCACGAGGACAAGATAATATGCGAATTCGTAACTGAAAACTAGTTTGGCAACTAGAAGTAGAAAAGCAGAAATATTTTCCAGATTTTCTATTTCGCTAAAAAGTACATTTTTGCATCACAAATGTCATTTACAAAGTAACCCGTTATAGGGGCGGCATGGTTTATTAGAGGGGCGACATTTTAATAAGACAAAAAAGGTCGTTACATGATCATTCAAGGTGTCCCTTATCAAAAAAACTGGAAATGACAAATTAATCATCATAATTGATAACCTAGTTTAGTGATGATAATCAAGTTTAATGTTAATGATTAATTTCACTTATATTAACTCAAAATCAAAAACAAAATCAGATTTTAGAGTTTAAAAGAAAAAAGAAAAAAAATGGAAATGGTAGAGAAGTTTTAACCCAAATTGAAGGTCAATCTCAATCAATTGAAGAAATTAACCAACAAAGTAAAAACCCAATGCCTGAAAATGACTAGGTATACTTCTAAATTAGCCCCAACTAGCTTTTTGTTGCTCAAATACATAAAAAAATTCAATTTCTTACATTTTCAGAGCTAATTACGGTTGGCATTTTGCTTGTAACAAACCGTAATTCATAGTTACGGTTCGTAAAAGATGAACTACCAACCGTAACTGGTTAAATTTGGGGAAAACCCAATTGTAAAACCAGTTACGGTTGGTAATTAAATGATCGATACGAACCGTAACAGCATCAAATTCTCCAGTTACGGTTCGTAATAGAGTTAAAATCAACCGTAACTCACATAAACCCAGAAATTTCAATTTCAATTTTCACCTAAAACCCTAATTTCTGATAGAAATTAAACTTAAATCGAACAAAATAAACTAAACCATAACTGGGTTTTTCATAACATACCTCATATAAGTCATTATACTTGATTAATTTTCGAATCGCTGATTAACCGAATACGATGAACTTTTCAGTTTTAATGGAGATTACGGTTGATGGGACGAGAAGAGAAGAAGAAAAAAAACAAATTTTCAATTTAGCTTTAATTTAGGTTAAAATATGAGGAGGATAATCTAGACAATTTACAAAACCATTTAAACACCTCCTAACCAACTAGAGGGACACTATTGTCACACTGACGCCCCTCTAATAAACGACCCCGCCACTATAACAAGATACTTTGCAAAATCAATTCTTCTTATATTACAGTTGCATTGAAATACCTCTAAGGTGTCTTTCAATTAGGTCAAGAATTAAAATCTCTTACAAGCTGTCAAAGACACAAACTTCAAGATCGGGTACTAGGAGCAGAGAAGTGGGAACATATGGGAAGCAGAGTATTGAATTCCTCAAGTTCAAGAAAAGGACGGCACAACGCTAAGGTGCTTTAGGATATGCTTCGCAAAGCACTTTTTTCTCCAATCTTTTTCTCGAAAACGCAATTCCTTGCCTTGCTCATAAGTAACAAAAACTATTCAACTAACCATGGCTACTTAATTAGCAAAAAAGAATATACCTTTAGTAAATCTTTTCTCCACATATCTTATTACTTTAATTTTATTTGCCGAAAAAACAAAAAAAAAGATGCTCGGTATTATTCTATCTTGGTATACACTCTCGAGGTCCATTGACTAAACCAAAACAAAAATGAAAATAACCTAACCATGTCGCCATCAGTCAATTTTGTAGTTAAAATTGCAAAAATATGTGTTGTATTTTCAGCCACCGTAATGTTGTCTTTTGTTCCCATTTTGCATTACTTGACTCTTGGTACCAATTCATGAGCTAGTTTTGTTTCCTCTGTTGGTACAAAAATTTTGTACCCCTTTTCAATTGTATATACATGTTTTCACAATTAAAAATACAGATAATATCTACGGAGATCAGACGGACATTTTCCTGTATCGTTTCAATTTTATCGAATATCCCAGAAAGAACGAGATAGATTTTGGTGGTCTACAATTCGTCCATCCTAAGTTATTCTGGCAAATCTTGCACTCTAATCGGAAACCCTCTAGCTAATGTAAGTGTCCGCATATGATACAAAAAACTGACCGAACTTGAGTTGGACAACCCAAACGACTTTTATCGGTGTGTTCTGTTTACGGACAGGGGTTTTTTTTCTCCCAAAATTTTTTGTGCTTACATCTCGCAAATAGTGACTCTATTTTTCAATGGCCTAAATCATATCTGAATGCCATGAGTAACCAAGGAAATTTCAGCGGGGGAAGCTTTGTGTATGTGCTTGGTAGGGGGGGATGGGATACCTCGGCAAGGGGGAGGAGGTGCATAAAACTTAGCAATACCTCGGCAAGCTGGAAAAATTGTCAGCACACTTAGAACTATCCTTGCACAATGTTCATGCATCACGTAATTGCATTTTCAGATTCGACGACTGTGAGCTGATACATGGGCAATTACTCCATTAGTGATTTACTCACTCATGCCTCGTTGGAAAATTAGGCATAAAAGAAAAATGAAACACTAAAAGAAAAATAGTTCTTCTGACTTCAAGGCTTTGTTGGTATTTTTTTAGATAACTATTTCGGCTCTCCAAATATGAATCGTGAGTACAAATGTGTATGTAAAATAATGCTTTCAAAATCAATCGTGTTAAAGGGGTGGCATGTTCCATTAGAGGGGCGGCAAGTATGATAACAATGTCCCTCTAGTTGGTTAGGGGATGTCCTATGGGGATGTAAATTGACTAGATTACCCTTTTCACCTTAAATGGAATAATTAACCTCATGGAATCAGATCTCTTCTCTTCTCCTCCTCCTTTAAAATTGAAATTTTCATCATCCTCGATTTGAAAAATTGGTAATCGTTGATTGAAAACTATATTTCGAAAAGACCCAGTTAGGGTTTAGTTTATTGTGTTTGATTTAAGTTAGTTTTATATCAAAAATTAGGGTTTTGGATCAAAGCTGAAATTGAAATTTATGTGTTGCATGTGAGTTACGGTTGGTAATAACTCCAATTGGAACCGTAACTATAGATTTGGTTGATGTTACGGTTCATTTAACTCAAATACCAACCATAAGTTCTTGATTTTGAGATAAAATGTTCAGTTACAAATTCTTTTTGCAACCGTACACTACTTACGGTTGGTCTCGTTACTTAAGTTACGAACCGTAAGTTTTCCTGGATGTTTCATTTTCTTTTTACGGTTTGTAATTGCATCACTGTTATCAACCGTATTTGAGTTACGACTTGTAACTCAAATAACCTTACCAATCGTAGGTTAGTTACGGTTGATCTCGATTCATTAGTTACTAACCGTAATTTGTTACGGTTGCTATATGTTACGGTTGCTATATGTTGTCATTCTACCAACCGTAGCTGGTAGAATGACTGCATCACTTTTGGAACCGTAACTGCGAGTTACGGTTGGTATTCGATACTTTTGGAACCGTAACTGCGAGTTACGGTTGGTAACGAGCTAAATTCCAACCGTAAGTTCTTCTGAAATTTTAAAAGTTTTGCTTTTTTTACGTACTTGAGATAATTTTGAGCGACAAAAAGCTAATGAGAACTAATTTAGAGATTTACCCATCTCAAATTTGTCACTGGAATCACTCGTTTTGGTTGAGTGAATCAAAATCTAGGGTCTCACAAATATCACAAAAGTTTTTCTTTTCTTCTCCTCTAAATTTTTTTTTAACTCTAAAAATCTGATTTTGATTTGTTTTAGAGTTAATATAAGTGAAATTTGATTATCAAAACTAAACAAGATTATCAACACTAAACTATGTAAGGGTTAATTAGTCATTTTCAGTTTTTTTTTATAAGGGGCACTTCGAATTACCATGTAATGATCCTTTTTTGTCCTATTCACTGCCGCCCCTCCAATAGAATCCGCCCCTTTAGCAGGATTGTTCAAAATACGATAACATCATACTGACAAGTGATTGGATTCAAGATTTGTAGTTTGTATCCTTTGATTTAATAAAAGAAAACACAGCAAGAATTTCTGATTATGCTTTTAAAGAAGAGCAAAAACATATGCTTTTCAAGAATAATTTGTAGGTCCTTTACTAAAACGTTTTTAACTTTATCCTGTAGGAGAATAAAATACGAATCTGATGCAAAAAATAAAGAAATCAATTGGATAAAGAACGAAATAGTTACAAGTGTTACAGTAAAAGTATAGTAAACTCCTCGGGTTTCTCATGATCAGGTCGAGAGCTACTCGACCTATACAAGTTTGGAGAATTTTTTCATTAAATAATTTGAGTTTCTGATTTCATCTAGTCCCCAAGGGTGATGAAGTCGTTCATGTTCTTTTTTCTTTGCTTCTTACGTTCATCGTGAGCATCATTTTCTTTACCGAGGTTGCGGCGTCTTACGTCTGCTAATCTGAGATCTCGTAAGATGATAAGGCTCAACATGGTCTCTAGATGAGTCAGGATGCTAATATGAGATCTCGTAAGATCCCTTTAATTGAGGATATTCAGATTCTGTTTCAGACATTCATTAATCTTTCGGTCTCATTAAGACAATAACTCAGCTTGTCTGAGTTAGTTATTCTAACTGTAACTGACAGAGTCCACCTGTGTCTGTATTATTGGTTATCAGTATTGTCTAGTGAGCTGTCAACAGATGTCTAACAGAATCCTGAGTTACCGTTAACTCTATCTGCTTTATAAAGACATTGTAACTCTTCTTATTGGTTAATGAAATTCATTTGTGACCTTTCCCAAAACAATTATGGTATCAGATTGAAACCAAATATTCAATAGATTTCATGGTTCGATCATCTTCCGCAATAACAACAAATTTTGATCTGAAAATCAAATCTTGTACTCTTATCTTCTTCAATTTCAATTATGCAATCTTTTCACCATGTCAAGACTTATTGAATCATCTTCATCTTCAATCACATTTGTACCTCTTCATACTCCTGCGGATATCATACCTTTGAAGCTTCAAGATGACAATTTCTTGACCTGGAAATCATTAATTACTCCGGTTCTTTGAAAGTTTCGTGTTCTTGGCTATGTAGATGGTACCATTCCGTGTCCCTCTCAATTTGTTACTTCTAGTACCAGATCTGTATCAACTTTGAATCATAATTTTTCTACTTGGCAGGATGAAGATGCGTGTGTTCTTCTCCTCCTTAATGCTTCAATTTCTGCTTCTATTATTGTTCATGTCGCTACTTGCTCAACATCAAAGGTATTATGGGATAATCTACACAAAAGGTTTGGTGCTTATCTTCTGCTCATACGATTCAATTACGTACTTAATTACAGAATATGCGTCTAGGATCATCTAAGGTTTATACTTACATTTCTGAAATCGAGAAGCTCTCCAATCAATTAGCTGCTTGTGGATCTAGAACTTCAGATGATGAACTTCTAGTTACAGTTCTAGGTGGTCTTGGACCAGATTATCATACTTTTTCTACCTCCATTCGAATTCTCTCTCCACCTGTTACCTTTGGGGAATTTCATAGATTACTCTTGAGTGAGGAGATTATATTGTCTGAGCGTAATGCTACTCTTAGATGTGATGTTAAATCTAAGGCTTTCTTAGCATCTACTTCTCAAGGTCAATTTAGAGGATTTCGGCAATCTTATCATTCTAATTTTAGAGGTCGTGGTGGTTCATCTTTCAGAGGTGGTTCACATTCTACATTCACTCTTACTTTTCGTCCATCCTCTTTTACTGATGGATTTGCACCTAGAACAACTGCGCCAGGTGCTCGAATCATCTGTCAAATCTGCTCTAAAGTTGGACATACTGCTATTGAATGTTTTCAGCGCATGAATTTTGCTTATCAAGGCCGTGATCCTCCGCAGAATTTGTCTGCCATGCTTGCAAGTGCTAATATTCTTGGTGAGAATCCCTGATATATTGATTCTGGTGCCACCAACCATCTCACTTACAATATGGTTTAATATTATCCATCTACTTCTTATGATGGCTCTGCTCAAATTGCTACTCCCAATGGTGAAGGTATGGCAATTTCTCACATTAGTAATTCAAATTTGATTCTTGAAGATAAATCTTTTTCTTTGAACTAGTAAGTGTTACTAAGTGTGCTCAGAATTTGATATCGCCCATCAGTTTACTAGTAACAATCATTGTTCACTCACTTTCACACCTTCTGATTATGTTGCAAAGGATCTTCTCTCTCAGAAGACATTGTTCAAGGGGAAGAGTAAAGGAGGACTACATCCACTGCATTGTCAAGTTCAACCAATCACTTCACCACCTCCAACTGCCTTGTCATGTATTAAAGTTTCTTCTGATATATGGCATAAACGATTAGGTCATCCCTCTTTTCAGACCATGAATAAAGTTTGTAGGACTTTGTCTTTCCCTGTGTCTGTTCATGAACCTTTGTTTTGTAATGATTGTAAGCTTTCTAGAAGTCATAAGCAACCTTTCATACTTTCCACTTCTGCTAGTACTTCTCCTCTGCAATTACTACATTTGGATGTATGGGAACCTGCAATTGTATCCGTCTCTGGTTACAAATTTTACAAAGTTTTGTTGGATCTATCCTCTTTCTGCTAAATCAGACTTTAAGATTATCTTCAAACATTTTAAAGCCTTTGTTGAGAATTTGTTCTCAACAACTATAAAAATGTTAAGAACTGATGGGGGTGGATAATTTTTCAACAATGAATTGGGTGATTTTCTTCTATACCATGGTATTGTTCATGAACTGACATGTCCCAACACACCAGAGCAGAATGGTGTTGCAGAATCTAAACACAGACATTTATTGGATATTACAAGATTCTTTTTGATTTAGTCTGGTGTTCCTGACAAATTTTGGGTAGAAGCTTTAACTGCAGCTAATTATGTGATTAATAGACTTCCATTGAGATCTCTTCAAATGGTTTCTCCTTTTGAATCTTTATTTCACAAGAAACCGGACTACATGTTCTTAAGAACCTTTGGATGTCTGTGCTTTCCATGGCTCAAACCCTATACTACCAGCAAGCTTGAACCAAGAAGCAAAGCATATGTTTTTCTGGGATATAACAATCATCAAAAAGGATATAGGTGTTTGGATATGGATTCTTGAAAAATATATGTATCCAGACATGTGGAATTTAATGAGCATAAATTTCCTTTCTTATCAGCTGGTTTGTCATCTACTTGTGGTTTGGACATGCCTACTTCTGCCATTAAGACTACATACTCAAATACTTCTGCTGATATTGTACTTCCTGATCTGACACACTCTTCATCAAGAGTTACTTCAAATACTCAAGTTTCTACTTTCTCTGCTGATATTTGTACTTCAGTTGTTGATCTGTCTTCTACATCAACTAATTCTGCACCAGCTATTTCTGCATCTTCTACTTCTTCAGATTTGTCTTCTAGTACTTTTACTCATTCTATGACCACAAGATCTCAACATGGTATCTTTAGGCCTAAATTATATCTTGCAACTAAACACATACTTCCTACAACATATTTAGATATTCTGAATACTACAGTTCCTACTACTTTTGCTCAGGCAAATAAAATTCCCCAGTGGAAGGTTGCTCTCAAGAATGAAAATCAAGCTTTGAAAGATGCTGACACTTGGAGCTTAGTTCCACCTGATTCTTCTCAGAATGTTGTACGGTGTAAGTGGGTGTTTAAAATCAATTAAAATCCTGATGGTACTATTAATAAGCATAAAGCCAGATTGGTGGCAAAAAGGTATACTCAAGTAGAAGGTTTTGACTACAACGATACTTTTAGTATTATAGCCAAACCAACCACTATTAGACTTGTTCTTTCTTTGGCTGTTAATAATGACTGGATTCTAAAGCAATTAGATGTAAGCAATACCTTCTTACATGGCTCATTAAAAGAAGATGTTTTCATGCAACAACCTCCTGGTTTTGGTGATGCAGATCATCTAGATTGGGTGTGTAAGTTGAACAGGTCTCTTTACGGTCTTAAAAAATCTCCCAGAGCATGGTATGAAAGGTTAGTTGATGTTCTTCTTGAGCTTGGTTTCATCCCTTCATTGGCTGACTCCTCTTTATTCATTCATTATCATGATAATCAACTTACTGTCATCCTAGTCTATGTTGATGACATTATAATCAATGGTAGCTCAGCATCATTTTGCACCTTCATTATCACTCAATTACAATCCAAATTTCCAGTCAAGGATTTAGGCACACTGCATTACTTTCTTGGTCTAGAGGTAAAAAGGTCTTTTGTTGGTCTATTTCTTTCACAGACTAATTATGCTTTAGAACTCCTGCAGAAGACTAATCTGGTTGGAGTTAAACCTTGTTCTACTCCATGTCCTGCTTCTTTCAAACTCACTAAGGATGATGGTGACTTACTACCCAATCCAACTGAGTTTTGGTCCATTGTTGGTGCTCTTCAATACTTGACTTGGACCAGGCCTGAGATTTGCTATGCAGTAAACCAGGTTTGCCAGTTTATGCACTCCCCAACTACTTCTCAACTTCTTGCTGCTAAGAGAATTCTTAGATACATTAAGGGAAATTTGGGTCATGGTTTGTTCTTTGGTAAGGGGTTTAATGCTCTACATGGTTATATTGACGCTGACTGGGATGGAGATCCTACCACTAGACGATCAACAAGTGGATATTGTATCTTTTTTGGTGGCAATCTTGTGTCATGGTCATCTAAGAAACAAGCGACTATTGCTAGATCAAGTATTGAGGCTGAGTACAGATGTCTGGCCTCCACAGCAACTGAGGTTGTTTGGCTTTGTCATCTTCTCATGGATATGCATATTTTTCTACCTGATGCTCCTCTTGTTCTGTGTGACAACAAAAGTTCTATAGCACTTGATTCTAATCTAGTGTTTCACAGCCGCATGAAGAATTTGGCTCTTAACTTTCACTTTGTCAGAGAGCTAGTGCACAATGATACTTTGCAGGTCCAGTATATCTCTACTGATGCACAAGTTGTTGATGTCCTTACCAAGGGTTTGGCTGCTCCATGATTTGATTTTCTAAAACACAAGCTTCAGGTGATGCCGCCTCCTTTGCTTGAGGGAGGGTAATTGAGGATATTCAGATTCTGTTCAGACACATTAATCTTTCGGTCTCATTAAGACAATAACTCATCTTGTCTGAGATAGTTATTCTAACTGTAAATGACAGAGTCCACATGTGTCTGTATTATTGGTTATCAGTATTGTCTAGTGAGCTGCCAACAACTGTCTAACAGAATCTTGAGTTACTGTTAACTTTGTCTGCTTTATAAAGACATTGTAACTCTTCTTATTGGTTAATGAGAATTCATCTGTGACCTTTCCCAAAACAATTACCTTTTGAGTGTCTCGGAGCCTATCCTGGTTATTGACCAATGATTTGAGATTTAATGGCGGATTTTCAAGGTACGAGTAACACTAAGACGTTTTCAGCATGGGAGTTGAGGTTAAGGTATGCCCGAAAATCAAACTAGCGGGTTGTCTATGGCTAAGCACTCTTCTAATGCGAGATAGGCACTGATATGGTTTTACCGCCTTGGATTTGTCTATGATAGACGTGGAAACGTCCTGCAGCTGAGGTGGTGCCTTCTTGACTTTTTCTTTATATACCGGTGGTGTTCCATAAGTCGACGACAAAAATTATTTCTTTAGAATTAAATTTCAGATACGGATTTTTGAGTATGTTTGTATAATGGTTGGTGGTTGAAGAATCAACTTCCTCCATGATGATAATTAACCATGATTGTAACCTGTAACTACGACCGAGTGATCAACTGTCCCACTGTGATCGCCAAATGTATATATCAAAAAATATACGAGGGTTGGTCGGGTAATCTGATCTGTTCGACTGTGAGGAAGGGAGGCTTATGAACAATGGTCGTTTAAAGACTGCTTCAGTCGCAGATGGAAGATAGGGTTGGTTTAGGGAGGAAATCCGAAAGAGATGATACTAGAGTTTCTCAGTTGTAGAGAGTTGCAGACGAAGATACTCTAAGAGAGAGAGGGAGAGTTTCAAATAAATTGTTGTTGTTCTGTGTTGTGTTGTTCTGAATGACCAATCATAGGTTTATTTATCACTTTGCAAAACCCTAATCTCTAGTCGGTGGGATAACTATAAAGAGAGAGGATCGTCATTTTTTCATAAATCCCAAGAATAAATAAGGATAAAAAAACTTGTCTAGTCTATCCTAATATGACTCCCCACGACCGATTATTCTCTTTCTATGTGGGTAGGCTGATAACCACATATTTCCATAGAGCGCAAGACCAAGACCCTAAGTTTATCCTCCCATTTTTGATGTGAACAGCCTTTGTTTGTGATGCGTTGTGCGATGTGTTAGCATTATGCAGAGCTTTTACAACTTTACGTGTGCTTGCACGTGGAGGAGGTTCTTTGGAGTCATGTAAAGAGCTCCAGAAGCCTTGTCATAAACATGTGTGGCATGTGAAGAGCACAAGATTGGCTGAGGCCTATCGTGGCTTGATTGTGATCTTAAGGCAGGCTGTTTGACCTCGTCTAGGGTAAGCTATTTGATCCTAGATGATGTTATTTGACCCTGAGGCGAGCTGTTTGACCTTGGCTGAGGCGAGATATTTGACCCTGAGGCGAGTTGTTTGACCTCTGTTAAGGCGAGCTATTTGACCCTAGATGAGGTGAGCAATTTGACCCTGAGGCGATCTGTTTGACCTTGGCTGAGGCGATCAACCATGGACGTCTTTTATATTTGAGTGGTGAAGTCTCTTCTCATTTGAGTGATCAGAATTTCTTGCCATCAAGATATAAAGGCTCTTTGCTTCGGAGTGACAGGGCTCCCTGCTTATGAACAACGAAGGATCTTTTCCCCAGAGTGATGGAGTTTTCCGTTTCTAAGTAATAAAGGATTTCATATACAGAGTGAAGAAGGCTCTTCGCCTTCGAGAAATAGAGACTCTCCGCCCCTGAGTGATGGATTCTCTTTTCCTATGAGTGATAAGAGATTTCCATGCCTAACCATGATTCTTCATCTTTGAGTTAGTTTCTTCTTCTTAAGGAGTTGAAACTCATCCTTTCTTGGGCTTCGTTTTGTTTAAGTTCATACGCTTCTCTGTATATCCTATCGATTGACCATATTCATGAGTCAGAGTATCTCGGCTAGGTTAGTCATTTTGGCAGAGTTAAGAATTTGTATTGGACCACAAAATCATGATTTTACCCTTGTGTTGATAGTGGATTTTCGACAAAGGCTAAAATCATAAAATCATAATCTTGCATATTTCTGACGCGGCTTCAGACACGTATGTTAAATTCATATTTTAGGATTCGGACGTGAAAGCTCATGCCATAATTTTTGACTGGGCGTACATCCTCGCAGAACGGGCATGAATATGTGATATTAAAGTCTCTCAGCTGAGCTTTCAATACTTCGCATATTTCATCTTCACTTCTTTATAGAATCAATAGTGATTGGGAGGCTCCTAGATATATTGCATGATAGTATAGAGCGTTAACATCTTCAGGATGTCTCAATGTTCCTTGACTATATATAATACATATGTATAGAATCTCAATGTTTGGACGACTCATATACATATTAATTGCATGCTAGTATAGAGCGTTAACGTCTTCAGGATGCCTCAATGTTCCCTGACTATACACAATTAATATTCAGAACGAGTATGATGTCTTTATCATCTCATACCTCGATTCTCGAATAAACGCTCCTAGACAATTTCATTCTAGTATAGAGCAATTCATAGGTTAATTCTAGCACAACATTCATCAATTGAATTCCTAAGAAATAATCTTTTTTATCTCATTACTCCGTTTCATGGCTTATTCTCAGCTCATTTATGTGGGTCAATAATAGATATTCAATCTATCTCATTTTTCCATATCATGGCTTATTCTTAACTAAATTCCATGTATTAGTAATAGATATTCACTTTTCGGGCATTTAGGCCAGCACCGAGTAAGCCCCGAGAAAATGGTTCGAGTGTACTTAAAAATAATGCACGAACGAGCACCCAAATATGCATAAGTGAGCACCCAAATGCATAAACGAGCATTCAAAATATGGACGAACGAGGAAACCTATGCAAAAAAGGTGAAAAAAATAATATAAAATAAAATAAACAAGAGCGCACGGGACCGAGCCCACCGGCCGGCCGGTCATGACGTCGCGGCCTGTCCAGCCTCTCCTTTATTTTATTTTAACCTATGAAAAGACAAGGGTACCCAAATACACCACAATCTTTTATTTATCCATCTATAAGTCATCTATAAGTCATCTACCCAAATTATAATTGTGGAACAAGATTTTTTTAACGAGGAAACCGCAAATGCAGAAAAACCCCAGGACCTAGTCCAGAATTGAATACTCTCAGAATTAAGCCGCTATACAAGATCAACACTAACTTCGTATAGTTGAGACCAAACAACTAAACCTATAGTTCACCTAGTTTATTTTGTATCCCTGCGCTTCCGACATTTAATAAGTGCACGCACTGGAACAATTCCTTTGGATCGTATTCCAAACAGTAAAGGAACAACAAATCTGTTTGGTAACAACTCTATTGCTTCTTTCCAATGAAGATATCTCAAGTCATATGCAAAGGATCTTCCGTTTAACCAATAAACTCCTTTGCCTGGTTAGATCAATCCAATCTTCAATTACCGAAGTCATAAGATCTGGATTTATAACAATAAAATAGAACTCAAGATATCTATTATTGCTAACGATCTCACACAACTAATCAATCGAAAAATCCGATATTAGTTGGATCCCAGCCGATCAAGCTTTATGCACACCAAACATATAAAAACCAAATCAGAAATCTTCTTTGTCTTCAAATCTTCTTTAATCTTCAATAAACACCTGCACAACACAACTTGAATCTCTTGTGATAAATCACGCACATAACGGAGTCTATTAACAATGGATTATCACAAGACGTATTTAGATATACAAACAGTTCTAAAGATCCTGTCGAAACTTCGATCTAGTTTGAGTGAATCTTATATCAGAAGAGAAGATTCTCAAGAATAAACAAACTAGGTGCAATCAAAGTTCAACAACCGTTAGTCTATCAAATCAATCGAAAACTAAAATAAACTGCAATTATCTAGTTTCCCTCCAACGGTACTCGTAGAGCTTCTTAATCCCACAAAAGTCTTTAAACGAGCGGTCGTAAGAGATTTCGCCTAATTAGGTTACTTTCCTCTCCGGATTGACGGCTCTACCCGTAACAACATAAAAGAGTAGTTTTGATGGCTCTTAGGTGTTAAAGCAAAGATCGGTTGAACCCACCAAGCATTGGTATGTCAAGTTTGGTTGTCATACTTTAGTGAATCAAAACTCATTTAAAGAGTCGCTTGATTATTTACTAGAGTCAACTTCGTATAGGTTAGCTAGAAAGTTACTAGGATATGAGACTTACAAGTATTACGTGAAGACTTGAAGGATGTGAAGAAGTAAAGAGCTACAACGACGACATCATCCTTACTCTTGATGTTAGTAATATTTGACTTGAACTGTTTCATTCCTAACGTATCTTTCAAGTCGTGCATATTGAAAACATAACTGCGAAGCTGTGAATGATTATACTCTAGTTAGACATAGTATTAAGGAATTACAATGCGAATTATAACGTCTATCTTTTGAACTTTGTATATAAGACATCGACATAATCGTATGAATGCTATTGTGATTATGTGTATGGGTATGTGTGAAGATGTATTCCTAGTAAACAATGTTTTACATTTGTTTAAAGGAAGTACAATTCATAAACTTGTTTTATGAATCGAAAGGGAAATCACTAGGCTTATTGGTATTGTTATTCTTTGCAAATCTTTGGATTACAATATGTGTGTTTAGTATAACCTCGCATAACTTGTTCTTGGTAAGACTATTCACAAGGCCTGACTTTTGTATTGGTATTGTTAGAGCATAGCTCGATTGAACCCACCAAGCGTCGGTATGTCAAGTTTGATTGTCATATTTTAGTGAACCAAAACTCATTTAAAGAGTCTCTTGATTATATATTAGAGTCAACTTTGTATAGGTTAGCTTGAAAGTATTAGGATATGAGACATTACAAGTATTACATGAAGACTTGAAGAATGTGAAGAAGTACGGAGCTACAACGACAACATCATCCTTCCAATTGAGGTTAGTAATATTTGACTTGAACTATTTCATTCCATAACGTATCTTTCAAGTCGTGCATATTGAAAACATAACTGCGAAGCTACGAATGATTATATTCTAGTTAGACGTAGTATTAAGGAATACAATACGAAGTATAACGCTTATCTTTTGAACTTCGTATATAAGACATCGACATAATCGTTTGAATACTATTCTGGTTATGTATGGGTATGAGGTGAATATTTCATCCTAGGAAACAATGTTTTACATTCGTTTAAAGGAAGTAAATTCATGAACTTGTTTTGTGAATCGAAAGGGAAATCGCTAGGCTTATTGGTATTGTTATTCATTGCATATCTTTTGAACTACCAATATGTGTGATTAGTATAACCGCTCATGACTTGCTTATGTTCTTGGTAAAAATATTCACAAAGCCTGACTTTTGTACTGGTATGACTTTTATTAGTGAAACCGATCTTAAGTAATCACCTGAGATGGTATGATCGACTTAGTGTTATTGGTATGACCAACTCTAGGCAAAGGGGAACCCATCTAGTAATATGATATCACAAGAGGGGAATCGATCCTTGTAAGAGGTGCAACAATTTTCTAGATATTGGGAACCGATCCTATGAACATGTGCAACACGTTTTGAGACATTGGGAACCGATCCTATGGACATGTGCAGTAAATACAAGTTAGATACCATATATATGTGGGAACCGATCCTAGTACCTAGTCGACCAAGTTTTGGTAACTAGACTGATTCTAGTACCCACATGGAGGTAGAACCGAAACTTGTTTTGGTAGAACCGTGAAACCCATGTTTGGTGATTTGATGGGATAATCAATCACATATACAGTTCTTGGAAGTCAGATGAACCAATTCTAAACTTGTTTGGAGTGTGGAAAATCGATTCCAAGATTGTAAGTATGAAAGATGACTTACAAAGTAAAGATATCGACATACTTTGAACATGTGCAGTAACGCTTATCTTTTATTGTTCAAAGATATTCCTTAATAGCTAAAGGAAAATCCCGGATCGAAAATTAATTGAGAATCTTTTAATTAATGTTTTTAATTTTATATTTGGAAAATAAAAATAAGTAATGTGCATTTACTAGTTGGAGATTTTCTAGGAGATTTTCGGTCAACATTTGGACAAAGCATTTCCAGGAATTATGGAAACCGAATTTGGAAATATATTGCATATCTTGAGAATATTTTCGGTTTTGGAAATTCCTTGGTGTCCAAACTTCCTTGATCTATAAATATCAAAGTTTTCATTTCGAGCAAACTAATCCCCAAAGCCAGCAAAACGACCTAGTTGTGTTGTTACTGGTGGAGCCGCCTATTCGGAGAGGAAAGTAACCTAATTAGGCGAAATCTCTTATGGCCGCTCGGTTTAAAGACTTCTTTGGGATTGAGAAGCTATATAATTAATGTTGTTGGGAAACTAGATAATTGCCGTTCATTATTAGTTTTCTATTGATTTGATTGACTAACGGTTGTTGAACTTTGATTGCACCTAGTTTGTTTATGCTTGAGAATCTTCTCTTTTGATATAAGATTCACTCAAACTAGATCGAAGTTTCGACGGGGATCTTTAGACTGTTTGTAGATCTAAAGATGTCTTGTGATAATCCATTGTTAACAAACTCCGTTTTGTGTGTGATTGATCACAAGAGATTCAAGTTGATTGTGTGCAGGTGTTTATTGAAGATCTAAGAAGATTTGAAGACGAAGAATATTTCTGATTTGGGTTCATAATCTTTGGTGTGCACAATACTTACTTGTTTCGGGTAAAGAGGATCCAACTATAATCGGTTTATCCTTGTGGTATATTGGATTGATTAGTTGAGTAGATCGGCATCAATACAATTCTTTGTGATTAAAAGTATTGATTGCAAAATCTTGACAATTACTTTGGTAGTTGTTATTAGATAGATCCAAGGACCTGACAAAGGAGTTTATTGGGATAAACGGAAGAGCCTTTTGTCAAACTCATATCAATTGGTTGAAAAGAGTTGTTACCGAACATATTTGTTGTTCCTTTACTGATTGGAATATGAACCAAAGGAATTGTTCCAAGTACGTGACTTACCACAAGTCAGAGGCGTGGGAATACATACGGAACTAGGTGAACTATGGCAGGCTTCTAAAAGGTCCTAAAAATTATCCCCGGCCAAAAACTTGGTGGGCCCGGAGATATGTATAAAATTAAGCGCAATAAAAACGCGGGCCTACAGTAATACCGCAAGTGCACGGTCGTCGGTTGTAGCTCGTGCAAGTACGGGTCGATCCACAGAGACTGGTGTGATTTGTGTGTTTAGCTATTTTGGGCTCCTAAATTGCTATTGGGCTCTAAATTTGCTATTGGGCTTAGGGGGTTTGTTTGTAATGAGAACTGTTTTGGGCCTTTGAATGATTTTGAAATGGATTGAACTGAGCTTGGGCTCAGAAATGTGGACTATGGGCTTTAGGTCTTAAACCTTGTTTTGGGCTTAATGGGTTTTGTTTTGGTCTTCTGGTGAGCTCAAGTTGTGCTCTGGGCTTTTGGGCTCAATGGGATTGAGCTAACAGTGGACTGTGGGCTTAGCTGAGCCAAGCTCAGTTGCAGCAGCAGCAGTGGCAGCTAGGAGTGAACAAGGCAGCACAGCAACAGCCAGCAAGGCAGCTGGAGAAGGAAAAGGCAGCTGCAGCAACAGCAAGGGAAGCAACAGCAGCAGTAGCACAAGCAAAGAGGAAGGAAAGCAGCAGTACTGAAGCAGCAGCTGCACAAGGCAAGTGGAAGAAAACAGCAGCAGCAACAGAGTTGCAGCAGCAGGGAAAGCAACTGCAACAGCAGCACAAGCAAGGAAGAAAAAGGCAGCTGCAAGAGAAGTGGAGTGGCAGCAGCAAGAGATGCAACAACAGGGCAAAAGCAACAGCACAAGCAGTGGTAGCAGACAACTGCAAGAGATTAAGCAGACTAAAAACTAAACAGCAAAAGAAATATGACAATACAAACCAAGGCCTAAGGCCAAGGGCAGGGATGTGGAGAAGAAGTAACAAGTCAAAGCTAAGGCATTCATAAAGAATGGGAAGAGAATTAGCTTGTTATGAGCACTAATTTCTCCCAATGCTCAATCAAATCAGTGCAACCTAAGCATACAAAAATGGAATGGCAAGATAATCAGCTTGCTATGAGCACTGATTTCTTCCATTACTCAATCAATTCAGTGCTTCAAAGGCTTCTAGCCTAGCATTCCATCAAAATAACATTACATGACAGTGAATTAATCCTAACAGTGAGCATTTAACTAACATTAACAGTGAACTAACATGGAATTAAACCTAAACAGTATACTAACAGACATTTAAACAACAAATATAAACATTCACAGTGATTCTAGCAGTGAGATAAACATGAACAGGGATTGATTTGTAACTGAAATTGAACATTAAAATTAAACATACACTAACCCAAATTTGGGGGAATCTTGGCTAGCCCAAGAACAAGTTTTAACAGTGATACCCAACCCTCAATTTATACCCAAGCATTAAAATTAGGGTTTCCCCCAAATTACAAATTAGGGTTTTCACCCAATTAAAAATTACCCAATTCGACGCTGACCCATGATCTGCAATTGTTCCCTATGCTCCTCTCCATTCTTCTGATGCCCTAAATCGAGGTGTTGCATCAAACCCACATCTAGGTCAGTGAGATGCTCAGTGAGATGCGTGTGGGTTAGATACAACAACTAGGCTTAGGGAGATAGGATGCTGCTGTTGTCGGGTGGTTGTGGTGGTGGTGTGGCTCGAGAAGAAGGTGCAGCTGGTGGAGGTGATGGAGTTGCAGAGCTCTGCAACTTTTTTGGGAAGAAGGGGAAGAAGTCGATAGAATGGGAGAAGGGTCTGTTTGTTTGGGGTGTAGGTGTTCGGTCGCTAGGGTGTGAGGCGGGATCATCTGAAGTTGATGCGCAGCGAGGAGATCCGTTGGATAATCAGTTACTAATTGAATCGAACGGCACGATGTAAACAAGCTCTGAGCGACCGTTGGATTAGGTGATACAACGAAGCTGACGGCTCCAGATGGGGTTAGGTGCTGTAGTGTAAGGCGGAGATATCAAACTTTGATGTACAGCAAGGGAGCAACCGTTGGATTCAACTACCATCTAATCTGAAGGCTTGGAATTTCAGCGCTGTGGTGCTTGGCAGAGACTTCAGATTTTGATGCTCTATGAAGGAGCGACCATCGGATGCTTCTGAGAACTGATCTGATGGCTGAGAACGGAGGCGTTTTTGTGTGTAGAAAATGAGGTTGTGCGCACCATTCTTCGCGGCTTCCTTGCGTGATTTCTCCCGGCTTTTCGCTACTTTTCTGCTCTTTTCCGCTCCGCAAGTCATCCAGACTTTATTTATTACCTAAAAATGCAAAATTAATTAATAAAAATATTTATTCTTGAAAACAATGAAAATACAGAATATGGGATAAAATGTAGAATTAATGCATAAAAGATGAGTTAAATGCCAACAAAAAGGGATAAATATATACAATATTTGGCACTCATCAAATACCCCCAAACCTGAATTTTACTTGTCCTCAAGTAAAACAAAACTAAGGAAATCCTAACTATACCACTGTCGCTGGTCTCTCGAATGCATTTAGCGTATGCACTAAGCCTTTTAAACCACTAAGTGTCCCTAGTGGACGAGTTGAAGTCTCGTGAAGGTTTACCAGAGGTGTGCCTACAAAACCTAAGGACAAAATATAAGCTCAGATTCCATCAAATGTGACATGTGCAAGTCAGTTAAGCTCACAGCAAAATGGAGATGTCAATCTAGCTATCGAAGGCACAATCCTAGCACTGATAACAAATAAAGACATGTGATAAGAGTGTAAAGTGTATCTACACATGTGTAAAGAAAGATCTTAAGTTATGACTACTAATCACCAAGAGATAGTTTCTCAGGCTAAGAACTGAGGTCGAAATCTAGCTAGCTGTCTGGACTTTACGAGAATTGTGAATGAGTTGGAGGTATTTCACAATTGCTCGCGTTGTACATCAATGGCATACACCCTCCTTGCTTATTACAAAGAACAACAAAATGACTATTTACATGACTCTTATTTACATTGACTATTCTCTTTTATTTTTGGAACAAGAGATGATGGAATTGATAAACACTTGATTTTTTTGTATTTTTCTGATATATATATATATATATATATATATATATTTTTTTTTTTGAACAAGGAAACACTTTTGATACAAATACAAAAGGAAACAAAAATTACATGACACTTTGCAAGAGGTAGCCCTTTTTGATGCACCCAGTTAAATTCGATGGTTGTCTTTCTTAATGTAACCTCCACCTTCTATCCCAACCAACCAAAGAACAAGCTAGTCAAGTTTCGTTCAGTATTCTAAAGTGATTGGCAATCGTAACTTCCTATCAAACACCTTGAAGATCGAGGCCATACATGTATTGGTAGATCGTGCGCGTGCAAATTTCTTATCACTATGTGAATTGTGCTAGAATCAGGGTGCCTAAATATCTAGACTAAGACTCCTAATAAAAATACATATTTGCACAAGAGTCAACATTTCAAGGTAAATGAGCTCCATTTTTATGATTTTTCATTTTTTTTAATTTTTTTTTTTGAATTTTGATTTTTTAATTTTTTTTGGAATTTTTCAATTTTTTCAAAAAGAAGAAGGAGTTCGTTTTCAATTATGGCAAATTATCATGGTATCTACTCTATACCCCCAAACCTAAACTAAACATTGTCCTCAATGTTTCAAAATATGGAAAGAATTAAAATGCAACATATGGAAAGGGACATGCTGAGTAGAGTAAAAGGAGAGAGAATACCCGATTTCGGCGAAAGCAGAATTAAAACTCCGTTATTCAAGGCAAAAATCCAACATATTTCAGCCGAGATCATATTGGATTAGCAAAATATATACAAAAGGAACAAAAGGGTTTTTAAGAAATTTTATCTACTGGATTATATACAAAAAATTCACCATACACCAATCTAAAGAGTTGAGGATCAACCCAAAAGAAAAGTGTAGAGACAAGAAAGTTTCAAAACACTAAAATTGGACTTAAATGGGAGTGAGAGTGAAAAACCGAATGAATCACCCCTAAACCTAAATTTTCAACAGGTTTACTTTTAAGCACAAAATCTAATTTTAGGGGTTCAGGATTCAAAAGGTCTAACTCATAATGGACTGTTTTCGGGATGGGCAAAGAAATGCATTCCAACTGTGGCTCTTTAAAAGTGTTATATTTTGAAGCAAAATAGTCCAAGAGGACTTGGGAAGCACACAGTTCCAATCCTAGATTAGGAATTTTCAGAAAAAGGTTTGACAATATGGGTACAAACCAAATCTAGGTTGGGTGGAAGGCCATCAGATTGTGACTTAGGTAGAAGAATAGGCATATCATTATCAATCAAATCAAAATCTTCTAACTCATCTACACATGTCACATCATGCTCACAATCATCAATCAAATTGGCAAGATCACAATCAGAATTATCAACATCATCAACAGATTTATTTCATGTATCGGCACATCAGGGGAAACATCACATGGAATACTAGAAGAAATATCATGCATTAAGGTCGGGGCAGAGAAGCCTAATGTATTTGAACCCAAAGGTTCCATAACATTTTCAGTATAGACATGTTCTTCTAACATAACATCATAATCATCATCATCATCATGATAGGAATTTTGCAATCTAGGATAATTTTCAATCCTAAGGTCGGAGCTATTACAAGAATAAAACTCTAATTCATGGGGGTGACTCATATCATGTGGTGTTGTTCCTGTTTCCCTAACGGATTCCCATTGATGGGTTTTCTCTGCAATCTCGGCTAAAAAATTCCATGCATCATCCACAGATTTATCAATAAACTCACCATTACACATAGACTCAACCATGGTTCGAGATTTAAAGTCTAGTCCCTCATAGAGGATGACGACAAGTCTCCACTTCTCAATTCCATGGTGCGGACATTCACTCAACAAATCATTAAAACGTTCAAAATAGTGAAAAACAGTTTCCTCATCCAATTGGACAAAACAATTGATAATTTGACGAATAGCGATGGTCCTATGATGTGGAAAGAATTTTTTGAAAAATAGATCTGTGAGTTGGTCCCAAGTGTTGATTGATTGTGGTCTCAAACCGTAAAACCATGTTTTGGCCCTTTCCTTTAAAGAAAATGTAAACAAACGCAATTTCAGAGAGTCTTCGGACATATGATCAGGCTGCATAGTACAACAAATTTGTTCAAACTCTCTTACATGAGTGTAGGGGTTCTCAGATTCGAGCCCTCGAAATATAGGAAGTATTTGTATCATGCTTGCATTTATTTCAAAAAGGTCATTGGTTTGAGGTAAGACAATACATGATGATGGAATTTTTATTTTGGGATGCATATATTCATGGAGAGCATTAGATTGGCCCATTTTGAAAAAGACAAAGCCCACTATTTGGTTTTAATGGGGTTTTCAAAAATTTGGTTTTATGGGAAAATTTTGGTTTTGATGGGATACATTTGAAAAAGAAAATTTGGTTTTTAAAATGGAAGCAAAGTAAAAATTTGGTTTTACTGGGCTAAAGAAGAAAAATCTGGTTGTTAATATGAGAGCAAAAGTTTTGAAAAATATTTTGGTTTAAAATGGGAGCAAGATGAAAATTTGGTTTTTAAAATTGGGAGCAAGCCCACTGTTGGTCCTCTAATGGAATGAAGGCTGCGGCCTACGAAAATCCAAGTTTTAATTAATTAATTATTATTTTTTTTTTTTTTGAAAGATTAAAATTCGGTTTGGCCCCGTTGGTTAAGGCCCGACGTTTGTTTTAAAACTTTGGTTTCGAGGTCCACTTTTGAGTGGAATACAAGTCCACAATCAGTTATAAGCTCAGCTGGGTTTAAACCCAGAATACAAAATACAAGTCCAATGGAAGAATTTAAACAAGCCCACACAAAATAAATACAAGCCCACAAATTAAACAACAAGCCCAAAAATAATTAATTACAAACCCAAAATAGAAAAATAAAAAGCCCCAAAAAATTGGGTTAATTATTACAAGCCCACAATTAAAGAAATTTGGAAGCCCACAGGTTGGGTTCTCTCAATGGAATGGGTTTAGGCTTACCTTTTTAGCACAGCCCAGCTGCTCTGATATTGTTGCAAAAACCCAGTTGGGCTTTGGTTCTTTTCCTTGGTGGCGTCCCAGCAGAGGAAAAACAGGTTCAGAACAGCAGGTCCAACAGCAAATGAAGTGAAGCAGATGCAGATGCAAATGCTATGCAGTTAAATGCAAAAATAGCTAATAAAAAAAACACAGACCCAAGTCCCCGACAGCGGCGCCAAAAACTTGGCAGGCTTCTAAAAGGTCCTAAAAATTATCCCCGGCCAAAAACTTGGTGGGCCCGGAGATATGTATAAAATTAAGCGCAATAAAAACGCGGGCCTACAGTAATACCGCAAGTGCACGGTCGTCGGTTGTAGCTCGTGCAAGTACGGGTCGATCCACAGAGACTGGGTGTGATTTGTGTGTTTAGCTATTTTGGGCTCCTAAATTGCTATTGGGCTCTAAATTTGCTATTGGGCTTAGGGGGTTTGTTTGTAATGAGAACTGTTTTGGGCCTTTGAATGATTTTGAAATGGATTGAACTGAGCTTGGGCTCAGAAATGTGGACTATGGGCTTTAGGTCTTAAACCTTGTTTTGGGCTTAATGGGTTTTGTTTTGGTCTTCTGGTGAGCTCAAGTTGTGCTCTGGGCTTTTGGGCTCAATGGGATTGAGCTAACAGTGGACTGTGGGCTTAGCTGAGCCAAGCTCAGTTGCAGCAGCAGCAGTGGCAGCTAGGAGTGAACAAGGCAGCACAGCAACAGCCAGCAAGGCAGCTGGAGAAGGAAAAGGCAGCTGCAGCAACAGCAAGGGAAGCAACAGCAGAAGTAGCACAAGCAAAGAGGAAGGAAAGCAGCAGTACTGAAGCAGCAGCTGCACAAGGCAAGTGGAAGAAAACAGCAGCAGCAACAGAGTTGCAGCAGCAGGGAAAGCAACTGCAACAGCAGCACAAGCAAGGAAGAAAAAGGCAGCTGCAAGAGAAGTGGAGTGGCAGCAGCAAGAGATGCAACAACAGGGCAAAAGCAACAGCACAAGCAGTGGTAGCAGACAGCTGCAAGAGATTAAGCAGACTAAAAACTAAACAGCAAAAGAAAGATGACAATACAAACCAAGGCCTAAGGCCAAGGGCAGGGATGTGGAGAAGAAGTAACAAGGCAAAGCTAAGGCATTCATAAATAATGGGAAGAGAATTAGCTTGCTATGAGCACTAATTTCTCCCAATGCTCAATCAAATCAGTGCAACCTAAGCATACAAAAATGGAATGGCAAGATAATCAGCTTGCTATGAGCACTGATTTCTTCCATTACTCAATCAATTCAGTGCTTCAAAGGCTTCTAGCCTAGCATTCCATCAAAATAACATTACATGACAGTGAATTAATCCTAACAGTGAGCATTTAACTAACATTAACAGTGAACTAACATGGAATTAAACCTAAACAGTATACTAACAGACATTTAAACAACAAATATAAACATTCACAGTGATTCTAGCAGTGAGATAAACATGAACATGGATTGATTTGTAACTGAAATTGAACATTAAAATTAAACATACACTAACCCGAATTTGGGGGAATCTTGGCTAGCCCAAGAACAAGTTTTAACAGTGATACCCAACCCTCAATTTATACCCAAGCATTAAAATTAGGGTTTCCCCCAAATTACAAATTAGGGTTTTCACCCAATTAAAAATTACCCAATTCGACGCTGACCCATGCTCTGCAATTGTTCCCTATGCTCCTCTCCATTCTTCTGATGCCCTAAATCGAGGTGTTGCATCAAACCCACATCTAGGTCAGTGAGATGCTCAGTGAGATGCGTGTGGGTTAGATACAACAGCTAGGCTTAGGGAGATAGGATGCTGCTGTTGTCGGGTGGTTGTGGTGGTGGTGTGGCTCGAGAAGAAGGTGCAGCTGGTGGAGGTGATGGAGTTGCAGAGCTCTGCAACTTTTTTGGGAAGAAGGGGAAGAAGTCGATAGAATGGGAGAAGGGTCTGTTTGTTTGGGGTGTAGGTGTTCGGTCGCTAGGGTGTGAGGCGGGATCATCTGAAGTTGATGCGCAGCGAGGAGATCTGTTGGATAATCAGTTACTAATTGAATCGAACGGCACGATGTAAACAAGCTCTGAGCGACCGTTGGATTAGGTGATACAACGAAGCTGACGGCTCCAGATGGGGTTAGGTGCTGTAGTGTAAGGCGGAGATATCAAACTTTGATGTACAGCAAGGGAGCAACCGTTGGATTCAACTACCATCTAATCTGAAGGCTTGGAATTTCAGCGCTGTGGTGCTTGGCAGAGACTTCAGATTTTGATGCTCTATGAAGGAGCGACCATCGGATGCTTCTGAGAACTGATCTGATGGCTGAGAACGGAGGCGTTTTTGTGTGTAGAAAATGAGGTTGTGCGCACCATTCTTCGCGGCTTCCTTGCGTGATTTCTCCCGTCTTTTCGCTACTTTTCTGCTCTTTTCCGCTCCGCAAGTCATCCAGACTTTATTTATTACCTAAAAATGCAAAATTAATTAATAAAAATATTTATTCTTGAAAACAATGAAAATACAGAATATGGGATAAAATGTAGAATTAATGCATAAAAGATGAGTTAAATGCCAACAAAAAGGGATAAATATATACAATATTTGGCACTCATCAAACTATAGGTTTAGTTGCTTGGTCTAAACTATACGAAGTTGTTTTGATTTTGTATAGCGGCTTAATCCTGAGAGTATTCAATTCTGGACAAGGTCCCTGGGTTTTTCTGCATTTGCGGTTTCCTCGTTAACAAAATCTTGCTGTGTCATATGCTTTTATTTTCCGCAATTATAATTGTTTTTATTATAGTTTAAAGTAAATTACACAAACGTTAATTCATATTTACTTGATAGTAATCCTATTGTGTTTGGTTAAGTCTTAACCATTCATCAAGTAAACATACTTCGTTGGTGTATTGTCACGATCTTGTATCCATAGATGACCGCACGAAGTGTGAACCGATTAGTTATATTGTCTCGACTCAGTCCATAAACATTCATTTTCGGAGAAAGGACTTATAGGTGGAAAAGTTTTAGATTGAGGTATATTTGGGTACCCTCGTATTTTCAATTGGTATCCGAGCAGGAAAACACGAAAAAATCTAACAATATGTGTTTGGTGCGATCCAACCTATAAGATATGAGTCAAAATAAGAAAAGAAAAGCTAAACTTATGAAGAAATCAGTTAACGTATGTCAAGATAATGAGAATATTATCTCATAGAAGGTCAATGGAAATTGGTCTTGTAAGTCTTTCGAAAATCAAAGAAAAAGTCTATGACTGATAACTTGATTGCGAATCAGGTTCCTGATCAGAAAAGAATGAATCCGAAACTTAAACATGTTTTGGATCCAACTCCAATATCTAGTGAAAAATCGTCTGAAAAGAGATCAGATTCACTAGACTGCCCAAGTTGTGGTTTTCGTAAAATGTTAAAAAGATTCTTCAAACATGTTGAAAGCTATGCAGAAAAGGGAAAAACCATTGACAGTCTGGACGATGTCTTAGAACTTATTGTTCAATTGAATGTAAGAATTTGTAAAGGAAACTCGGTCTTCAAAATAATTTGGCAAATTATCTGGAACAAAAATTGGCCTTATGCAATGAAGTTCATCAATAGACTACAGAGTGTGAAATTCTTAGACAATCGTTGGTGCATTCACAAACAAGGAATAAGATCCTTATTGAAGACCTTCTTACAGAGACATGTCGAAAATTATATCTAGACAAGTGTTTAGAAAAACATTTCCAACAAGGAATGGCTACCTTAAGCGGACATATAGATCTAGACCACACGGGGTCAAGTTCAAGGAACGTACCTGAAAAAGCGGGGGTCTAATAACCACACCAAATATTTCAATTAGTAATCTGTATGGACTAACTCTAATATACTTTTAAGAGAATCAACTAGACAGTCAGACTCAATATTAATAAAAGTATATCAAAGAGTTATATCTTTCTTTCTCGATTCAATACTTACTCAAGCAAATAGAAATCTGTGAGTCTAATTGAATACAAGAGAAATCACTTGAACGGTACCAAACACCGATGTTCAAGTATCAATCAATTTCAATCAACAACCAAAGGTTGGATTTCCTAATTGATTGATTCAAACGCACAATCTGTGATATTTCAATTATATAACAAAATATAATGCGGAAAAGAAATAACACAGATACCAGAAGTTTTGTTAATGAGGAAACCGCAAATGCAGAAAAACCCCGGGATCTAGTCCAGATTGAAAACATACTGTATTAAGCCGCTATAGACACTATCCTACTACAAACTAACTTCGTATGGACTGTAGCTGAACCCCAATCAATCTCATACTGATCCAAGGTACAGTTGCGCTCCTACGTCTCTGATCCCAGCAGGATATTATGTACTTGATTCCCTTAGCCGATCTCACCCACAACTAAGAGTTGTTATGACCCAAAGTCGAAGACTTTAATAAACAAATATGTATCACACAGAGTCTACGGTAATAGATAAATCTGTCTCCCGCAGAAACACCTACGAGTTTTTGTTCCGTCTTTTGATAAATCAAGGTGAAGAAGAACCAATTGATAAACCAGACTAATATTCCCGAAGAACAGCTCAGTATTATCAATCACCTCACAATAATCTAAATCGTATGATGGATAAAATAGATATTGTGTAATCACAAATGATGAGACGAAGATGTTTGTGACTACTTTTATTTCTTGCCTATCAGAGAAATCAATCTCAAGTCAATCATTACGATTGTACTTAGTACGATAGAAACGCAAGACCAGATCACACAACTACGAGAAAGTAGTATTGGTGTGGCTTCATAATCCCGATGAAGTCTTCAAGTCGTTAATCTACAAGATCTCGGTAGAAACTTAAGTTTAAAGGAGAATCGACTCTAGCTAATACAACTAGTATCACACATGAGGTGTGGGGATTAGGTTTCCCCGTTGTTAGAGTTCTCCCTTATTTATTCTTTCAAATTAGGGTTTGAAATTAATGTTAGCTTAGTAACAAAGAATTCAATATTCACCGTTTGATGAAAACATGATTAGATTCAAGCTAATATCTTTCAACCGTTCGATCAAAACTTAGCTTGTTAAACACAAATGAAATGCACTTTTCTAGGTTTGTGTAACTGTACCCAAACTTGTACATTTAGTTGGTTCAACAGTAGTTAACCAAATGGTTAGCTATATGAGCACTTTCATATCAACCATATTCTTCTTTATCACAACTAGTTCAAATGACTCAAATGAACTAGTTAGAGAGTTGTTCAATTGCTTAGATCTTTATAATAGACACAATTGAAATAAAAACGATTTGATTCACTCGAATCAATTCATGAACTTTATAGCCACAATTTGCAAACTTGCATTCCTTAGTTTATATAAGTTTAAGTTCACGAATAATCGTTTTTAGAAAATAACCAACTTAAGTACGCGGACTGGTACGGGGACTTAAGTACCCGGAATAAGTTTGAAAATAGTTCACAAACTACAACAGATTTTCTCGGGAAGAGAACCTCCGACCGTACGCGGACTGGGTACGCGAACTGTGTTCGCGGACTCTGTTCCGGTTTTCCTGATCAACAAAGTACGCATACTTTGGTTCAAGGAATAAGGACTTATACATGTATGGTTTACCACACAATGCTTATATCCGAGAATGGTTTTATAATCTAAACTCTCATTTCAATCATTGAAACATTCTTAGAGGACGTTATATAGTTCTTTAGAAACCATTTTTCGTCAAAGACATTTTCAAGTGATTGAAACTTAACATGACTTTCGTCACTAATAAAGATGAACTTGGGTATACCTCTGGTAAGCCCTCCGGAGACAACGCTCCGCCACTAGAGACACCTAGGGGTTTAAAGGCTTATTGCATACGTTAAATGCAATCGACGATGCCTGCGACAGTGAGCTAGGATTTTATTTTGTAGATTTGATTTACTCGAGGACTAGCAAATAATAAGTTTGGGGGTATTTGATAGACGCATTTATGTGTCTATTTTGATCTCAATTGTACATATTGTTAGTGCTCGATTCTGTACTTATTTGGTTATTTTATGTCTTTGTAGGTGTTTTTGAAGGAATAAGCATTTGGGGTGAAATTGAAAAGTGGTATTTGCGCTCGTGGGAGAAACTCACTAAAGGCACCCCAATTTGGATAAGGGGCACACAACTGTTAAGGGGCACTCCACTGTTATCTGCACCCCAGATGTGCTATTTACACCTAGTGGCTAAATGGAGTCCAGCGCTGGATAAGGGGACACCCTTTCTTCACCAACTCAAATTGAAATTGGTGGGAAATTTTTTATCTTCTCATGCGTGTTTTACTGGCATAGTTGGATTCGATTTTTGGATGTGTCAGGCAGAGATTCAAATACGAAGCTTGTTTGCGTTGGATTATACTTGACTAAACAGGGCTGGTATAATGGATTTAACGGATTAAATTGTCCTGGATAATCAGTTCTCGGCAAACAGGGAAGAAGAACTGCGTACTTCTGAAGTTTATATTTTGGAGAGTTTCAAGGGTTAATTTGCTGCGATATTCTTGTTACCTATTTAACAGGATCAGTGACGTGATTGGGGAGTAGAACAAGGAATCAAAATCTTCTTATATGTGATAGTCATCTAAAATAGGGAGAGAAAAGCTATTTACGACAACATGCAGATAATCTTGGTCCTGTTTTGATTATTTTGGAAGGTTATAGAGAAGATATTCCCTGTTAGATTCAACTCTATCCCATACGAAGGGTTTCAGTTGAAACAGAAGCCGCGTGAAACAAAAGAAATGAAATATTTTCCTGTAGATTTTGGTTAAAGAAAAGATAGAGATTCTCGGGATTTAATTACCCTGTGCTGTATAAAATGGTTAGTACGAGTCACATGCAAGGAGTCGAGTAGTTTGGGGCCTTTACGTAGTTTAGGGGAAGCTGTGGTACGAAGAAATCACGCTGCAGAGAAAGTTGCAGCAGCAGGAGGAAGAAGACGAAGCTGAAGAACATTTGACGACCCAAGTCATTCGCAGAAAAGTGTGGTTTATCCACGACACACATAGTATCGTTCCCAATAGTCTTACATCTTCTTTATCGTTAGTAACAGCCGATCTGCCACGCATATAAACGTTGCAATTGATCTGTTTTATCTTTTTCTTGTATTTTCACTCTCTTCAAACACTTTGGATCCATGAATAAATATTTTGAGCATGTTTTTGATATGAGGAGCTAAACCCAACACTGGGACGACAGAGGAAGCCCCTTTTCATCATTGTGGTAATTCTATTAATTCTTTATATGACTTTTTGCACTAAAATTGAATTGATTTATGATTTCTCTTGAATGGTTATGATTTCAATTGATGGGTCATGCTTAGATTAAGTTTTTTGATGTCCCATGCTTTAGATTTACAGTCATTACTTTCGGAATCTACTTTGGCAAAGAATAAGAGTCAATAATATTTATCATGTGAGCTATAATTGTGTAGAATTGATTTTTGAACCACATGAGTATGAAAATTGGTGAAATCCCGAGTCTCAGTACCTCTCGTTATTGTGACAACTTTTTTTTGTGTATATATTTTCTTTATTATTAAGTCTGAAATCGAGTCTACACAAGTCCGAGTTGAACGAACTTTATTTACCACTTGAAAACTACATAAATTTTTGGCGCCGCCGACGCGGATTTGTATTTAGATTTGTTTTAGGTTTAGGTTTATTTTTATTATTTTTTTGTTCTTTTTTACGCGTTTTGGTATTTTTCGATTCTTTTCAAATTTGGAGCGAAGCTACAAGGAAAGAAAAATTGCTGTAAAATGAAAGCATCGCCAAAGAAGGAAAGAAAAGAGGAATCCGAAAGGAGTGAAGAAGAAGATTTTGTATATAGTTATTTTGTTTATTTTTAGAAACTGTAAATAGGATTTTATTTTTGTAATTTTTCTTTTCCTTTTTGGACATTTTTATTTTTGGACTTTATTTTTGGACTGGAAATTATTATTATTTTGAAATCCTAAGGAAGGGTTAAAAATTAAATATAAACTGTTTGCAGGGAAGGAAGACATTTACGATACTGTCTCGGCCCCTCGGGTTCGTACACTGACATTGGAGTCGGTGGCCTGAGTCGACTTCAACGGTTCATCGCCCGTCTGGTACGGGAGGTAAGACTCTATCCACCCACGAATCCCCTGTCAGTGGGTTTTATTTTGTGTGACAACTCAGACCCCTGCAATAGAATGCCGAACTGGTATTACAATAGCCAATACAACGAATATCCTACTGAGTTTCAAAATGGACGTTACTACTTTGACCATAGTGTGAATAGTGTTTGGGAACATCATCCTTTTGAAGGTTATGGTCCATACCATGGTAAGCCCAATTACTATCCATACGCCCACCGGTCGTACGATTCTTCTCTACTAAAGTTCGCATGTAAGTTAGCTGAGTCGACACAAAAGTTACTTGAGTCGACACATAGTTCAGCTGAGATGAATAACTTAGTTATGAATAAAAGCAATGCAACGTATGAACCTTCTTTCCTAGATAAAATCAGGAAGTCATGTGAGTCGACTCAGAAAATGTTGTTAGAGGCCCAGGAAAGAACTGCTCAAGATAGTCTTAATTTCCAATATAGTGTTTCCAATAGTACCCTTGGAAATGAAGATAGTTATTTGCATAATCAAGATGACAAGGATATAATTGGTAACATTGCTTGTTGTTTAGATGAGGTTCAACCATTTTCATGTTGTTATAATAATTATGATGAGGATAGTATTGATGAAGAATTTGAAATAAATAGGCATAGTGATCAGGAATTTGCTACTCCAACTGAGCTTAATAATAATATTATTTCTAGTTCAAATCCAAGTAATTTTAATAATTATTCACCTATTCAAAAGGACGAGGATTTGACTAGAGATACCCCCATTTTAGACGATGTAGTATTTCCTTTTGATTACGAAGCTAATAATGGTTTAGAGGAACGAGTATATTTTGAGTCTAACGATTTAGAAACACTAGACTTAGAAAAAGAAAATGAACTCGTCGAGATGAGTGAGGATGTACCCGAATTAAAAGAATCAATTGACCATTTTCATGAATTAGATGACCTTGAAATTAGGGAAGTTGTGACTAGTATTTCTAGAGACACTGAAAACTCTAAGTTTGGGGGTGATTATCATTCTCCATGTGATTTAACTCTTAGAAAGGTCCCTCACTTGGGACTTGACATATGTGCATCAACCATTTTACAAGATTATCTTCATACACGTTTTCTTGAACCTAGTGATGTCCACAAGAAATTTCAGTTATTAGAAACCCATCCTCTGGTTGATGTGGTTTACCCAGGCTATGATACCCAGATTGACTTTGTTTTCCCACCAAATATTTTTCTTCCAAATGTGGGAATGTTTGATTTTCAAATGTGTCGAATATTAATTTTTGAGACTAAACCTAATTACTTTAGGAGATTAGGGTCGACATACTTGTTTAAGGAAGATCACCACTCTCATTCTGGTCAAATGTGTAAGTCAAAACTGATTGACTTTAAAGATCCGCAATTGTTCAGGTTATTATTATGTGCTTCTAAGCTTTTACTTGAGTTTTTCCAGACTCTAATACCTGAATCAGATCTTAGCTACGAGGAAACGCAACCCATGAAAATATTATTTAGACCCATTTATAGATCCTGAACCTGAACCACAACTAGATGTAGTTGTCTTAAACAGGAAACTAGACAAGGGTGTGCTTTATTTGTTCATTTTCTTGGCATGTTGCAAATTCCTTTTACTTGTGATAGCTCTATTTGGTTTTGATGACCCACAGATATTTCGGCTATTACTTTATGATTCTATGAGGTGACTAATCCTTTCTTAGTCTGGCTGAAGACATTAAACTTAGCACTTCTTGGGAGGTAACCCATTCTCATGCAACACGGTAATATCTTTTCTTATCTCTTTTGCTTCAAATGGTAACAATTTCTCCTTGTTCATGCTTTTAATTTGATCTTTAGAACATTGAGGACAATGTTAGATTTAAGTTTGGGGGTATAGGAGAAACTGTTTAGTTGCATAATTAAACTCCAGAGCCTAGAAATTTATGCCTATTAAGGATGGCACTAACCAATCTAAGTGGATGGAAGCATTTTGGTTGTAGGAGTTAAGGAACCAATATGATTAGATAGAAACATCTAAAGAGTCTATTCATAAAAGCACAGAGCTCAGGTGTTAGAAATAACATGATAGTTTCACCATATCTCGTTGAGTTCTTTTCACTTCTGTTTTTATTTTGTTTTTTTTTTAAACTATGTTTCTCTAAGTGATTAGGTGGGGCTCACGATTCAAGTTGTTAACAATGCTAGGGTGAATTAGAGTGATTGAAAAAAAAAGTTGAAAAAAAATGAGTTGAAAAAGAAAAAAGAAAAAAAAAAGAGAAATTGAGACCAGACCATGAGACCAACTGGAATAAATTCAATAAAGTCGACCACTGGAACCCTTGTATATGACAGTTGTGTTGACCTAGAGTTAGGATTATCGACCACTGGTACCCTTGTATATGCCAGTGTGTTGATATTAGTCAGACTAGTATCTCAGTCCATTAGGATAGGTTCATTTTGGCGGATGCCTTCAGACAGATATGAGAAACACCGTTCACCTAGTAAACATCAAAACCATCTATGTTTTTCTCTATATCCATCTTCTTCATCTATCCATGTGATTAGTTTTGACTCCGGATATTGATGTCCATAGTGCGACTATCTGAGTAGAGCTCTGTCACTTATATATGAATTTTAGTATGCTTGAGTGCAAACTCGTGTACAACAATTGGAATTTCGCATCAGGGTACTTCCTCCTGTAGTCAATTAAGTATGCCAACCAAGGAGATTCTTTAGTGCCTTCCAAGGTTCTGTGTAGATAGCTAGGGTCTGGAGTATAAAGGTTTTGTGGGTATACCTCTGGTAAGCCCTCCGGAGACAACACTCCGCCACTAGAGACACCTAGGGGTTTAAAGGCTTATTGCATACGCTAATTGCAATCGACGATGACTGAGACAGTGAGCTAGGATTTTATTTTGTAGATTTGATTTACTCGAGGACTAGCAAATAATAAATTTGGGGGTATTTGATAGACGCATTTATATGTCTATTTTGATCTCAATTGTACATATTGTTAGTGCTCGATTCTATACTTATTTGGTTATTTTATGTCTTTGTAGGTGTTTTTGAAGGAATAAGCATTTGCGGTGAAATTGAAAAGTGGTATTTGCGCTCGTGGGAGAAACTCACTAAAGGCACCCTAATTTGGAAAAGGGGCACACAACTGTTAAGGGACACTCCACTGTTATCTGCACCCCAGATGTGCTATTTACACCCAGTGGATAAATGGAGTCCAGCGCTGGATAATGGGACACCCTTTTTCACCAACTCAAATTGAAATTGGTGGGAAATTTTTTATCTTCTCCTGCGTGTTTTACTGGCATAGTTGGATTCGATTTTTGGATGTGTCAGGCAGAGATTCAAATACGAAGCTTGTTTGCGTTGGATTATACTTGACTAAACATGGATGGTATAATGGATTTAATGGATTAAATTGGCCTGGATAATCAGTTCTCGGAAAACAGGGAAGAAGAACTGCGTACTTCTGAAGCTGATATTTTGGAGAGTTTCAAGGGTTAATTTGTTGCGATATTCTTGTTACCTATTTAACAGGATCAGTGACGTGATTGGGGAGTAGAAAAAGGAATCAAAATCTTCTTATATGTGGTAGTCATCTAAAATAGGGAGAGAAAATCTATTTACGGCAACATGCAGATAATCTTGGTCCTATTTTGATTATTTTGGAAGGTTATAGAGAAGATATTCCCTGTTAGATTCAACTCTATCCCATACGAATGGTTTCAGTTGAAACAGAAGCCGCGTGAAACAAAAGAAAGGAAATATTTTCCTGTAGCTTTTGGTTAAAGAAAAGATAGAGATTCTCGGGATTTAATTACCCTGTGCTGTATAAAATGGTTAGTACGAGTCACAGGCAAGGAGTCGAGTAGTTTGGGGACTTTACGTAGTTTAGGGGAAGCTGTGGTACGAAGAAATCACGCTGCAGAGAAAGTTGCAGCAGCAGGAGGAAGAAGACGAAGCTGAAGAACATTTGACGACCCAAGTCAGTCGCAGAAAAGTGTGGTTTATCCACGACACACATAGTATCGTTCCCAACAGTCTTACATCTTCTGTATCGTTAGTAACAGCCGATCTGCCACGCATATAAACGTTGCAATTGATCTGTTTTATCTTTTTCTTGTATTTTCACTCTCTTCAAACACTTTGGAGCCATGAATAAATATTTTGAGCATGTTTTTGATATGAGGATCTAAACCCAACACTGGGACGACGGAGGAATCCCTTTTCATCATTGTGGTAATTCTATTAATTCTTTATATGACTTTTTGCACTAAAATTGAATTGATTTATGATTTCTCTTGAATGGTTGTGATTTCAATTGATGGGTCATGCTTAGCTTAAGTGTTTTGATGTCCCATGCTTTAGATTTACAGTCATTACTTTCGGAATCTACTTTGGCAAAGAGTAAGAGTCGATAATCTTTATCATATGAGCTATAATTGTGTAGAATTGATTTTTGAACCACATGAGTATGAAAATTGGTGAAATCCCGAGTCTCAGTACCTCTCGTTATTGTGACAACTTTTTTGTGTGTATATATTTTCTTTATTATTAAGTCTAAAATCGAGTCTACACAATCCGAGTTGAACGAACTTTATTTACCAATTGAAAACTACATCATTCTTCAACATTACTCGAAATCTTCGTCACTTCCAAGTACTCCAATGATCCCAAAGGTTGTAAGTTTAGTATCATTTTTGTTGAAAATCCGCAGTCATAACAATGAGAAAACAAAAATTCTCAATCATTGTTATATAATGTCATACAAAATCAAAGTTCAATTGTATCACAACTTCTACAACAATACTATGGATATGTGTCACTCTCCCTTAGTCAATACTCCATATCACATGGAAACCACTCCCCCTTACATAATGATCCGAAAACCATATGTATTTGTAATGTGAACTACACATTAATTCTCCCCCTTTTTGTCAATAAAATTGGCAAAGGTACGAAAACTAGTGGGATCCTAATGAAATTCCATAGAGACATTTCATGACCAAAATAAAGCACATATCAACTTTTTAGATGCCATCATAATATAGCCAAAGCTAAATGCATTCATCAGGGAGTTTATAAAGATACAAGATAACCCCTATAATATTCCACAGCCGCACTCCCCACAAAGATTTGGCAATTAAGCACAACTTCAATTAAGAACTCTCCCCCATAAAATATCATTACCGAAGAACAACAAGAGCGACCTTACTTTCACAAGAAAAGAAGGATTTCTTTGGACATAACAAATCACATACGAATATGAATTTGAATCCAAAATACTCAATTAAATTAACCACAAGAAAATCCATGATTAATTTAATCGGAAATTCTCAACATAAGAGAACTTACGGAGCCGCATAATATATATATAAAATATGGATCAGGGAAGATCAATACTGCGGAATAGGCAAGGATTCATTCTATTTCCCATCACTATTTGCACAATGACATACAATATACATAATCCTCGTAAACAAAAGTTCATCCTATCTTCCATCAATATTTGCATAATGACATAATAGGCTTAGAACTTTTGTAATGTCAAAAGCTCATTCATTCGTTTATCAATACATGCATATCCACATACGAAAAACTTAACTTTTGATAAAGTATGGAACAATCATAGTTCACGGACACAAACACACATATCCCATAACAAGTTTGCAATATATAAAACCATAAAGATTAATACTGCAAAAATCATCTTCCAAACAACTTTTTAGAATTTAATCAAATAAATCTAAAAAAACATAAAGATGAAAACGTTGGACATAGATATGTGTAATCACAATAATGGCTATTCCAAACTCTAGTTATTCTTCCTAAAAATACAAGAATAAAATTCTCATAAGAAGATTTAATAGATGTTAAGACCTTTGAAGAATTATTTATCGTCCACGAACTCCTTGTCGTCAACAACCATTGGGACATAAGGTTCATGAAGATAGGAGTTAATATCAATAAACCTTCTTGACTGATGTCGAACCAGGGCCTTCTGAATCTCAAGAGTCTTGACTACAACATCCTTTATCTGTTGAATCTCCTTTCGTGTCTCCTTCAATACTTCAAGAACATCAAAAAAACTTTTGAGAATTTGAAGGAACAACCCTTGGCTTCCTCACATTCCTTCTTTTTATTTTCAAAGGAGGCAACGAAGATTTCTCTTCTTCCTTCATGATTGATGGCTTGACAATCATATTAACAACTTTTCTATCGGAAGACATAATACTTGGAGTATCCATGAGCGTATGGGTTTGTGAGAGGAAATAACAATTCAACTCAACAAGTAGTCTTAAGATAGAAGAAGTTTCAGGGAAGGAAAAAGGAATGCAGGGTTACGCAACCTTTAATAGGTTCGTGCACGTACAATTCTGAACCCTAGAGAGAGTAGAATTGTCGAGAATAACCCTCCTTTATTGATAGACGGGGAATTCCAAATACAACAAAACTAAGAAAATAAGAAAATAAACTTTTCCTAAAGCATGAGAGGTGCACAACCTTTTCTATTTTGATAAGGCACATGAGACAAGATCAACAAATCAATACAATCAAGTTGTGTTGCGGTGAACAACAATTTTTCCACCATGTTCCTCTTGAGAGGAATTCCCAGACCTTTTTCTATCAAAACGATTGGACCATACTTTATTCTCTAATTGTATTTTTTTGTCCTTGGAAACTAATTTCTTCTTAGAAGAAGATAAAACCTATACCTCAGCGGTCTTCTGAGCAAGTTTAAGCTTGTTTGCTAGTCGATTTGCTCTTCGTTAAAGTTTGTTGAGATGTCTCAATTTGTGTCTGTACTTGTAATACTTTGATAGTTCATGACCTTTGAGTGAACAATATGTGCACATCAATCTTGGATATAATTCAGGCATCTGAGATGTGCAAGCTGCTAGACACATAGTAGAACCTGAAACATTATACACAGAGTTTCCAATAAAAAGGTCAATTTCATCTTCCAGATTGGTTGAGTTTTCTTCTGGAAGAATATCAAGATTGATGTATGTATTGCTACACTTATCAAAATCAATATTTTCACAAAGAAGTGCAACACCTGATTTTTCGTCTTCATTAGAATCATAATTATCAGACATTTCATTAAGAGTTGCAGTAAGACCTTTGTTCCCTGTGTATTTCTTTCGATTTGGACACTCATTTGCAAAATGACCAAAGCCTTTACACTTAAAGCACTGAGGCATATACTTGTCATCAGTTTCACCATCATCCTTATTTTTAGGAGGAACACGATTGTGAGGTTTACCTGATGACTTGGATTTATTTCTGGAAAACCGTTTAGTTCTCTTCAAAAGAAGATACCTAAATTGTCTTGTGATCAGTGAGACTGACTTGTCAAGATCTTCATATGATGAATCAACCTCAGAAAGATCATCTTCAGAGATATAAACACTTTTACTTTTATCAAGTAATTTAGTGTTCGTTAGTGATTTGAAAGCAACATCCTTGCTAGACTTGGACGTAAGCTCATGATCAAAGATCTTTACCTTACCAACCAGAGTATTTCTGGATAGCGTTGCGAGATTAGTTCCTTCAACGATGACATGCTTCTTAAAATGGTATCTAGATGGCAACTATCTGAGAATTTTCATCACAATGTCCTTTTCAGGAATGGTCTTACCCAATGCAAAAGATGCATTAACAATTTCAGACACTTTGAGATTAAACTCATAAAATGTTTCTTCATCTGCCATACGAAGATTTTCCCAATCATAATTTAGAATTTGAAGTCTAGCTTCTTTCTCACTGGTATTTCCTTAAAATACGGTTTCTAAGATATCCCAGGCTTCTTTAGACTTAGTGCACGTAGTCACATGGTGCTGAAGATCTGGGGTAATGGCATGTATGATATCATTTAATCCGTCAGAATTTTTCTTTGATGCAAGGATTTCTTCTGGACTATATCTAACAATATCCTTAAGTACAGATACATCGCCTTCTGTATTAACCGAAGGATCATATCCATTAACAAAACATACCCATGTTTGAAAATCACGAGCTTGAAGAAAAACACGCATAACAATTTTCCACCATAGGTAGTTTGAACTATCGAAGACTGGTGGTACGTTTATGGAGATAAAATTCGTGTCCATACAGTCAGATCGCTACAAACACAGACTTGTAAGGTCTTTAAACGTGTTTTCCTGCTCTGATACCAATTGAAAAAGCGGGGGTCTAACAGCCACACCCAATATTTAGATTATCAATCTGTATGGACTAACTCCAATATACTTTTAAGAGAATCAACTAGACAGTCCGACTCAATCTTAATAAAAGTATATCAAAGAGTTATATCTCTCTTTCTCGATTCAATACTTACTCAAGAAAATAGAAATTTGCGAGTCTAATTGAATACAAGAGAAATCACTTAAACGACACCAAAGACCAATGTTCAAGTATCAATCAATTTCAATCAACAACCAAAGGTTGGATTTCCCAATTGATTGATTCAAACGCACAACCTGTGATATTTCAATTATATAACAAAATATAATGCGGAAAATAAATAACATAGATACCAGAAGTTTTGTTAACTAGGAAACCTCAAATGCAGAAAAACCCCGGGACCTAGTCCAGATTGAACACACACTGATTAAGCCGCTACATACACTAGCATACTACAAACTAACTTCAGTCTAGATTGTAGTATTGAACCCCAATCAATCTCACACCGATCCAAGGTACAGTTGCGCTCCTACGTCTCTGATCCCAGCATGATACTACGCACTTGATTCCCTTAGTTGATCTCATCCATAACTAAGAGTTGTTACGACCCAAAGTCGAAGACTTTAATGAACAAATTTGTATCACACAGAAAAGTCTAGGATAATAGATAGATCTGTCTCCCACAGAAATACCTACGAGTTTTTATTCAGTCTTTTGATAAATCAAGGTGAACATGAACCAATTGATAAATCAGACTTATATTCCCGAAGAACAGCTCAGTAAAATCAATCACCTCACAATAATCTAAATAGTATGATGGCGAAAATAGATATTGTGGAATCACAAACGATGAGACGAAGATGTGTGTGACTACTTTTATATCTTGCTTATCGGAGAAATCAATCTCAAGTCAATCCTTACGATTGTACTTAGTATGATAGAAACAACAAGATCATATCACACAACTACGATATAGTAGTATCGTTCTGGCTTCACAGTACAAATGAAGTCTTCAAGTCGTTAACCTACAGGGTCTCGGTAGAAACCTAAGGTTAAAGGAGAATCGACTCTAGATAATACAACTAGTATCATACAGGAGGTATGGGGATTAGGTTTCCAAGTTTCTAGAGTTCTCCCTTATATAGTCTTTTAAATCAGGGTTTGCAATCAATGTTAGCTTAGTAACAAAGCATTCAATATTCACCGTTATATGAAAACCTGATTAGATTCAAGCTAATATATTTCAACCGTTATATCGAAACTTAGATTGTTACACGCAAATGAAATGCATGTTTCTAGGTTTGTGTAACCATACCCAAACTTGTACCTTTAGTTGGTTCAACAGTAGTTAACCAAATGGTTAACCATATGAGCACTTTCATATAAACCATATTCTTCTTTACCACAACTAGTTCAAATGACTCAAATGAACTAGTTAGAGAGTTTTTCAATTGCTTAGATCTTTATAATAGACACAATTGAAACAAAAACGAATTGATTCACTCGAATCAATTCATGAACTTTAAAGCCATGGTTTGCAAACTTGCATTCCTTAGTTTGTACAAGTTTAAGTTCATGAATAATCGTTTTTTGAAAATAACCAACTTAAGTACCCGAAATAAGTTTGTAAATAGTTCACAAATTCCAGCAGATTTTCTCGGGAAGAGAACCTCCGACGGTATGCGGACTGGGTTCGCGGACTCTTTTCCGATTTTCCTGATCAACAAAGTACGCATACTTTGGTTCAAGGAATAAGGACTTATACATGTATGAGTTACCACACATTGCTTATATCCAACAATGGTTATATAATCTAAACTCTCATTTCAATCATTGAAACATTCTTAAAGGACGTTATATAGTTGTTGTTCACAAACCATTTTTCGTCAAAGCCATTTTCAAGTGATTAAAACTTAACATGACTTTCGTCACTAGTAAAGATGAACTTGGCCAAAGATTAAGCTTACCAACACATATTTCGAGAAATAGATAAGCGAGATAAACTCGACTGGAAATAACAAATGTGTATTGGTAGGTCTATAAACAGTACCTACAATGACTGCAAGTGCACAACATCCTATTGTAGACAAGGAAAATACAGGTCGATCCTCAGGGACAAGGTGGGTGTAGAGTCGATTCTGTAGTCTTACTACTTCTGATTTATAACAAAGAATAGTAACAGAATAGGGGGGTTGTTTTGTTTGCCGATACGGCTAGATGTTGGTTATGTAACTCAAAATAGAGAACAAGAATGCAGATTAAATGGCACTAGGGAAGTCGAATCCACCACCTAATCTCAGCTAAGTCATTCCAGTTTCAATAATGTTCTTGTCCCTTGTAATGGACACCAAATAGGATGCAAGTATGCTGTTTATCCAGGGTTTCAATGGATGGATTAATGTCAGCTAAGGAAACTAACTAACCCCTAGTATTAGATGTCTTCTCACAGTACAACTAATCACATATCAGTTTCATCACTTAGATGATCAAACCATTCCTAAGAAAGATATTATAATCACAACAAAGGTATTCATCCAGAGCACTAATTGTATAATTAAGCACAATTAGTCAAAAGATCAATAACAAACAATTAAGCATGAGTTGCAGCACAAACAACATAGTAGTGTTCTAACAACAATGGATACATGGCATACACTTTGAGAGTAAAAAGATGAAGTGCTCAGATTATATTTATCCTAAATCAATAAATCACAACAAGAACAATAATCATGACATGAACAAGACTAGCAGTAGATTATGGGTTTTATCTAAACCTTAGTAAAAGAATTTAGAACATGATGAAGAAAATACAGAAAACAAATCTATACTACTGCTTGGTGCACCGGATAATCCGGGCATGCCTTTCACTCTACAAACTTCTCCCTTTTTATACACAAATTTCTCCTCAATCACTAGAATTTGATAATTAGAAAGCAACCACTCACTCAAAACGCGTTTTCCCGACAAACCTCTTCTGCAATTCTACTTTACAGCTCCTTGATTTGATGTTTTCTTTAGCTGTGAAGAAACCCTAGTCTTATCTCTATCAATCATTTCTTCTAGGGTTATTGTTTTTGATAAGGGAGAAGATAAGATGGAGAGAGATAGAAACTAGGAGATTGATTGATGGCTCTTGATAAGGTGGTTGTGATCAGAAGTGGTCGGGAGTGGAGGTGATTGATGGAGAGATAGTGAACTGGAAATTTTGCAGAGACTGTAGAAGAAGAAAGTACGAAGGAGGTGTTTGGCTTTCTGTTCAATTTGGGGAAGAAAAATAGGAACTAGTGTGTTGAGCAGGATTAGCAAAATCTGATGTACCGTATAGAGATGCTCTAGATGATCAGCAGCTAAACCTAATCCGACGGCTCAGACTGGAATAGGGCTTGGGTCTTGATTCTTTTCTCTTCTGGGCTCATGTCTTCTTTAATGATAATATCTCAAGCCCACTTCTAGTTTTGAGACGTGAAGGCAACATTATTCACTTGCGGATGAGGTGCAAACAATATTCTTCACTGCTTTCTAGTGGGAATCTTTGTCATCTCTCTTCCGTTGTCTCTACTTTTTTGCTCTTTTGGCTTATCCATTCATACAAGCTTTATTTATTGCCTAATAACACAAAATTAATTAGTACAAGTATTTATTCTTGAAAATGAAGAAAATACAGAATTTGGGTTAATATATGATTTTAAAGCGAAAGATGAGTTAATTGCCAATAAAAGGTGTAGAAATATGCATTATTTGGCACTCATCAAATACCCCAAAGCCTGAATTTTACTTGTCCTCAAGTGGAACATAAATTAAGAAATCCTAACTATACCACTGTCGCTGGTCTTTCGAATTCATTTAGCGTATGCACTATGCCTTAAAACCCTTAGGTGTCCCTAGTGGACGAGTTGTAGTCTCGTGAGGGCCTACCAGAGGTGAACCCACAAAACCTTTTCCAACTTCAGAGCATATCAGAGTCCTAAGCATCCAAGGATCTATGAGGACATAGAGTTTCTGCATGCTAATAATAAGAAGTAAGAACTACCAAAGAACACAATCTCATCCTTAAGAGTTGAGCGAGAAGTAACCATACCATATGAAAGAATTCGGGTTCGAGAGTGATCACAAGCCTCGACTTCTGCCTCACCAATAAGGTTTTATGATAATTGCACTCAAAAATAACACTTTTTTAGTCTCTCATGTGTGCAGACAGGAATAAAAAGAGAAATCTTGCACACGTTGAATGATTGGAAGGAGAACCTTGCGAAATAATTCGTGGAGACTCCACAGAATCGTGGACAAAAAGAATCTTTTTCTGGTGATCTCTAAGAAAGGAAATCAATCATTATCAAGGATGGGAGTACTCACTTACCTTCACATTCGATCGGCAATCAACACCACTCTCACAGCATCCATAGAAACGTCTTCAATCTTCGGTCTTCAACTGTTGATAATGAACTTCTGAACTTCTTAGATCCTTGTTGCTTGAAATTTCCTGTTAAATTCTTCTTTACCATGGTGATTATTAAACAAAACTAAAAACAAACTGTAATAATTTATTTTTAATTTTTTAATTTTTTTGAGACAAACTGAAAACAACAAAATAATAATGAAACTACTGAAGCCATGGATGAAGGACTTTATCACTGAATTCTTCAAAACCTGTATTGTCTTGATTTCATAAACTTCACTAATTCTCATCTTATTTTCTTTTCTTTGCTCTTGTAAAATACCTCTTCAAATGTGTATAGAATTCTTCTCTTTGTACTGTATCTTCACTTTGAATAAGAATTCTACTTTTCCTTGAATTGTTGCATGTAAACCTTGGACTATTTCAACTTTCTTCAAATATTTTGATGTTGCTCTGTTCGTTGATGATGAGGTGTTTCTATGGATCTGTTGATGTTGTCGAGAGAGGGAACAATGGTGCTAACTGCAAATCAAACTACAAGAAGGAGTTTTCATCTTTAGATGTCATCCTCATGATTGACAAAATTAACATTCAAGAGATCAAAAATAGTGCTGAAAGTGATGCGAAGTTGGGTAGATCACCATTCCTACCCATAATTTACGTACGGTGACACACACTCTAAAAGGACTTTTTAGATAGTCACAAAAATTAAAGGTCGGTGCCTCGCTTGATGTAAAATTAGGTAGTCTCCACTAAAGGTGATCACAACTCTACTACCAAATATCTTTGCGGCACCTAATTCGCCCACCGGGATGGTTAAATCCAACTTTAACGCTCTATCAACTAAGAAACCCGATTGTGTTCTCCAGTACTTCCAAGTTCAGTTATTTCGGTCAGACTATCTATGTAAACATAGCTAGAAGCATGCTAGTAACTCTAAGATCTCTAAAAGTTGGAGGTTTTATGCAAAGATTTTTAAAATTTTTGATTTTTGATTTTTGATTTTTGATTTTTGATTTTTGACATAAAAGACTAGAAACTCTATATGCAAAATACTCCCACACACCTAAATCTAACATTGTCCTCAATGTTTCAAAAGATGATAAAAATTAATAGCAGCATACCAGGAGAACCATGTTGATTAGAGAAAAGGGAAGAGGTTACTAGTATGTCGGCAAAACCAAGATTAGAGCTTCATTATTCAAGGCTAGAATCCAAAATTTTCAGCTGAGATCATATTGGATTAGCACAATATATACAAGATAAAAGAAGACTCAACTGACTCAAGATAGAAAATATAACATTACATACTGGATTATATACAGAGAGAATTCACCATACATTAACAATCTACAGAGTTGGTGATCAACCCAAAAGACAGAATACATGAATTTTAACAACCTCACACAATTATAACATGACATGATTTTAAGAGAGGTTGCCAGACAGAATGAACTACCCCCAAACCTACATTTTTCAATGGATATACATTTGGGCACAAAATCTAACAATTTCAGGGGTGCATCATTAATGTATTTTCAAATGTTGTAGTAATAGTGGTAAAAGGGGTTCTTTTCGAACTTGTGAAGGTAACTTTTTTTTTAGATTTAATTAAATTGTAAAGAAAATAACAAAGTGATTGAAATATTTTTGGAGGAAACTGGGGCTAAGGATTTCACTTTTCTACCATTTAAATTGATATTTCTAATATTTATCATGCAAATTTTTCCTTTAAAATAATTTTAATTATTGCTAAAACTGATTTTTTAAAATAATAATTGTAAGTTAAAAGCATGGAATATCAAAAACTCTAAGTCAAGCATAATCCATCAATCAAGATAACAATTATTTAATAAAAATCTTTGGAAAAATCCTATAACTCAAGGCAAATAATTAAATAAATTTAATTGCATAAATAATAAAAATAGAAATTACCAATTTTTTATTGGTGGAATTGCTTCCTCCGTCGCCCCAGAGAATAAGTTTAGCTCATCATGGTGTAATACATCTCAAAAGATTTTATTAATGCTCACAAGTTGATTACAAATGATGAAATAACAAGAAAATCAATTTATGACCGTCCTTTGCAACACACAAGAAACGTCTGAAAAGAACGGCACATGAGAAGTGCAGTTGACGCTGTCGTGAAATCACGGGAAAGGAATAGGGAATTGTCGCAGTTCAGCGACACTCCTCTACGACTTTCCTGGTTGGTCTTGGTTCTTCGTGTTCTTAGCTGAGCAGCAGCAGAACTCTTCTTGTTGTCGACCCTTTCCTTCGATTCTCTCGGCTCTAACTCTCTCCCAATGACTTGCTAACCCTTCCAAACTCTTTTGCCTTGTATTTAAAGTGTTTTAGGACCAAAATATCCGACCATTACTTGCGTATATTCTCCATTTAATCCGTCATTGCTCGCTTCCCTTAGTTAACGATAATTTCCAATTATAACTTTGTCACACGTAAACTTTGATCCTGCACGCTCTAGTAAGCCTTATACATGCCTCATAAGTCATCCAACTCCTCCAAAACACTTCCATGCACAACCAAAACACACACAACACCGTGTACAGGCCGTGTTCACTCCGTGTAGCTCTGTTTTGAGCTCGAGAATCAAATCGATATTTCCAGCCAATTACGATCAAATTCGACACCCAAACTATCTTCCTTAGGCTAAATCACATCTTTCTACCAAAATTCAGCCATTGAATCGACCTACCACTACTTCATTTCTTCGATCGAAAATTCTCCTGTGTGTGAACATTTTTCCCGCCAATTTTGAGAATTTGAATTGTTGAAGAAGGTGCCCCTTATCCTGGACTGGGGTGCGAATAGCAGATGCCTTGGGGTGACCTGGGGGTGCCCCTTAGTAATTAGGTTACCCCTTATCCAAACTTGGGAGTCCGAATAACACGTGCCCTCCGGGTGCCAAAATCAACTTTTCGAGCCGAATTTTCTTAAAATATTTATTTCCAAAAAATACCTACAAATACATAAAATAACAAAATTAGTACAAAATCGAGTGCCAACAATATATAGTATTGAGATCAAATTAGACACAAAAATGTGTCTATCAATCATGCACAAGATCTAGTTCAAAGTGAACTGTGTTAGGAACGGGAAGAGAAGCAAGAGCGCATTCCAACTGTGGCTCTTTAAATGTATCATATTTAGCCGAAAAATAGTCCAAGAGCACTTTGGAAGCACACAATTCCAATCCTAGATTAGGTACTCTTATAAAAGTAGGTTTAACAATATCTTTATAAACCAAATCTAGGTTGGGTGCAAGATTACCAGTTTGTGACATGGGCAGAGAGCTAGACTCATCTAAGTTATATTCGTGCACATGATCACTAGTACCATCACACACTTTCCCTAAGTCAGAAACAGGTAAATCATGCTCTTTTTCATAGAAAAAATCATCAAATCCCACTTCAGAATCATCATGATCCTAAACTTATGTGTCATGCATAAGAAACTCAGATTGAGCAACATACTGTGTTCTAGGCAGAGAATCATATGCATTTTAAGTTACATTCATTTCTGGGATCAAAAATATCACTATGCAGTCTAGTTATTACCCAGTCAGAAGCAAGTAGTGCTCTATCATGCTCACAATCATTGAACAAATCAGTAAACCCCAATTCAAAACTTTATTTTCATACATAGGAAAATCAAAAGAGACATCATACCGTGACCTAGATAGATAATCAGACACATCAATTATATTTTCATGCATAAGATCATTAGTGTCAATAGAAGATTCAACATTACCTAAGTCAGATACAAGTTGTCTGTCATGCTCACTTTTACAGAACAATTGCACAAGTCCCAGATCAGCATCAACATCATACTTATATGCATATGCAATACTAGAAGAAACATCATTCATGAAGGTCTGGGAAGAGAATCCTAATGTCTCTGAACCCAAAGGTTCCACAATATTTTCAGCATAAACATGTTCTTCTAACATAACATCATCATCATCATCATCATAACAGAAATGCAATGTTCTATTCAAACCCATAGTGTTTCTAATCCAATCATTTACCTTTAGATTAGATCCGTATTCAATATTAGTTGCATGAGTAGGACTATAAACGCTATTTTCAATATTTACCTCATTAGGAATAACAAACATCTCATCATGAAATTCCTCCCTTCCCTCCTTTTGTACATGAAGAAAAATCATATCTAAATATGCATTAACTTGTCCCATGGAAGGAAAGTCTTCAACAGTAGGTATCCTCATAACATATGGGTATTCAGTACATGGTTGCGCATAAGGGTCACTACAGAAAGGAAATTCAGAAGCGATGCTATATGGTTTATTATGAAATGCATTCAATTCAAATTCAGCATTGTCTTGTTCAATGAGTTTGTGATTTTCCTCCACAGATTGCACACAAGGGGGCAGGGAGTGCGAAATTGTTCAGCATCCCACTGTGGTGAATGCTACATGTGTGAATGGTCATTAGGGTCTATAGAATACTAATCGTAACCTTCGAAAGGTTGATTATGGTCCCAATGATTACCAGCTGTTGATGGTGGTTTTTCGAATATGTCTAAAATTGTAAAACCCTGAACTTAATGAGCTGACGCCCTGCAAGGATATAAAGCCATTTAAGAAGTGATGAGTGAAAAAAACCTCTTCACTTATTGTGCAATTCAATATATATGGAATTCATTCATAATGGTGCAACAATCCCGAATATTCTATGAATTTTCCTAGTATCATTATCCATTTAATGCATTGTGTGCCTTGTATTTTCCTACGCTATGTTCCGCAAGAGAACCCTCAATGTTGGCATGACATGACGATAAATGTTCACTCTCAGCATAGTAGCGTGAATCTACCGAAGTGTCAGTATTGAGATATGCATGAAAATACTCACACAGGCTGCATCGTTCTCTGACAAAGAGATTTTCATATCGAACCGCTTTTGATTAAGAGTTAGCTAGATCGAACATGCTTAAATTCCTTAAGTAAAATCTAGATTGTTCATGTCAGTCTCAAAAAAATGATCTCGACCACACGATTTGGCTGCGTGATTCAACAAGCCTAGACTGTTCCTAGCGGAACTAGACAATCTTCATGACGTCCACCGATGAGCCCACTAACATCCCAGACGATCGGATTCTCTTTAAATCACCCACAACGCCTTTGAACGTTGGCTAGGAAGCTGGTGATCGTGCTGTTGAAAAGAGCTCAAACGATCTAAGACTGGCCACGACAGTCTTAAATTCGTCACATCCGTCCAACTTAGCTAGCCTAGTTTGACGGTTTAGATCTTCCCTTGAATGATCAAAAGAGGCGCTAACGCACACGTTGACGGGCCCACTCTACACTTACTCGATCGATTTGCTCAAGGCATGGTCATGGAGCAATGAACGTTTGCTCAAAACATAGCGATCGTGATGCTTTCAAGGGTCGCAGAAGTCCATTGGTGTCTTAAATCGATCACAACCATCCAACTTATCCAGCCTATTTGGATGTCTTAGATCGCATTTAAGACCACCAGGAAGGTGCACATATGTTCACCGTCAGCCCAACATGGGCCCCACATGATCGATCTCCCCAAAGGAGAAGCACGGCTTGCCAAAATTTTTGGCCAAAGTCATGTGTGCGTGATTGTTTCAAACCCTAATTAGGGTTTGCGGCACATCTGTCGTAGTTCGATCGCATACATCCATCTTCGCCAGCCTAAACGGAGGGTGTAGATATAGACTCAAGAGGTCCCAAGGATGTCGACGTGATCGCCTTAGGCCCACCTTTGCGTGTGACCGGTCAGCCTAGGAAGACTATGGCCCGGTGCCTCGAAACGCACGCCAAAGGGTGGCATGCCACACGACCTTTAAATCCTTTGCAACAATGGGTTTATGTCGCAAATCAATCACGACCATTCATCTCTGCCTGTCAAATTGAGTGGCCTAGATCGAACCTTCACGGGACCAAGAGGTGTATACGTGCACACCAACGGGCCGTCTCCACGCATACCTGGTCTGTCCCACCAAAATTAACGCCCAAGATTGAATTCGATCAAGCCAAAGAGGAGATGTTTGTGCACCTCTAAAAATCCTAAAATCCATCAACGACGGTGAATATGTGCCGTAAATCATCTCGTCCGTCCAACTTTGCCAGCTTGGTCGGACGGCTAAGATTAAAATTAAGCAATCGATGAAGCGTCTCAATGATAACCGTCCGCCACTCTATCACAGGGAATGATCGACCAGATGGTGGCCTTCCCATGGGGCCTCCAAACGATCACTCGAAGACGGTTGGATGTGCTGCCATTTTAAGACGCTTAATTCGCGACTTGTTCAATCAAGCTTTAAAACAATGATGCTTCATACATATTGATTGTTTTGAGCTGCTTGCTTAAAAGCGATGCATTGCATGCATCGAGTATACACGATATTTCATGAATATCAATTCCATAAATAATTTAGTTATTTAACCTGATAGCACCGTATGCTATTTCTTGCGGCGGGTCCCACGACTTGACCCACTCATTCGAGATATCAAACATGTCACAAGCTAGGGGATACTTACTGGGGTATTGGTATGGCGGTTTACAGCGTGCGGTGTGCAACGCGCCCATTACGAGAACGTGTCAGGAAGCATGGACGGTTAAGGATGATGAGGGAAGTGGGAAAAAGGCGTGATCGTGTGACAATCACCTACACGACCCCACTAATCCATCACTCAACTTCTTCCACTTCCTACGAGATGAGGATTGCTCTCAAATGACTTGTATAAATAGGATCTTCGACCTATTTCCAAACAACACAGAGAAACCAAATGGTGTATCCAACATATCCAGAAAACACCCAGAAATGGTAGATTACATTGTGCAATCCAGTTCAACATTCTGATACACGTCATAAACAGCCAACACCTTCATAATCTCAACACCTTCTTCGCTTCCCTCCCTAAGATCATCCCCATCTCCTTCACTTTGTGACCGAAGCAAGTCTGGAACATCCATTTCTTGGTTTAGGCTAGAATTGTACAGATTGATCTCCGAATCAAAAGTACTCCCGTGCAGTGCATTTGTTTAGGGTTTGAACTCGTTTCTCATCAACACACCCCAAATTACCAAAAACAGCAGAAGCAGTTTTTACTCATAAACAATTGGTGACCACAGTGGGAGATTGATATCTCGGTTGCAAAATAAATATTTCAATATTCATTCCAGTTTTCTCAATTTAAAAAAGGTTGATCTTAGATCCAATTCAATCATTAAATTCAATTTAGGTTCAACAACCAATTTCAATTATGGTGTTCCATTCGCTAAGAAGCTTCATAAAAATGCTTTTTGAAGCAATGCTACTAGGAATGCCTTGGATAGCTGAGCACCAGTAGATCTCTCAGATGAAAGTACCAGAAAGCCGTGTGGAGACACAAGACGCGACTACTACTTAGAAGAACGCAACTGCTTCTCTCGATATCCGGATGAAGCAATCACCTTTTCTGCAACACCACAAGTGTTGTATGGAGCAAGCCAGAAATGCCTCAAAGGGTCCACACCTAGAAAGACGAAGTGAAAATTCGCGTAGCCATTGTTTCAGTATGGAGATAGTCGACAACAAAATCAACACCAATGTAGTCCTTGGAAGACACCTGCAGAGGTCACAAAAGAAAAGGTCTATCTCTATTCCACCACTTCTACCAATTTAAGATCAGGAGTATCCACTATCACTTCATCAAAAAAACGTGTAAATCCATAGTATAGTGTAATTTCGAGAATTCATACATCTACAATAACAAAGGAGGCTTGATACATCTTCAAATCATCATAAAGGGTTCGCCTATTATGTCAACCCGGATAGGAGCGAGCCCGTGACATCTTCAGGTCTACTGGAGCCGACACCTCAAGAGAACAACCTCGAGAAGATAATGATGCCTGCGTCATCATGTCGAGAAAGAATCCGCAGTTTGGGCGAATCACTCTGTTAGGAAGAATGTTTCGGCGAATCAACGAACATAGAAATGATCAAGAGATGACGGACCTGAGGTACTGCCACTGCCACAGATTCATTCATCGCTTTACCAGTAAAAGAAACGGACTGAAGCATATTCTCCAAAGGAAGATTAACTCAGGAGAGTTACCCCCTTTCTCCGAAGATTAACGTGCGCAGTTTCATCTAAGTGATCGAACCAACTACGGGTGTCTCAAGGCGCGCCGTAACAAATTGGATTCGAAGCGATCACCCTTGGAGGATTCAAGTCTCGTTCAACCGAGATCTTGTGAACGAGTAAGCTTCGTTAAAAATTTTTACATTTTAAAAGCTTGTTGGGGAATTGACGCATACGTCCCACATCGAGGAATGAAGTCAATGATGCAGTTGTTCTTAGACACCACATTATCTTCCTTTTACATGTTTCCCTTTTTATGCAACATTTGCAATTTTTACGAGATACTTAGAATGATTGAATTCAAAACCAGAATGCCGGCTTTCAGCCGACTCAAACATAATTCCTTTCAGAAAGTCATTCATAAAATCATCTCAAAAATAAACCAATTCAAAAATTCAGTCACCTACTAGTTCACAAACCAGAAAATCAAACTGTGAAAGGAATTCCTTACATCACTCAAGACACCTAAAACGGAAATGTAAAAGAAAATGCGCAAGTATTCAAGGGAAGTCTTTCAGCAACAACCCATTCTTTTTGGAAAGAGTGCCTTTCATTTTTTGTGGAAAACAACCTGCTTCTGCTTCAATTCCAATGATAGCCTATCGATCTCCTCCTCTTGCCGAGCAATGAAGTCCACGGGGATAACTTTGTTTGTTTCATCTTGTAGCTTCTGGATTTTAGAAAACCCTTCATAGAACCAGAAAGAATTGAATTCAAACTTCATTAACACATCTCAATGGAACTCCCAGTTTGAATCCTCCTCCTCAGAAACAGTGCACCCAGTCACGCTGCTCATGACATGAATGGAGGATAAAGCTTCTTCGACACGTCAGACCAACAGGCAATACAACCTTCAACCTTCTGTATGTGGTTTCACTGAAGCAACAAGAGAAAAACTACCGAGATACAACATCCCGCACGTCCAAAAATCCCCCACTTCAACTCCAGTACCACATGCACGACTGCCACAATGATGAAACAACGTCCAAGATATTCTATATCTGGATCGACGACAACAACATCTATGAGGGACGATTTCATAATTTTGTCTCCCATAGAAGAAGTAGTTGTGTCACCAAAGGAGGTTGCGCCTTAAGAGGTACACACAGACTCTCCATGTCAAGAGCTTCATCATATTTGAAAAAACTATTAGTTAAATCATTCGCATGAGGGGACTTCCCTAATCCTCAAAGACATGATCCAAAGATGATAAAGGCAAAGGAGCGTCACTGGAGACTGCTTAGTACTACCCATCCCAAAGATGCTGAATTTGGAGAGACGTAAGCCCGCCGTCATTACGATTCCAAGATGCCCAAAGACGTAGACGTATTCGAGGAAGCAGATGTATTGTTTAAAGTCCCGCGATATGCCTGGATGTTTATGAAATGTAACGTAGACGCAAAGACGACCTCATGATAAGCAACTGCGTACTATCCTTATCAACATTGGGTTCAACTCCAACTCTCTCCCAAATTATTTCTTCAGAGACCTAGCGTGACAACATTTATCAAGTAGAAAGCTCATACATGAAGACTTCCAAGTTCTTGCAAGTAGCTACCATGCCTCTCCCTGCCAGTCTCTTCTGATCACAGCTGCTGCCAAGAATCGTTGTTGCTCTCCAAAGCTTCACCATAGCAACAACCACTACGAACAGAGGTAACCCTAACTTGTGCATATTTTACTTTCCCATGGAGGAGTAATAGAGTCACCAGTACGGAGGTGAGATGGTGATATCTTTATTATGGTAAACCCACCGACCATACAAGATAGAGCCATGTAACTCACACTTGGGGATTGATACTCAACATGAAATTCCTTTCAAGGATTTCTTCAACACAAGAGAGACGGTTAATCAAGAAGCATGTAATTTACAAGGGAAAATCAAACTGAAGAAGAAGTCGCTTCAACGCACGCTCTCTCCTAAAGCCGCTTCAACTCTCTCTCTCCTGAAGCTGTTTCAACGCTCTCTCCATAAGAAGGTGCTTCAACGCTCTCTCCTAAAGCCGCTTCAACGCTCTCTCCAAAAGAAGCCGCTTCAATGCACGCTCCAGAAGTCGCTTCAACGCACACTCTCTCTCCTGAAGCTGTTTCAACGCTCTCTGCAGAAGAAGACGCTTCAACGCTCTCTCCAGAAGAAGTCGTTTCAACGCACGCTCTCTCATGAATCTGCTTCAACGCTATCTACAGAAGAAGCCGCTTCGACACTCTTCCCCGAAGCCGCTTCAGCGCTCTCTTCATAGGCTGAACACACTCCAACACATTACCAGCAAATGCAATGTAAATACGTCTTTCAAGAGAAAATAAGCTCGGGATAATTACACCTGGGGACTGCCAGGATGCCTTCACGTCCCTCAACCGGTTCATTTCTAATATCAGCATCATCATTGTTGAAGATTTACGAGCCGCAAAAAAATTCTCAACATGAAGACGTACATGTGCATTAAAGACTCCAAAAGTACAAATTGGAGATGGTTTCATGTATCCAGCCACGCCATCCAATATGAAGTGTAACTGGGGACTGCTCATCACATCCCATTCTATACAACCATCCAAGATTCAGAATATGGTTCAAAGGATGTCTCTTAGAACGAAGTCCTTGAAGACTTGATAGCAGCACGTCGGCAACAGAACGCCTCTCAGCTCATTTACTTCACTCAAAGACTCCGGAAGATTTTGCCGATACAAGCATTCCAAGCATTTCACCAACGCAATCAGAAGGGAAAGAATGAGCCTATGAGATAAAAGGTCAGAATGAACGCAATTCCAGTCAATGCTCAGGAGTTTAAATAAGATTTTCGTTGCGACTCAGCAGTCCGGACTCCAAGCAACTTAAGTCAAGGCCTCTCGCAATCGAGCGCAATGGAGTTTAGAAAATTTCGAAATCTACCTGGAGAAAATTGACGTATAATAGGAGGACGATCACTGCAAGCCTTGATACTTCGTTAAGCGTATATTTCTCAAAGACCTAGCCGGCCTCTATCCTGGTAACATCTGTCTACCTTGGCTCATAAGTTTTATATTTAACCGTCACCATCCATTGCTTACCCCGCAACAATGCCACTGTTACGTGCTAAGCAGGGGACTTAATGTTGATGGTGGTTTTTCGAATATGGATAAAATTATAAAACCCTGTATTTAATGCGTTGACGCCCTGCAAGGGTATAAATCCATTTAATAAGTGATGAGTGCAAAAAACCTCTTCACTCATTGAGCAATTCAATATGTATGGAATTCATTCAGAATGGTGCAACAATCCCGAATATTCTATGAATTTTCCTAGTAGCATTATCCATTTAATGCATTGTGTGCCTTGTATTTTCCTACGGTATGTTCCGCAAGAGAACCCTCAATGTTGGCATGACATGACGATAAATGTTCACTCTCAGCAGAGTAGCGTGAATCTCCCGAAGTGTCAGTATTGAGATATGCATGAAAATACTCACACAGGCTGCACCGTTCTCTGACAAAGATATTTTCATATCGACGTGCTTTAGATTAAGAGTTAGTTAGATCGAACATGCTTAAATCCCTTAAGGAAAATCTAGACTGCTCATGTCAGTCTCAAAAAAATGATCGCGGCCACACGATTTGGTCGCGCGATTCAACAAGCCTAGATTGTTCCTAGCGGAACTAGACAATCTTCATAACGTCCACCAGTGGTCCCACTAACATCCCAGCCGATCGGACTCTCTTTAACTCACCCACAACGCCTTTGAACGTTGGCTAAGAAGCGGGTGATCGTGCTGTTGAAAAGAGCTCAAACGAGCTAAGACTGGCCACGTCAGTCTTAAATTCATCACATCCGTCCAACTTAGCTATCCTAGTTTGACGGTTTAGATATTTCTTTGAATGATCAAAGAGGCACTAACGCACACGTTGGCGGGCCAACTCTACCCTTACCCGACCGATTTGCTCACGGCATGGTCATGGAGAAATGAACGTTTGCTCAAAACATAGCGAGCGTGATGCTTTCAAGGGTCGCGGAAGTCCACTGGTGTCTTAAATCGATCACAACCATCCAACTTAGCTAGCCTATTTGGATGACTTATATCGCATTTAGGACCACCAGGAAGGTGCACATATGTTCACCGTCAGCCCAACATGATCGATCTCCCCAAAGGAGAAGCACGACTTGCCAAACCGTTTGGCCAAAGTCATGTGTGTGTGATTGTTTCAAAACCCTAATTAGGGTTTGCGGCACATCTGTCGTAGTTCGATCGCATCCATCCATCTTCTCCAGCCTAAACGGAGGGTGTAGATATAGACTCAAGATGTCCCAAGGATGTCGACGTGATCCCCTTGGGTCCACCTTTGCGTGTGACCTGTCGGCCTATGCAAACTATGGCTCGGCGCCTCGAAACGCACGCCAAAGGGTGGCATGCCACACGGCCTTTAAATCCTTTGCAGCAATGGGTTTCTGTTGCAAATCAATCACGACCACTCATCTTTGCCGGTCAAATTGAGTGGCCTAGATCGAACCTTCACGGGACCAAAGAGGTGTATACATGCACACCAACGGGTCGTCTCCACGCATGCCTGGTCGGTCCCACCAAAATTAACGCCCAATCTTGAATTCGATCATGCCAAAGAGGAGATGTTTGCGCACCTCTAAAAACCCTAAAATCCATCAACGACAGTGAGCATGTGCCGTAAATCATCTCATCCGTCCAACTTTCCTAGCTTGATCGGATGGCTTGGATTAAAATTAGGCAATCGATGAAGCGTCTCAATGATTACCGTCCGCCATTCTGTCAAGGGGAATGATCGACCAGATGGTGGCCTGCCCATGCGGCCTCCAAACGATCACTCGAAAATGGTTGGACGTGCTGTCATTTTAAAACTCTTAATCCGCGACTTGTTCAATCAAGCTTTAAAACAACGATGCTTCATACATATCGATTGTTTTGAGCTGCTTGCTTAAAAGAGATGCATTACATGCATCGAGTATACACGATATTTCATGAATATCAATTCCATAAATAATTTAGTTATTTAACATGATAGCACCGTATGTTATTTCTTACGGCGGGTCCCACGACTTGACCCACTCATTCGAGACATCAAACATGTCATAAACTGGGGGATACTTACTGGGGTATTGGTCTGGCGGTTTACAGCGTGCGGTGTGCAATGCGCCCATTACGAGAACGTGTCAGGAAGCATGGACGGTTAAAGATGATGAGGGAAGTGGGAAAAAGGCGTGATCGTGTGACAATCACCTACATGACCCCACTACTCCATCACTCAACTTCCTCCACTTCCTACGAGATGAGGATTGCGCTCAAATGACTTGTATAAATAGGATCTTGGACCTATTTACAAACAACACAGATAAACCAAGTGTTGTATCCAACGTATCCAGAAAACACCCAGAACTGGTAGCTTACATTGTGCAAGCCAGTTCAACAATCTGGTACAAGTCATAAACAGTCAACACGTTCATAATCTCAACACCTTCTTCGCTTCCCTCCCTAAGATCAACCCCATCTCCTTCACTTTGTGACCGAAGCAAGTCTGGAACATCCATTTCTTGGTTTAGTCCAGAATTGTACATATTGATCTCTCGAATCAAAAGTACTTCCGTGCAGTGCATTTGTTTAGGGTTTGAACTCGTTTCTCATCAACACACCCCAAATTACCAAAAACAGCAGGACCAGTTTTTACCCTCAAACACTAGCATAGTAATTCGTAGAAAATTCATACATTGGAGTATCATGGCCTTCTCTAGACTGCCTAAAATCATGCAAAATATAGCAGTTCTCAACAAGATGGTTTAAGCTACCACATAAGGTACAAGCATAAATTTCAGATTTCCTAGGTGAATTAGATGTGACAGATATCTCATATATTTGCATCACTAAAGTTGTAATATGAGCTTCTAACTGATCCAAAACTGATGAATGTGTGAGTTGGGCACTGTAAAGATGTTCATTTTCACCCTGTGGTGGATGATACATGTGTGAATAGTTATTAGGGTCCATGTATTGAGGCTCGGGACTATGAAAATGCCCATAACAATGGTCTGTGGGAGGCTCATAGCGTGAAGCATGCCCGTAAGCAAGTTCTCTAATGGATTTGTTCTCATCCCCAGTTGCATACCAAAATCCTAACATGATTTTTTTTTTTAATAACAAAGAAATGAATCTATTCTAAATGCTACTAACAAAGCCTAAACGGAATGATGCATGCAAGAATGTATATAAGCTACTAAACGCAACAGGCTAAACGCAGCAGTACAATTATTTCTAGTAAAGACAGTAACAAAAACTAATAAAAATTATAAAAATGATGTTGCTGTAACAAATAACAATGGCAGAGAGCCGTCTATCAATCCTAAATTGGATCTCTACTGGACCATAACAATAAAAATATGGTTAACTAACGAGAGGCCAACTCGTATTTGTTAACAAGATATGTTGCTCAGTTATTAAATCCAATACCAAACCATTCAGGATAAGCAAATATAAGGAAGAGACGTCATTTTGTTGTAGTGTTTAAGAAATTTACCTCCGTTGCGCATCCGGGAGAAGGCTACTAAGAACTGGAATGTTTCCTCTTACCTTTTTGTGGTAGTTTCTCTAACTTCAAAAACTCCAGCGATATGGTACGGTAGGCAGCACAGATCTTCCTCCCCTCTTTGAGAAAATAAAATAAAGAAGTATGTACACTGACCTAATAATAAATCTCAATGTTATGACAACTTGGATTTTTTTATTTTTTTTTAAAGAACATACAAAATGCTGAGTTAGCTATTCTAAGACAATTACTTACACTACCGTATGAACTACAACCACTATGAGAGAATAATGATTATATAAACTATGCAGTACCACTAGTGTTTTGCAAATGATGAAGATATAAGTGAAACTAATCAAAAACGGACAAAAGGATTAAGTACGAAATAAGAAAAATTTGCACTATGAAAATTAGAACTGTGAAACAAATGATGTAAAAATGCCATAAGCTACAAGACGAAAAAAAGTTGAATTAAAACACCATCTACATACTAAACAAATTCCTAACTAGATGGAAAAATAAAAAGACTACAGAACAATGATATTTGATACTAAAATAAAAATTCAAAACTAAACGCAAGTAACAAATTAGCAGACACTATATACAAATCCCAACTTCGAATTAGTAAAAACAAAACTTATCAATAAAACTACACTAAGTTATACTAACAACAAGATGCCGAGTATATAACAGATGAGCTAACTACTAATTTATGCTATAACAACTGGAAATCAACGATGCAAAATAATAAAAATGAAAAGATGCAGAAACAGTTTGATTGAAAAACTACAACTAACACTGATACAAGATGCAGATTAACATAATAGCTACAGAATGCAGCAGACTCAAACCAGATACAGGACAATGATAGTAAACTGACTGAAATAAAAAGATGAAATTGTACAAACCTAAGTAACACCTACTGCTACGCAAGAGTCAGCCAGCACAAAGTAATCAGATGAAAGGTATATATAGATGGATCAAAACAGCTATGTTTTAACAATGACATCAAGAAAATAGAAAATTCTAAACATATATATACAAGAGATAAACGGAAAATCAGTAAAATGGAACCAACAGATCAACCACACCGCTACCGAGTCCCCGGTAGCGGCGCCAAAAACTTGGTAGGTGTATAAACAGTACATACAATGACTGCAAGTGCACATCATCCTATTGTATACAAGGAAAATACAAGTCTATCCTCAGGGACAAGGTGGGTATAGAGTCGATTCTATGGTCTTACTACTACTGATTTATCACAAGGAAGAGTAACAAAAACGGGGGGTTGTTTTGTTTGCCGATACGACTAGATGTTGGTTATGTAACTCAAAATAGAGAACAAGAATGCATATTAAAGGGCACTAGGGAAGTCGAATCCACCACCTAATCTCAGCTAAGTCAGTCCAGTTTCAATAATGTTCTTGTCCCTTGTAATGGATACCAAACAGGATACAAGTCTGATGTTTATCCAGGGTCTCAATGGATGGATTAATGTCAGCTAAGGCAACTAACTAACCCCTAGTATTAGATGTCTTCTCACAGTACAACTAATCACAGATCAGTTTCATCACTTAGATGATCAAACCATTCCTAAGAAAGATATTATAATCGCAACTAAGGTATTCATCCAGAGCACTAACTTTCTAATTAATCACAATTAGTCAAAAGATCAATAACAAACAATTAAGCATGAGTTGCAGCACAAACAACATAGTAGTGTTCTAACTACAAAGGAATCATGGCATACAATGTGAGAGTAAAATGCTGAAGTGGTCAGATTATATTTATCCTAAATCAATAAAGCACAACAAGAACAATAATCATAACATGAACAAGACTAGCAGTAGATTATGGGTTTCATCTAAACCCTATCAAAAGTATTTAGAACATGATGAAGAAAATACAGAAAACAAATCTATACTACTGCTTGGTGCACCGGCTAATCCGGGCATGCCTTTCACTCTACAAACTTCTCCCTATTTATACACAAATTTCTACTCAATCACTAGAATTTGATAATTAAAAAGCAACCACTCACTCAAAACGCGTTTTCCCGAAAAACCCCTTTTGCAATTCTACTTTACAGCTCCTTGATTTGATGTTTGCTTTAGCTGTGAAGAAACCCTAGTCTTATCTCTCTCAATCATAGTTTCTAGGGTTACTGTTTTTGATAAGGGAGAAGATAAGATGGACAGAGATAGAAACTAGGAGATTGATTGATGGCTCTTGATAAGGTGGTTGTGCTCAGAAGTGGTCGGGAGTGGAGGTGATTGATGGAGAGATGGTGAACTGGAAGTTTTGCAGAGGTTGTAGAAGAAGAAAGTACGAAGGAGGTATTTGGCTTTCTGTTCAATTTGGGGAAGAAAAATAGGAACTAGGGTGTTGAGAAGGAGTAGCAAAATCTGATGTACCATGTAGAGATGCTCTAGATGATCAACAACTAAACCTAATCCGACGGATCAACCTGGAATAGGGATTGGGTCTTGATTCTTTTCTCTTCAGGGCTCATGTCTTCTTTAAAGCTAATATCTCAAGCCCACTTCTAGTTTTGAGACGTGAAGGCAACATTCTTCACTTGCGGATGAGGTGCAAACAATATTCTTCACTGCTTTCTAGTGGGAGTCTTTGTCATCTCTCTTCTGTTGTCTCTACTTTTCTGCTCTTTTGACTTCTCCATTCATCCAAGATTTATTTATTACCTAAAAACACAAAATTAATTAGTACAAGTATTTATTCTTGAAAACGAAGAAAATACAGAATTTGGGTTAATATATGATTTTAAAGCGCAAAATATGAGTTAATTGCCAATAAAAAGGTGTACAAATATGCATTATTTGGCACTCATCAAATACCCCCAAACCTGAAATTTACTTGTCCTCAAGTGAAACAGAAATTAATAAATCCTAACTATACCACTGTCACTGGTCTATCAAATGCATTTAGCGTATGCACTAAGCCTTTAAACCCCTAGGTGTCCCTAGTGGACGAGTTGTAGTCTCGTGAGGGCCTACCAGAGGTGAACCCACAAAACCTTTTCCAACTTCAGAGCGTATCAGAGTCCTAAGCATCCAAGGAGCTATGAGGACATAGAGTTTCTGCATGCTAGTAATAAGAAGTTAGAACTACCAAAGAACACATAATCATCCTTAAAAGTTGAGCGAGAAGTAACCATACCATATGAAAGAATTCGGGTTCAAGAGTGATCAAAAGCCTCGAATTCTGCCTCACCAATAAGGTTTTACGATAATTGCACTCAAAAAGAACATTTTTTAGTCTCTCATGTATGCAGACAGGAATAAAAATAGAAATCCTGCACACGTTGAATGATTGGAAGGAGAACCTTCCGAAATGATTTCTGGAGACTCCACAGAATCGTGGACAAAAAGAATCTTTTTCTGGTGATCTCTATGAAAGGTAATCAATCATTAGCAAGGATGGGAGTACTCACTTACCTTCAAATCCGATCGCTAATCAACACCACTCTCACAACATCCATAGAAACGTCTTCAATCTTCGGTCTTCAACTGTTGATGATGAACTTCCGAACTTCTTAGAACCTTGACAATTTCTGATTTTTCTTTTCAATTTCCTTGTTGCTTGAAATTTCCTCTTAAATTCCTCTTTACAATGGTGATTATTAAATAAAACTAAAAACAAGCTGTAATAAATATTTTTTATTTATTTTTTATATTTTTTTTGAGACAACCTGAAAATAACAAAATAATAATGAAACTACTAAAGCCATGGATGAAGGACTTTATCACTTAATTCTTCAGAACTTGTATTGTCTTGATTTCATATACTCCACTAATTCTCATCTTATTTTCTTTTCTTTGCTCTTGTAAAATACCTCTTCAAATGTGTATAGAATTCTGCTATTTTTTCTGTATCTTCACTTTGAATAAGAATTTTACTTTTCCTTGAATTGTTGCATATAAACCTTGGACTATTTCAACTTTCTTCAAATATTCTTATGTTGCTATGTTCGTTGATGATGATGTGTTTTTATGGATCTGTTGATGTTGTCGGGAGAGGGAGAATGGTGCTGACTACAAATCAAACTACAAAAAGAAGTTTTCATCTTTAGACATCATCCTCATGATTGACAAAATTAGCACTCAAGAGATCAAAAATAATGCTGAAAGTGATGCGAAGTTGGGTAGCTCACCGTTCCTACCCGGAATTTACGTACGGTGACACACACTCTAAAAGGACTTTTTAGATAGTCACAAAAAATTTAAGGTTGGTGCCTCGCTTGATGTAAAACTAGGTAGTCTCCACTAAAGGTGATCACAACTCTACTACCAAATATCTTTGCAGCACCTAATTCGTCCACCGGCATGGTTAAATCCAACGTTTAACGCTCTAGCAACTAAGAAACCCGATTGTGTTCTCCAGTGCTTCCAAGTTCAGTTATTTTGGTTAGACTCTCTATGTAAACATAGCTAGAAGCATGCTAGTGACTCTAAGATCTCTAAAAGTTGGAGGTTTATTTTTAAAAAATTTGATTTTTGATTTATTTTTTGTTTTACATAAAAGACTAGAAACTCTATATGCAAAATACTCCCCCACACCTAAATCTAACATTGTCCTTAATGTTTCAAAAGATGATAAAAATTAAATAGCAGCATACCAGGAGAACCATGTTGATTAGATAAAAGGGAGAAGATTACCAGTATGTCGGCAAAAACAAGATTAGAGCTTCATTATTCAAGGATAGAATCCAACATTTTCAGCTGAGATCATATTGGATTAGCACAATATATACAAGATAAAAGAAGACTCAACTGACTCAAGATAGAAAATATAACATTACCTACTGGATTATATACAAAGAGAATTCACCATACATTAATACATAGTTGGGGATTAACCCAAAAGACACAATGCAGAAATTTTAACAGCCTCACACAATTACAACATGACAGGATTTTAAGAGAGGCTGCCAGACAGAACGAACTACCCCCAAACCTAGATTTTTCAATGGATATACATTTGGGCATAAAATCTAACAATTTCAGGGGTGCATCATGCACAAGATCTAGTTCAAAGTGAACTGTGTTAGGAACGGGAAGAGAAGCAAGAGCGCATTCCAACTGTGGCTCTTTAAATGTATCAAATAAGCAAACCCCAATTCAGTATCATCAGCATCATTCAAAACTTTATTTTCATGCATAGGAAAATCAAAAGAGACATCATATTGTGACCTGGATAGAGAATCAGACACATCAATTATATTTTCATGCATAAGATCATTAGTGTCAACAGAAGATTCAACATTACCTAAGTCGGACACAAGTTGTTTGTCATGCTCACTTTCACAGAACAATTTCACAAGTCCCGGATCAGCATCAACATCACATGTATATGCATATGCAATACTAGAAAAAACATCATTCATGAAGGTCGAGGCAGAGAATCCTAATGTCTCTGAACCCAAAGGTTCCACAATATTTTCAGCATAAACATGTTCTTCTAACATAACATCATCATCATCATAACATAAATGCAATGTTCTATTCAAACCCATAGTGTCTCTAGTCCAATCATTTACCTCTAGATTAGATCCATATTCAATATTAGTTGCATGAGTAGGACTATAAACACTATTTTCAATATTTACCTCATTAGGAATAACAAACATCTCATCATGAAATTCCTCCCTTCCCTCCTTTTGTACATGAAGAAAAATCATATCTAAACATGCATTAATTTGTCCCATGGAAGGAGAGTCTTCAACAGTAGATATCCTCATAACATATGGGTATTCAGTACATGGTTGCGCATAAGGGTCATTACGGAAAGGAAATTCAGAAGCAATGCTATATGGTTTATTATGAAATGCATTCAATTCAAATTCAACGTTGTCTTGTCCAATGAGTTTGTGATTTTCCTCCACAGATTGTATACAATAGGGCAGGGGAGTGCGAAATTGTTCAACTTCCCGCTGTGGTAAATGATACACGTGTGAATGGTTGATAGGGTGTAGAATACATCCTATTTATTATATATTGTTTATGCTTTCTCTGCTATTTTTCTTATAAATTATGTATTTTACGCATGTTTTTGAGTTATTAGGTACTCTGGAGTCGCACGGAGAAAAAGAAGAAGAAATCACCCAAATTGAGCCGAAAGGGCAAAAAGGAAATTTCATAGGCTGTCATTATTGGGAGCCTGGTCAAGGATAAGGGGCTGGAAACTGGCTAGCCCTTATCAGAACTGACCACCTATTATAGGGCACCCACTGGGGTGGACCTTATCAAGGTGACCGGGTACTAAATAACTAACCCTACCTCTTTACCCTAAATCGAGAGACGTGTTTCTCTCATTCACTTGATTCTACAGTCCCTGAAATTGAAATGAGAAAAGCAGCTGTGACTGCCGTTAGTTCCGAGAGATCAAGATGGATCAAAAACACAGAGAGGATTCAATCGATGAGATATGTTGAAGATAATAAACCTGCTGCTATTGAATCGACGAGATGGAGCTTCTGATGATGTGAATCGAGAAGACCTTGTTGGTGTTAATGATGATGAAATAAGGGTTTGCTGAAGGTGGAGAAATTGAATTGCAGAGATGGGTCTTGACTGATGATGATTTTGGTGGCAAGTTAGGGTTACATCGACAATTCGAGATGCTATGAAATTTATGAAGAATTTGAAGATGAGTGAAAGAAGAACATCTAGTTGTTGCCATGGATTAAATGGGTTCTTGGTTGAATCTATGATGGCAAAGACGATAAGAAATCGAAGGGGTTTCTGCTAATTTGTGAGATGGTAATGATGGTGAGCTTCTGGTGCTGTAATTGAGAAGAAATCAAGACTGAGGTGAAGATGGGTTCTCACTGCAATTGGTAGCTGAGTTTAGCATGATGTTGTTGATATCCATGGGAACAGAAGTGTTGTTGTTGTTGTTGTTACAAATAATGAAATGGAAATAGTAGTATTGTTGATGCTAGCAGTGGAATTGCTGTTGGTGCTGTCAAGAATCTGAGAATGGCAGGGAGATGCAATTCTGGTGGATGCGTAGATGAATGATAGGACAGGTGAAACTCCATAATGGGATTCGCTGTCTGAGCCATAGTTGCAGCAGAGAGGTGAAATGGTACAAATGGTGGTTTTAGTATTGTTTCATTGCCTGAAACATAGGAAATGGTGCAGTTTTGGTGGCTTGAGTATGCTGACTTGATGAGCAATTGAGGGTGTGTATATGGAGTCTGAGTTGGTATGAATCAGTGCTGAGATGGAGTTTTGAAGGATGTTGTTTGTTTCCATGGGAACTGCAGTACAAGCCATTGCAGGTTGTAATGTCCTATGAACTGTGATGCAATGGTCCTAGTAGTGCTGATGTTTGTTTCCTGGGATCGAATGGGTGTTGTAGTTCGAGACGGAAGTGGAAGAGTTAACGCTGCTGCTGGTGGAAATGCAATGGTGGAATGGTTTACAGAGCAACAAGGAAGATTGGTGGAGTTTTGAGTTATTGAAGTTACAGAGCATATAGTGATGCTGTTGTTACTGGCTAAGGAGGAGTTAATAAATCAGGCAGAAGAAAAAGCTACAAAGAATGGGTTGTATGGTTTGTAAGAAATGTTGGTGTTGTTGGTTGAATGAGTAGATGTATGCCTAGGAATTGTGCAGGAATTGAAGAACAGAATAGCCTGAAATTGACCGGAGATAACCAAAATACAGACAGAACTGGCTGGAGTTTATTTCTGATGAGTTGACTCAGTGACTCGTTAGGCTGGCTCGGTGATTCAGACTACTCAGCTCAGTGAGGAGGCTAACTAAGAAGCTGACTCCTCCTTCCCTTGACCAGTTAACTGACAGATATGTCAGTTGTTAACTTTAACGACACAATGACGGAATATTTCCTCGACAACAGAACTCGGGTGACCGGCGGAAATATTTCCTGTGTCGTATTCTGGTGATCTCAAGAACTTTTCAGGCAACCCAAATTTACAGATTTTTGTGTGGATTCTTCTCATGGGTGTAAATACTTAGATTTGGAAGTTGGATGGAAACATGGAAGATTTGGAGAATTGGACTTAAAATTGGAATTAGGCTCAAATTTGGAAAGTGATGTTATTATGGAATGATGATTCTATTCCTAAGAGGATTGCTAGGAAATTGAAACCTATAAATAGAGAAGTTCTCTACACAACTTTGACACACCTCTCTACACACACAACACTTCTCTTTTCTTTATTCTTTGTGTGAACTCCTTAGCATGAGTAGCTAATTTTATTAATTGAGGATGAATTCCTAGTTCTTGACATGTTTTGAGTTTTGTTTTAAATCTTGAGTGAGCTACTACTAGGTGGTTTGTTTTAAATCTACTTTGAAGTTTTCACATGATTATCGTTTGTTTTTACTAATAGGAATGTTTATACATCCATGGTTGATTGATAGGTCGTTTAAGATGCATACTAAATTGATTTGTTAGTTGATATAAAGCTAGTGAAAGTTAGGGGATAAGTAATCGTTTCTTGACTCTTTACACAAGTGGCAAATACGAGACCTTGCGGAGGGATTCCGTGGAGCAATTGTGTGTGAAAACAACGTTAGCAAGTAGACTTTGAGCTAAGAGTTTAACTACTAATATGAACCTAATAAATTCATAAATCTTAATGCGTTTAACTAAATTACATCTTGAGTGAGCTACTACTAGGTGGTTTGGTGAATAGAATCCGGTAGTCGAGAACTTCCGTATCCGGTGATACTAGGGATTTAGGGGTTTAGCACTGAGCTAGCTGCTTTACTTACGGTTGGTGATAATCTGTGACTAATAACATGTGGATGAAAAACATAACTTGAATCATTGTTTTGCAACGAAGAAGGAATCCTTGATCTAATCTATCTTATTGATTTTCCTTTATCTTTTAATTGCTTTGATTATTTATTTTTCTTTATAAAATCTAAAACCAAAACCCCCCTTTGTGACATTATAAGACAACTAAAACCTCTTACTCCTCGTGGGAACGATCCTTACTATCGCTATATTATTTGTTAATTAGTGAGAAAAATATTAATTAATTTGTTGTGGTTACGAAACGCATCAAATTTTGGCGCCGCTGCCGGGGAGCAGCGGAGCAGCTTTTTTGTTTATATTTTCGTTTTATTTTTGTTTTAAACTTTATTTTCTAGATTTTTTTTTATTTCAGGTATCAGTTTTCCATGTACGGTTGACAAGAGCAAGCATATTACAACAATCAATACGGTTTTCAACCTCAACATTATGGAAACTTCCAACCATCTTTAGGATACAATTAAAACCAATCTTTTGGCTATGATCAATTTCCTACAAAACCTTATGGATATTTTCATACATATCAACAACCTTGTAGTAAGTATGTAAATCAAGCACCAAGGTGGGATAAGTCTACTTCTAATTGGCTTCGTTCGAGTTGTATGCAGATTATGAATGAATTGCAAGATATGCGACAAATACTAGACCAACTTGACCGTGATAAAAACAACGTCGCACAAACCAATTTATGCAACACTTTTTCTTACCCGACTCTGGATCGTAGTTATGATCATTCACCCATTCAAAGGGAAGAGTCTTGGGAAAGAGAACCTATTGTAGCCAACGGTGGTAAGCGTGTGAACGTCAAGAAACTTGCACAGAAATTATACAAGTTGGAAGATGATGGAACCTCGGAAGAGCTTTTCGTAGAAATTAGTAGGACCATTCATATGGAACTTAAACGACGTCTGGATAAAGGTTATGAAACCGATGAAGATTTTTATTATGGTGAGTCTGAAATTGAAGATGATTGTGTTGAAAAGGACCAACCCTTGGAGACTTTTGATGACGCTAGTGTATCTTACTCGAGCCTTGATCTTAATAATGATCAATTACCTATTCAAAAGGTAGAGCTTGAGGAAGATGCAATTAGTGCTTTTGAAAAATTCTTTAGGGAAAGAAATGAGTTCGCGGTAGTGTATGAGCGTGGCAACAATGAGGAAGTTATTCCAACTCCAGATCATAGTAACGATCTTTATCCTATTCAAAAGGAGGAGATTGGGTGTGACTTTCCTATTGTTATAAACGGTGTAACACCCTCACAAGATCTTACAATTTATACCGATGAAAATCATTTTAGTGAATGGCCCGAGTCCGATGATGAGTATGTTGAAGAGATGATACTAGTGGATGAAACCAAATTCATTGATATTTCGGAAGACCCAATTGAATCTGTCAATGATTTTAATGATGCCAAGACTTTGGTTAAGGAAGAAAACGACGAAGAATGGTTGCAAGGTTTGATAGAGGACCATGATATACAAGAGGTAAGTAATTCACTTGAATTTTTTAAGGATGAAGAGGATTCTGTAATACAAGAGATTGTGCAAAGTTTGTCTAACACTTTGCATATTGATTGTTCTCCTTTACCTCTTATTGGTTTGAATGTATGTGATTCGAAAGTATTTTTGGATGATTTTGTTTCTCGATATCCACCATTGGAAACACTTGATGCTAACACTATGTAGGTTTTCCAAGAGAAATACATGGATGTTCCCAAATTCTATGTTCTTTATACACTTCCGAGTGTGGACAAGAATAAGTGTGGTGGAAGTTTCTATCGAGCGATAATTTCACTATTGTTTTCTTGTACTAACATTTGTATGGAGTTATTGTTTGCAAAACAGGTACTGTGGGTGGATCCCCAAATTTTCAGATTGTTAGTATATGGGGAGTGAATGTTACAAGAAGCCAAGTCGGGCCGTCGACTTTAAAACAAGTGCTAAATGGGAGGCAACCCATAGGTTTTGTATTTCTTATCCTTTTGTTTTTTGTTTTTTTTTTTTTTTCTTGTTCCATATCATGTTAGGATTTCCCACCTTTACTTTACTTGGACGATTCAATTACATTGAGGACAATGTAAGGTTTAAGTGTGAGGGAGTGGTTAAGCATTTCTTTTTTAAAAAAAAAAATTGCATAAAACCTCCAACTTTTAGAGATTTTAGAGTCACTAGCATACTTCTAGGTATGTTTACATAGAGAATTCTGACCGACATAATTGAACCTGGAAGTGTTAGGGAACTAAGTTCGGATTTCTTGCTTGTTAGAGTGTTAAATAATGGATTTAATCATGCCGGTGATGCAGATTAGGAGCAGGGAGACATGCATTATTAGAGTTTCTGATCAATCATTAGTGGAGACTACCCTATTTATATCATGCGAGGCACCGACCAGATTTCTTTATAAATAACTAAAGAGCTTTTTTTTGAGTGTGTGTCACCGTACGTTAATTTCGGGTAGAATGGTGAGCTACCCAACTTCCCACCAATAGAAGCAGTACTTTTTGATCTCTTGAGTGCTAATTTTTTCAATCATGAGGGTGACGTCTATAGATGAAAGCCTCCTTCTTGTAGTTCGATTTGCAGTTAGCACCATTCTCTCTCTCGACAAAAACGGATCATAGAAACACCATCATCATCAACAAGGGAGCGACGTCAAAATCTACAAGGAAAGTTGAAAACGTTCAAGGTTTACAAGTAATGGAACAAGAAAAGAGTAAATTTCATATGCAAGTAAAACAACATATAATGAGAGGATTTTTATATATACATGTTGAAGACTTACATATAAGGAGCGTAATTTTATATCCAAGTTGAATACTTATTTACAAGAGCAAAGAAAAGCAAAAGGTGAGAATTATTGAAGTTTATGATTTCGAGACGATACAAGTTGTGAAGAATCAAGCGGTAAAGTACTTTTCCCAAGGCCATGGTTTGTTTTGTATTTTATCTCTCTTAAAAAAAAAGAGACAAGAGAAAAATTTATCATTGGTTTTATTTATTTAATAAGCCGTGGGGAAGGAAAATCTATAAGGAAGTTTCAAGAGACAAGGATTTTGAGGAAGAAAGTTACAAATTGTCAAGGAATTACGAAGTTCGAGCATTTATCATCAATAGTTGAAGCCGAAGACGACGACCAAGAAGATGAAAACGAGGAGCGAAGACGTTTCTTTTGGATGTCGTGAGAGTGGTGTTATCATAATTTGCAATCGGATGTGACTGTAAGTAAGTAATCTCATCCTCGATAATAGTGGTTGATTTCCTTTCTTAGAGATTGTCAGAAAAATGGTTTTTCAAAATGTTAAAAGATGTGGTTTTTGAAATATTTTGGAAGTTGTCCTTCCCACCATTCAACGTGTTGCAGGAATTATCTCTTCATTCCTACCTGCACACATGTGAGAACCATAAAAGTACATTCTTTGAGTGCAATTTCATAAAACCTTTTTTTTTGGTGAGGCAGAAGTCGAGGCGAAATGCTTATTGATCGCTCTCAAACATGCGTTCTCTCATTATGGTGTGGTTATTTCTCACTCAACATTTAAGAATGGAAATATGTTCTTTAGTATTTCTAACTTCTTATTAGCATGCAGAAACTCTATGTCCTCATAACTCTTTTGATGCTTGGGACGCTGGAACGCTTTGAAGTTGTAAGTTTTAGTTTGATTTGCTCGAGGACTAGCAAAGTCTAAGTGTGGGGAAATTCGATAGGGTGTAGAATACATCCTATTTATTATATATTGTTTATGCTTTCTCTGCGATTTTTCTTGTAAATTATGTATTTTACGCATGTTTTTGAGTTATTAGGTACTCTGGAGTCGCACGGAGAAAAAGAAGAAGAAATCACCCAAATTGAGCCGAAAGGGCAAAAAGGGAATTTCATAGGTTGTCATTATTAGGAACCTGGTCAAGGATAAGGGGATGGAAAATGGCTAGCCCTTATTAGAACTGACCACCTATTATAGGGCACCCACTGGGGTGGACCTTATCAAGGTGACCGGGTACTAAATAACTAACCCTACCTTTTTACCCTAAATCGAGAGACGTGTTTCTCTCATTCACTTCATTCTACAGTCCCTGAAATTGAAATGAGAAAAGCAGCTGTGACTGCCGTTAGTTCCGAGAGATGGAGATGGATTATGGAACTGGAATGCAGTGGAATTGCTGTTAGTGCTGTCAAGAATCTGAGAATGGTAGGGAGATGCAGTTCTGGTGGATGCGTAGATGAATGATAGGACAGGTGAAGCTCCATAATGGGATTCGTTGTCTGAGCCATAGTTGCAGCAGAGAGGTGAAATGGTACAAATGGTGGTTTTAGTATTGTTTCATTGCCTGAAACATAGGAAATGATGCAGTTTTGGTGGCTTGAGTATGCTGACTTGATGAACAATTGTGGGTGTGTATATGGAGTCTGAGTTGGTATGAATCAGTGCTGAGATGGAGTTTTGAAGGTTGTTTTTTGTTTCCATGGGAACTGCAGTACAAGCCATTGCAGGTGGTAATGTCCTATGAACTGTGATGCAATGGTCCTGGTAGTGCTGATGTTTGTTTCCTGGGATCGAATGGGTGTTGTGGTTCGAGACGGAAGTGGAAGAGTTAACACTGCTGCTGGTGGAAATGCAATGGTGGAATGGTTTACAGATCAACAAGGAAGATTGGTGGTGTTTGAGTTATTGAAGTTACAGAGCATATAGTGATGTTGTTGTTACTGGATAAGGAGGAGTTAGTAAATCAGGCAGAGAAAAAGCTACAAAGAATGGGTTGTATGGTTTGTAAGAAATGTTGGTGTTGTTGGTTGAATGAGTAGATGTATGCTTAGGAATTGTGCAGGAATTGAAGAACAGAAAAGCCTGAAATTGACCGGAGATAACCAAAATACAGACAAAACTCGGCTGGAGTTTATTTCTGATGAGTTGACTCAGTGACTCGTTAGGCTGGCTCGGTGATTCAGATTACTCAGATCAGTTAGGAGGCTAACTAAGAAGCTGACTCCTCCTTCCCTTGACTAGTTAACTGACATATAGGTCGGCTGTTAACTTTAAAGACAAAATGACGGAATATTTCCTCGACAACAGAACTCAGGTGGCCGACGGCAACATTTCTGGTGCCGTATTCCGGTGATCTCAAGAACTTTTCAGGAAACCCAAATTTACAGATTTTTATGTGGATTCTTATCATGGGTGTAAATACTTAGATTTGGAAGTTGGATGGAAACATGGAAGAATTGGAGAATTGGACTTAAAATTGGAATTAGGCTCAAATTGGGAAAGTGGTGTTATTATGGAATGAGAATTCTATTCCTAAGAGGATTGCTAGGAAATTGAAGCCTATAAATAGAGAAGTTCTTTACACAACTTTGACACACCTCTCTACACACACAACACTTCTCTTTTCTTTATTTTTTATGTGAACTCCTTAGCATGAGTAGCTAATTTTATTAATTGAGGATGAATTCCTAATTCTTGACATGTTTTGAGTTTTGTTTTAAATCTACTTTGAAGTTTTCACATGATTATCGTTTATTTTTACTAATAGGAATGTTTATACATTCATGGTTGATTGATAGGTCGTTTAAGATGCATACTAAATGGATTTGTTAGTTGATCTAAAGCTAGTGAAAGTTAGGGGATAAGTAATCGTTTCTTGACTCTTTACACAAGTGGCAAACACGAGACCTTGCAGAGGGATTCCGTGGAGCAATTGTGTGTGAAAACAACGTTAGCAAGTAGACCTTGAGCTGAGAGTTTAGCTACTAATATCAACCTAATAAATTCATAAATCTTAATGCGTTTAACTAAATTACATCTTGAGTGAGCTACTACTAGGTGGTTTGGTGAATAGAATCCGGTAGTCGAGAACTTCCGTATCCGGTGATACTAGGGATTTAGGGGTTTAGCACTGAGCTAGCTGTTTTACCTACGGTTGGTGATAATCTGTGACTAATAACATGTGGATGAAAAACATAACTTGAATCATTGTTTTGCAACGAAGAAGGATTCCTTGATCTAATCTATCTTATTGATTTTCCTTTATCTTTTAATTGTTTTGTTTATTTATTTTTCTTTATAAAATCTAAAACCAAAACCCCCCCTTTGTGGCATTATAAGACAACTAAAACCTCTTACTCTTCGTGGGAACGATCCTTACTATCGCTATATAACTTGTTAATTAGTGAGAAAAATATTAATTAATTTGTTGTGGTTACAACACGCATCAATGGTCATTAGGGTCTATAGAATACTAATCGTAACCTTCGAAAGGTTGATTATGGTCCCAATGATTACCAGCATAGTAATTCGTAGACAATTCATACATTGGATTATCATGGCCTTCTCTAGACTGCCTAAAATCATGCAAAATATAGTAGTTCTCAACAGGATGGTCTAAGCTACCACATAAGGTACAAGCATAGATTTCAGATTGCCTAGGTGAATTAGATGTGACAGATATATCATATATTTGCATCTCTAAAGCTGTAATTCGAGCTTCTAACTGATCCAAAACTGATAATTGTGTGAGTTGGGCACTGTAAAGATGTTCATTTTTACCCTGTGGTGGATGATACATGTGTGAATAGTTATTAGGGTCCATGTATTGTGGCTCAGGACTATGAAAATGTCCATAACAATCCCTATAACTATTGACATCATGGTCTGTGGGAGGCTCATAGTGTGAAGCATGCCCGTAAGAAAATTCTCTAATGGATTTGTTCTCATCCCCAGTTGCAGACCAAAATCCTGAAAAAAAAAATTTAAATACAAAGAAATTAATCCATTCTAAATGCTACTAACAAAGCCTAAACATAATGATGCATACAAGAATGTATATAAGCTACTAAACGCAGCAGGATAAACGCAACAGTACAATTATTTCTAGTAAAGAGAGTAACAAAAACTAATAAAAAATTATAAAAATGATGCTTCTGTAACAAATAACAATAGCATAGACCCGCCTATCAATCCTAAATTGGATCTCTACTGGACCATAACAATAAAAATATGGTTAACTAACGAGAGGCCAACTCGTATTTGTTAACAAGATATGTTGCTCAGTTATTAAATCCAATACCAAACCATTCAGGCTAAGAAAATATAAGGAAGAGACGTCATTTTGTTGTAGCGTTTAAGAAATTTACCTCCGGTGCGTATCCGGGAGAAGGCTACTAGGAACTGGAATGTTTCCTCTTACCTTTTTGTGGTAGTTTCTCTAACTTCAACAACTCCAGCGATAAGGTACGGTGGGCATCACGGATCTTCCTCCCCTCTTTGTTTTCTTTCACTTGTACTACAACTTGGTACCTGATGAGCTCAAAAGAACTGTTCAAAACCTAGGATTGTGCAAATAAAATAAAGAAGTATCTACACTAACCTAATAATAAATCTCAATGTTATGATAACTTATATTTATTTTTTTATTTTTTTAAAGAACAGACAAAATGCTGAGTTAGCCATTCAAAGACAATTACTTACACTACTGTATGAACTACAACCACTATAAAAGACTAATGATTATATAAACTATGTAGTACCACTAGTGTTTTGCAAATGATGAAGATATAAGTGAAACTAATTAAAAACGGACAAAAGGATTTAGTACGAAACAAGAAAAATTTGCACTATGAGAATTAGAACTATGAAACAAATGATGTAAAATGCCAAAAGCAACAAGACGAAAAAAGTTGAACTAAAACACCAGCTACATATTAAACAAATTCCTAATTAGAAGGCAAAATAAAAAGACTACAAAACAATGATATTTGACACTAAAATAAAAATTCGGAACTAAACACAAGTAACAAATTAGCAGACACTATATACAAATCCCAACTTCGAATTAGTAAAAACAAAACTTATCAATGAAACTACATTAAGTTATACTAACAACAAGATTCCGAGTATATAACAGATGAGATAACTACTAATTTATGTTATAACAACTGGAAATCAACGATGTAAAATAATAAAAATGTAAAGATGCAGAAATAGTTTGACTGAAAAACTACAACTAACACTGATACAAGATGCAGATTAACATAATAACTACGGAATGCAGCAGACTCAAACCAGATACAGGACAATGATAGTAAACTAACTGAAATAAAAAGATGAAATTGTGCAAACCTAAGTAACACCTACTGCTACGCAAGAGTCAACCAGCACAATGTAATCAGATGAAAGGTATATACAGATGGATCAAAAAAGCTACGTTATAACAATGACATCAAGAAAATAGAAAATTCTAAACACATATATACAAGAGATAAACGGAAAATCAGTAAAATGGAACCAACAGATCAACCACATCGATACCGAGTCCCCGGCAGCGGTGCCAAAAACTTGGTAGGTCCATAAACAGTACCTACAATGACTGCAAGTGCAGAGCATCCTATTGTAGACAAGGCAAATACAGGTCGATCCTCAGGGACAAGGTGGTTATAGAGTCGATTCTATGGTCTTATTACTACTGATTTCTAACAAGGAAGAGTAACAAAAAAGGGGGGTTGTTTTGTTTGACGATACGGCTATATGTTGGTTATGTAACTCAAAATAGAGAACAAGAATGCAGATTAAAGGGCACTAGGGAAGTTGAGTCCACCACCTAATCTCAGCTAAGTTAGTCCAGTTTCAATAATGTTCTTGTCCCTTGTAATGGACACCAAACAAGATGCAAGTTTGCCGTTTATCCAGGTCTCAATGGATGGATTAATGTCAGCTAAGGCAACTAACTAACCCCTAGTATTAGATGTCTTCTCACAGTACAACTAATCACAGATCAGTTTCATCACTTAGATGATCAAACCATTCCTAAGAAAGATATTATAATCGCAAATAAAGTATTCATTCAGAGCACTAACTGTCTAATAAAGCACAATTAGTCAAAAGATCAATAACAAACAATTAAGCATGAGTTAGAGCACAAACAACATAGTAGTGTTCTAACTACAATGGATACATGGCATACAATGTGAGAGTAAAATGCTGAATTGCTCAGATTATATTTATCCTAAATCAATAAAGCACAACAAGAACAATAATCATAACATGAACAAGACTAGCAGTAGATTATGGGTTTCATCTAACCCTAGCAAAAGTATTTAGAACATGATGAAGAAAATACAGAAAATAAATCTATACTACTGCTTGGTGCACCGGATAATCCTGGCATGCCTTTCACTCTACAAACTTCTCCTTGTTTATAAAAAAATTCTCCTCAATCACTATAATTTGATAATTAGAAAGCAACCACTCACTCAGAACGCGTTTCCCGACAAACCCCTTCTGCAATTCTACTTTGCATCTCCTTGATTTGATGTTTTCTTTAGCTGTGAAGAAACCCTAGTCTTATCTCTCTCAATCATAGTTTCTAGGGTTACTATTTTTGATAAGGAGTAGATAAGATGGAGAGAGATAGAAACTAGGAGACTGATTGATGGCTTTTGAGAAGGTGGTTGTGCTCAGAAGTGGTCGGGAGTTGAGGTGATTGATGGAGAGATGGTGAACTGGAAGTTTTACAGAGGTTGTAGAAGAAGAAAGTACGAAGGAGGTACTTGGCTTTCTGTTCAATTTGGGGAAGAAAAATAGGAACTAGGGTGTTGAGCAAGAGTAGAAAAAGCTGATGTACCATGTAGAGATGCTCTAGATGATCAGCAGCTAAACCTAATCCGACGGCTTAGACTGTAATATGGCTTGGGTCTTGATTATTTTCTCTTCTGGGCTCATGTCTTCTTTAAAGCTAATATCTCAAGCCCACTTCTAGTTTTGAGACGTGAAGGCAACATTCTTCACTTGCGGATGAGGTGCAAACAATATTCTTCACTGCTTTCTAATGGGAGTCTTTGTCATCTCTCTTCCGTTGTCTCTACTTTTCTGCTCTTTTGGCTTCTCCATTCATCCAAGCTTTATTTCTTACCTAAAAACACAAAATTAGTTAGTACAAGTATTTATTCTTCAAAATGAAGAAAATATAGAATTTGGGTTAATATATGATTTTAAAGCGCAAAAGATGAGTTAATTGTCAATAAAAAGGTGTAGAAATATGCCTTATTTGGCACCCATCATGTATAATCAAAGTTTATATAGCAAAATGACTTTTGTCTCAAGATAGGAGATAGAGTCACTACGGGAAAAATATACATCTACAACTGGAGATTTACAACACTTCTCTATACATCGTAGAAAGTCCTATGTTTTACAACTGGTTTCAAAGAAAGAGTTGTCGTATATCATCACTACCAACCCTTAGGAACAAGGGGTTGCGCTAAGAAAACAGACGACAACTCCTTTAGCAAAACTGTTGTGATGACATTTAGGTATAACAACTTTGTTTCATAAGTGTAGTGACTTAGCCTATCACAATTCTCACAAGTGTTGTTGAAGAACACAAAAATATGATAATGAAAAATACGTTAGAGGGGAGATTCGAACATGAACCTAATGCATGGATGTATAGCTCATCAACCATCCTTACAGTTCACAAGTTTAGGGTTTTTTTTTTAATAGAAACGTATAACGACATTTATAAGTGTTGTTGAAGTTAAAATATAGAATGTGGGAAAAAATTAGGTTTGGGGGATTCGACCCTGAGCCTCCTATATGGAAGTCTACACCACTAACCATACCTACACTATCACAAGTTCTGTAAAGTTGGTGGTTCTTTAATATACTATTATGACAACCCTTCATAAGCGTTGTAAATCAAAATATAATGCTCAAAGCCGACTGAGCCGCAAAGAGCGCGAAGCATTATCTGTAACCATATACATTCTTCTCTGTAAATAATCACATACATTCTATAAGACCACCCGCTTTAAGCAAAGCATGTAACTGGGGAATTATGGCAAAAGTATACCATCAAACAAATAAATACTCTGAAAAACATTACCATCTCCAAACCGATATTCACACACAAATGATGATAACAAAAGCAGTCCCGAATTACCAACAATAGAACATAGAGTTTGATAAGTGATAAATACACAAGCCAATACAGAACTACACACTCAGCTGTAGCAAGAAAATTGAGAATAGCATGAAACTCATACAGAACTACACACTCAGTTGTAGCAAGAAACTTGAGAATAGCAGTTGAAGTAGATTACTGAGAAGGCAAATAACACCAAATATTTCTAAAGTAAGAATACAATACCGTAAAAACAATAAACTACTGATCTAACTTGTGAACTTCTTTTTCTTCTTCTTTTTGTTCTTCTTCTTTGTCAGAACCACTATGGTATATTCCCCATCTTCTCTTAAGTAACTCTCGTTCTCGTCATCCATTTGGAAACCAATAGTTGAAGTATCCACTGGTTGGAAATTTGTGTCATGCTTTTCATTGTATTCCTCTAATTCATGGAAACCCCTAGGCGGTGGTTTAACCATCACATACCAGTTAGATGTATTTGACTCTCGAGAATAGAAAACTTGTCGCGCTTGCTTTGCTAAAATGAATTGATCGTTACAGTATTGGTTCTTATGCTGCTTTAAATTGACTAATGTAAAGCCATCTTCTACCTTCACACCAAAATTGGTGTGAGCCCAATCACATTTGAATATTGGAATTTGAAACATATGATTGTAGTCCAACAATAGAATTTCTTTTAAAACACCGTAGAACCCACTAGTTTCTGACAATCCCGCAACTAAGGTTGTTGATTCAATTGAAACTCCACTGTTTTGTGTGACTCTCTTAACATCCTTCGTAATAAACCAAGTGTTATTGATAAGAAAGCCTTTATATGATATGCAGTTTTCCAATGGCCCATATGACAACCATTCTACCGTGTGTGATATTGGCATGCCTTGTTCAATTTGCATCTTAACCTACAAATGTATAATCTCAGGACATAAAAATATAACTAAATTTGTTATCTAAGCATAAGAAGTTATATTTATATGATGGTGTGCCGAACATGGATTGTTCTATGTGATAGAATGAAACAAAATCACACGCATTTGTGTTTTTTGTAGTAGTTTTCCGCAGCAGCAAAATGTCCAAGTGTTTAAACTATACTAAGATGCATAATCTGACTAAGAGTGGACTAAACATACCTTTTGTTGAAACCAATCTGCAAATGTGTCAGACTGTATGGAATTGAGTTGGTCTTCACTAGTAATTTCCCTCCCAGCAGGAGATTTTAACTCGTCCATATGCATTCTAAGACAAAATTAAAATTAGAAAATGAAGTATTAATTGACAGACCATTTTTAATAAACGTGAACATCATACTTACATCATATATGGGTCAATTTCGGGTGTGTTAAAAAGCACATATCTGTGAGCTATCTTTAACTTCTCACTATCCATACGCACTTGGACACCTTTAGAAAAAGGACGTGCTGCCGGTGTGGAACCATTTTGAGTGTTTTAGTTACGCCTTTGCTCTACTCATGTTTCAGCTGCTTGGGCCTTACGAATATCAAAATACCTAACACACTCCATTCCAAGATAACACTCGGCTATACAAGCTTCAGGTTGTGCATAATTCTTTACATATTCTTTGAATGTCTTCATATACCTAGGAAAGTCGAGTATGCAACAGTTACTAGTTAATTAAATATTAGTATCTCTAAGATACAAAGGGCATAACTTTCTACACGAAACAAAAAACAGAAGTAATATAAATTAAATTGGCATACCTTTCAAATGGATACATCCAACGATATTGTACAGGTCCACATAATCGCACTTCTCGAGCTAGGTGAATTGTCAAGTACATCATGACATCAAAAAGTGACGGAGGGAAGTACCTCTCCAACATACACAAAGTCTCAGCAACTTCTACTTCAAGTTCTATTAATCTATGGAGATCAACTGCCCTTTGGCATATTTCGTGAAAATAAGAACATAACCTGAAAATTGCCTCCCTTGGCCCTACAGGTAAAAGTCCTTGCAAAGCAACGGGTAATATTTGTTGCATAAGAACATGGTAATCATGAGCCTTAAGAACACCTAAGCAACCATCTTTTGAGAAATGCTTTATAAGATCAGAACTAAAACCATATGGAACCTTTAAATTTCTCATCCTATTATACAATATAGCCTTTTCCTTGTCATTTAAACAGTATGGTGCTGGTGGAAGGATCGTTTTTCCATTTATCTCTACTGGATGTAATTCCGGTCTTATTCCCATACTCTTCATATCATTGCGGGACTTTAGACCGTCTTTTGTTTTGGACTTTATATTCAATATGGTACCAATAATACTCTCGCAAACATTTTTTTCTGTATGCATAACATCAATATTGTGCCGTAGTAATAAATCCTAGGAAGATGGAAAAACCCAACATTAGTAATTAATTCTATAAAGAAATAAAAGATCAGACATTTAATCTATGTGAAAGTTATAATGTCATGCTGTCGAATCTTAGGTACGTAATTAATTCTATTATAATGTCATGCTGAAAAAAACAGAAACAAAATGCTCATTATACTGAAAATATACTATTATGTGTCAATTATGGTGCAATCAAACTGATGCTGCCGATTCTTTATCACATTGGGAAAAGTACTCAGATGCATTATACTTCCCAAACACTATATCAAAAGAACGAGTGTGCCATTTAGATTGCATTTGTTGATAATGTGAAGTTTAGAGGCTAACATGGTGCAAAGCAGAAGAACCCATAGCCAAATATTAACAAGTAAGTTTGAAGTTATGGAACTAACCTTCCAGTAAGGAAAGTCGAAGAATATTGACCGTTTGTTAAACACTCGAAGTTCAGTTTCATCATCATTTGCACCAGAAATAGCCGCATCAGCAACAACATCCCTTTTCCGCTTCCCACATTTAGAATTACCCACATTTGCACTTGCTGCCGCACTACTCTTGCCCTTATTCTTCTTCTTTTTCTCTTTCTTTTTCCTTATCTCCTCCTCGTTCTTCTCCACTTTCCCAAAATCATTTGTAATGCTATTCTGACATTCAAGTGCCGCAACACCAGACATAACAGGTGGCTTTTCCTTCCTCTCAATCTCTCCATTAAACCAGTATTTTTTCTGCCGAAGAGGATGATTATGACGAAGAAATCTCCTATGATTCAAGTAGACAGTTTTACGACTAAATGCCAACCAGTTTGAAAGTGTATTTTCACCGCAAAAAGGACATGCTGCCTTCCCTTTATACGTACATCCAGATAAATTACCATATACAGGGAAATCGTTTATTGTCCACGTTAATAACGCATTCAAGTTAAAATCTGTTTTAGTAAACGAATCATATACCTGCACCCCTTTCTCCCACAACTCAAAAAGATCATCAATCAAGGGATGCAAGTATACATCAATGTCATTACCCGGTTGTTTTTTTCCTGGAATCAACATGCTCAGAATTATGTTGTCACCTTGCATACACAACTGAGGGGGCAAATTATAAACCACGAGCATCACTGGCCAACAACTGTGGGCTGCGGAAAGATCACCAAATGGATTAAATCCATCAGCAGCAAGCCCGAGACGCAAATTACGGGGATCTGAAGCAAACTCGGGATACTTTGTGTCTATGTGCTTCCAAGCCAAAGAATCTGTTGGATGACGCATCTTCCCATCCTTACTCTTGTTCGTCGCGTGCTATATCAACTGCTCAGCCAGTGCTGCTGATTGAAACAATCTTCTCAATCTCGGCACAATGGGGAAGTATCTAAGCACCTTCACCGATATCTTCTTTTGCGGCTTGTCTATCATTTCATCATCGAAATTGAAAACTCTCTAGAATCATGAAACCCTCTTTTCTTCATTACGGTCATGCAAATAAGAAAGGAACAAACTACCCATATTGTTGATTTTAATCAAATTTTAAACCAAACCCATATTGTTCTGTGTTGATTATCAAAAAACCTAATTCAAATTTTAATGCAAAAAAGTCACTGAAAAAAACCTAATTCAAAAATCAAAAAAACAATATACCATAAATTGAGCTTTGGTTACAGATCGATCTTCAACTTCGGGAAATTGGTGGAGGTGGTTAGTCGAGATATGGGTTACAGATCGATCTTCAACATTGTGTGGTGATGATGAAGTTGGTGAAGTAATCTCCTGAGATCGATGAAGTTAAAAACGATGGTAATGAACAGAGCTGTTGGAGTCGTAGACGATGAAGTTGCCAGTGGTTTGAGTTATGGAGGTGCTGTTGTACCGAAGTGGTTTGAGTGATGGTGGTTTGAGGTGAAGTTTCTCCGTCGAACACACTGGGGAAATGCAGTTGAGGGAAAAAAAGAAAAGGATAAGGAAGGAATAGATATGAGTGATAGTGGTTTTAGATGCATAAGACATTATGCATTATTTTGTTTTAGCTGCATAATGTCTTATGCATTACTTTTCTCACTTTTTCTGGTTATGCATCAGTTTTTTTAGATGCATAAGACATTATGCATTATTTTGTTTTAGCTTCATATTGTCTTATGCATTACTTTTTTCACTTTTCTGATTTATGGATTTTTATGCACGTGCATAATGTCTTCTGCATCATTTTGTTTACTGCATAAGACATTATGTCATTATTTTGTTTTAGCTGCATAACGTCTTATGCATTATTGTTTTCGCTTTTTCTACTTGTACCCATTTCTTCTTCAATTGAATTTAATGAAAATTAGGTCAGATACTGAAAGAAGAAGCAGTTTCTGTTTCTGATAATGGTGATTTTTCGATCTTTTTCTGATAATGGTGATTAATTGAGTTAGGTTGCAGAAGAGAGACGAGAGCTGTTTTCTGAATGTGAAGAAACACGAAGCAGTTTGCGTTTTTCAATTGAGAGTTAGGTTGCAGAAGAGATAGAGAATGCAACTGGAAAAAAAATGAAAAGAAAACGGACGGAAACTGTACACATCACGTGGTCCAGGGCATATAGGTAAAATAACATGTTTTTAAACTTTATTGGACTAGCCATTAATTGTTATATCCCGCTGGACCAGCCAGTAATCCGGGTCGGGTTTTCTGGACTAAATAGTAAAGATCTCATATGAGAATGATGTTAAAAAAAAAAAAAAAAAAACTTAACGGCTGTAGATGAAATAGAATTAAAAATTAAATGAATGGGTGGTTATGATGTGATGATATACATAGAATATTCCAAAGGAATATTCCCAGTATATGGTTGGATTCATCGTTCTTACGAAGTCCCCGACTTAGAGTAGTCCACTCATCGCCAGGTTTCGATCTCGGAGCCATGTTATGTCTCGAAGTTGCCAAAACCGGTCAGGTTTAAGGGTTGGAGGAATATTATGAAAGCATCTTACCTATGAATCGACAGATTCATCGTTCTTATGAAGTCTCTGAATTAGAGTAGTCCACTCACCGCCAGGTTTCGATCTCGGAGCCATGTTATGTCTCGAAGTTTCCAAAAACGGTCAGGTTTAATGGTTGGAGGAATATTATGAAAGCATCTTACCTATGAATCGACAGATTCATCGTTCTTATGAAGTCTCTGACTTAGAGTAGTCCACTCACCGCCAGATTTCGATCTCGGAGCCATGTTATATCTCGAAGTTGCCAAAACCGGTTAGGTTTAAGGGTTGGAGGAATATTATGAAAGCATCTTACCTATGAATCGACAGATTCATCGTTCTTATGAAGTCTCTGACTTAGAGTAGTCCACTCACCGCCAGGTTTCGATCTCGGAGCCATGTTATGTCTCGAAGTTTCCAAAACCGGGTTGGAGGAATATTATGAAAGCATCTTACCTATGAATCGACATGTTCATCGTTCTTATGAAGTCTCTGACTTAGAGTAGTCCACTCACCGCCAGATTTCGATCTCGGAGCCATGTTATGTCTCGAAGTTGCCAAAACCGGGTTGGAGGAATATTATGAAAGCATCTTACCTATGAATAGACAGATTCATCGTTCTTATGAAGTCTCTGACTTAGAGTAGTCCACTCACCGCCAAGTTTCGATCTCGGAGCCATGTTATGTCTCGAAATTGCCAAAACCGAGTTGGAGGAATATTATGAAAGCATCTTACCTATGAATCGACAGATTCATCGTTCTTACGAAGTCCCCGACTTAGAGTAGTCCACTCACCGCCATGTTTCGATCTCGGATCCATGTTATATCTCGAAGTTGCCAAAATCGGACAGGTTTAAGGGTTGGAGGAATATTCTAATGGCACCGATATTATTTATAGATAGACGGATTCATCGTTTTTACGAAGTCTCTGACTTAGAATAGTCCACTTACCAGTTACCGCCAGGTTTCGAGCTCGGATCCAGGTTATATCTATGTTACTTAGAGTGTTACCACCAATTTTTTTTTTTTTGTAATTTTGTCTAATCCAACGTACCAAAGTTAGGGGAAGCAACTGCTACTAAATCTATCGGTGGGAATCTTGTGTTTGTTTGTCAAAAATTGTGTTTGTTTGCCAATCTGTATGCTTTTGCTTAGACCAATCAGAATATTCCACTTTCCCGCCCAAAATCCCTCCCAAATTTGGTCACGTGTCTGCCCAAGAAATTTTCATACAATATTTAATGTTTGACCACTGCAACGTGTCCTATCCCATGTTAATTCCCCCCAGTATTTTCACAACGCGCCCAAAATCATTATTCTCTCCACTCTTCACAAAAATAAGAAAACTCTCTCACCAAAAAAAAAAAAGAAAAAAATCTCTCACCTATCGCCATGTCTGCAACTGTGAAGCTCTAACCCTAACAATTCTTATCGGAAAACCCTAACAATCTCTCATCAGAAAACCCTAACAATCTCTAATCAGGAAACCCTAACAATCTCTCAATCACTCAAACTCTTCAGAAAACCATAACTATCTATTAATCTCAGAGCTCTTCAACTTTGAAGAAAACCCTAACAAATTTTCAAGAAAAGGATTTCACGAAGGGGTAATCTCTCATACTCTCAAATCTTAAGAAAATAAATCTCTTTGATCCAGTTTTCTATTTTAGTAATTTTGAGTTTTTGTTTTCTTCACATAAATGTTCAGATCTTCACATGCAATTTAGGATTTGTTGTTTCCATGATGAAATTGGTATTGGGTCCTATTTAATTTTGGGAATTTTCTATTTTAGGTCTTTTTATGATGATTTTCATTTCGATGATTGTCTCTGCAGCTCATGTTCTAGTTTTTTATGTCTTTGTTCTGTGTTATAACAAAAAATCCCCTCTTTGTTCGATGCGTGAAGTATAATTTAGAATTCGTAAGAATTTGTGATTTGAAAGGTGTAGCCTTATTCTCTTTAGGTGTATGATTTGATTATATTTGTGCGAAAGCATGAAGTTTAGCCACTGTGATTATATTTTTGCAAGGCATAACTGCAATAATGAAGACTAACAAGGAAACAATAAAGAAAAAGCTGGTCAGGGAGTTGGCCATAAAGGTAAAGGCTTCTCATCTTAATTTCAGTGTAAATAAATTTATTCACCGTATCATTTTAACTAACCTATATGCATTGTTGTTGCAGATGAAAAACAAACAGTCCAAAACTGATAAAGGTTCTCCATCTGCAGAACCATCCCTTCCACCTGAAAGTAGGCGATCATCACCAAGGAACAAGAAGTTTGCGATAAAGGTAAAGACTTTTCATCTCAATTTCACAACAAACAACTTACCTTCTCATTTTAACTAAGCTATACTTTTTGCAGATGAAAAACAAGCAGAACACTCAACAGTCCCCAACTGAAAGTGCTTCACTCACTTCAAAGCTGCAAACCCCGACTCAAACCAAGTCCGCAGAACCATCTCTTTCACCTGGAAGTAGGCGATCATCACAAAGGAACAAGAAGTTAGAACCAAGTGCTGCTGTTTCTTCTCTAACTAAATGTGCAACAACTCCAAAGCGTCGTCTACAACCTGAAAGTGCTAAAATGTCATCACCAATTACAAAGAGACAGGCTACTAGGAAGAAGAATGTGCAATCTGAAAGTGCTCAACATTCACAGACCACAACTACAAAGTCCCAATCAAAAAGCTCTGAAGGAGATACTTAAAAATCTGGAGTGGGGCGAAAGAATGTAAAGCGAAAACTTGACACAAGCAGCACAGGCCCATGTCTGAATGTTCAACTTAGGGATCCACACGACACTCTCGCAGATTTTCAAGATGAAGAGGAAGAGGAGGAGGAAGCTGTGGAAGAGGATAACTCTGATCATGTGGAGCCTGATGTGGAAGAAGAGAATGATAATGGTAATGGTGATGAGCCTGAATTGGAAGAAGAAAATGATAATGGTAATGATGATAATGAGGAAGGTGAAGAAGGAAAAGAAGCGAAGAAAAGAAAATATGTTCCACGTGGTCCAACCCAGATGTATGCACTGAAGTTAGATTCTGCTGATCTGAAAAGAACAATTTCCTTCAACGCTAATGAACAACCGATTGGTGATCCATCTGTGCAACTTGCCAGTGTTCTAGGGGTGCTTATTCGGAAAATTCCATTAACGTACAAGGATTGGAGACTTGTCCCTTATGAAGCCAAAGAAAACATATGGAAGATAGTCTCGGTTCGCAATTGATAACTCTTTAACTCTTTTCATTCATCAATAATTATTTAAGTCATAGTCAATAATTATTTAATTCATAGCGTATTATAATTCAATTATTTAAATTTATTTGTAGAACCGATTCATTGTGCCTGAGTATTACAAAGACTATTATTTCAGCAAGATGGGAACTTATCTTAGAGAAGCAAGGTCAAGGAAAGCTGGTTTGGTACTCGACGCTTTGGATCGGCTACAAGGGGAAGAACAAAAGAAACGGCTGGAGAAGTTAATGCCCAGGACCATGACAGTTAGGGAGTGGGAAGAGTTTGTGAAACATGTAGACTCTATTGAATTCAGAGTAAGTAATTTCTATTATATAGAATGCCTATATATTTGTATTAAAAACTTTAAAGTCTGTCAAATGATTTTTTTACTTTTCTATTCAGGTCAGAAGAATAAAAATGCAAGAAAATCGTTCAAAACACACCACCCCACATACCATAAGTCGAGAAGGTTACGCCCGATTGGAGGTGAAATTGGTATGTTCTACAGTCTTGATATTCACCATGTGAAAGCTATTGCATCGTTAAAAATATAATTGTTTGAAGTTATCTACAAAGTTTTATCTTAGAAATATTCTGAGATAATACCATGTTGTTATGCTGTTCTTGATGACTCATGTATTGATACATTTGTTTGGCAGCAAAAAGAGCAAAACACAACCAAAGAGATTGATAGAGCTATAATCTGGAAAGTTGGTCATAAACAGCGCAAAGGAAAGAAACCACATCCTGGTGTTGTAGAAGCTTTGGTAAGAAATCTTCTCATGTTACTTTTTTTTATTTGTGTGCGCTTGAAAAATTCAAAAATATCTGATGTTTTACACGCTTACACAGGAAAAACTTGAAAAAGCTCGAGAAAAGTATCATGCTGATTGTGGATCATCCGTGACAGATGATATTCTTGCAAAGGCCTTTGGTGAGGACAAGAAAACTAAAGGGAGACTTAAAGGAATTGGTTTTGGAGCGACACGTAAAAAGGTTGTTGCGCAGTCCCACTATAAGATGATGATTAAAGAGTGTCTAGAATCCTATAAAGCATTGAGTGATCGAGTGGTGCAGCTAGAGGTGAGAATTTAACTTGTCTTTTATTAGGTCTCCTTTTCTTGATAAACTCAAACTCGATAATTCCCCTCATACTGCTGATTGCTCTTAATATAGGGAACAAAATCAAAATGTGTCTGCAATGGAGTCTTACCCTCTCACATGTTAAGTCCCAGCAACAATCATGAGGCTAGCACTAGCAGAAATGTTATCTGTAATGAAAGAGTCTCAACTGATACCACTCCAAGTCATGTCAGGAAACAAAATGAGGTTCAAGTGCCAAAGAGATTCCAAGTTTGCAAGTTGTTAAGCTGGTACAAGGAGGACGAGGTGGTTGCAGAGGCTGAAATTGCTGAAACAGATCCAAGTAAGCAGATACATGGAAAACCAATCGGTCTTGGAGCCTACACTGTATGTGTGAAGGTTTCTTATGCGGATGATGCTCTTGTCTACCAAGCTACTTCAGAAGTCAGAACTATTCATGATGTTGTTTCAAATTTATCACATGGCCCAAAGATAGAATAATCTACCAATAGACTTCTTAATCTTCTGTGATCTTTTTGGAGACTTAATTTTTGGTAACAAACATATCACTGCCACTTTTTTGTATGTTTTGTGTATATCACATTGGTATGTGAATGCTTTAACTCTGGGTTTGGTTTAATTTGAATGAATCTTTCAGTTTAATCCAATTGTTTATTTACATTTCAGTTTAATCTAGTTGTTTCTTTACATTTCACAAATAGTAGTGACAAAAGTGAAATATATATTCTGAAATATGGGTTTGATCTTATTCACAAGTATTGTAAAAGATAGTACTACTACACATAGTATAGTTGTATCAAGGTACTTCTACAATGCTAACAAGTGTACTAACTGTAATATTCACAATACTAATAAGTGTTGTGTGAACAATTTCTGCTACCCATGACAATAATTGTACAAACAAATGTTCTACAATGCTAACAAGTGTACTGACTGTAATATTCACAATACTAGTAAGTGTTGTGTTAACAATTTCTACTTCATACCACAATCATTGTAAAATGAAATCTTGCAACATCAGCAGGTGTTGTTCAGAATAGTTATACAACTCAAGGAAGTGTAGTGAGAAGAGAATTCACAATACTAATAGACATCGTGAAAAGGTTTTCAATTACATAAACTAGATATTGTGAAACAGTTACTTTACAACATAAGTTTGTGTTGTCCAAGATAGTTCGACAATTCATACAAGTCTTGTGCAAATATTATTCATAATACTGGTAATTGTTGTTGCATATGTTTCTACGATATGCTACTTATGTTGTCCACGATTGTTCTACAATACAAGAAAGAGTTGTGTTAGATTATCAAAAAAAATCTAAAGAGAATCACAACATTGACAAACTATTGTCGAACCATGAATCACATCACCCTTTACAACACTTGTCATCCATTGTAGAAAAACTTGGACTTTCTACAATACCCCCGTTCCACAATGCATGGAATGGAGTTGTCGTAGGGGTACTGCAACTCTTATCTTGTGTCCTCAATGATGATTTTTCCCGTAGTGAGTAGATAGACTTTTGAGTGAAAGATAAGTTCAAGTCTCCACATACCTTTTAGTCGATGAAGTTCCAACAGTTCCTTGAGTAGTTCTTCGTCTTTGTATGATGATCGCCATGGAGTCTTGAGCTCAACTACACTTTTTATCCTAGTCCAAGACTTAGCTAATAGTATACTAGAAATTAAGACTTATAATTTTGATCACTAACATTGACAAACATGCTTGATATAGAAACGCATGCGAGTTCGACCGATCGAGCAGTGCTCTAACAGTACTATCTTAGGCACAAGATGTAATCAATGATATAACATCTCGCAATAATCCTGATGAAGAGGATGGGTTCGAAACCCACACAAGTGATCATAATAATGTCCCTAAAAGTAAGAAGGAAGAAATTCCTCGAAAGGAATTTGGTGAGGAAGGTTCTCACCCCAACGCTTAATTGTGTGGAATGTGCATCCTTATAATGCCAAATCTTCTGATGTAAGGAAGCACACATATCTGGGATATCTGTATCTTGTCAACAATCTCTTATTCAACATAGAGAGTTTACACAATCTACCTGAAGATGTTTAAATTTGTCTTTCTGTATGGAAAAGATGTCTTACAAACAACTTGTGTAAACATGATAAGTTTCCCTATTTAAAGCAGTTTTAGATATGTGATCTAAAAGGTTGATTCTTTCTAAAGAATCTTTGTGATTGTCTAACACATTAGATGCGAAAATCTTTTCAAATCTGGTCAGAAATATTTATTTAAGGCTGACTCCCACGTTTGGAATGTGTTAAAGGTATTTCAAGTATATGTACTCAACATGTCGAGAACTTATACTAAAGGATGTATTCTCAAACCAGATCTCAAGAAAAACTTCTGAAAGCCTTGAGGGGAATGACTTCTAAGGAAACATATCATCTTGATGACTGATCGCAGTCGTATGCGTCAAAAATAATTTCACTTTCTCACTTCAACTAGATGTAAATATAGTACGTGATAAGATAGAGTTCGTTCCCACAGAGAGGCTTTTGTTGTTAAACAATTTCAGTTTCTTAGTAACCAATGGGGATTTTTGATTTTATCAAAGCAACAAAAATGAATTGAAAGCAAATGAAATAAATGGAATAATCAATAAGGAGGAGATATTGATCCCGGGATAATATCATTCACAAACATGTATTTTCATCAATAACTAGAATTGATATTTTAATCTCTCATTTATTAAAATTCCTAGGATACCTTGATCGCAAGAATATCCCGCTAATTCCCTGATTTCATCACAACCACATTAAAAGATGCATATGTGAATTCTACCTAGAAAGCAACCTAAAGTGTAAAAGCACAATTAAATATAACTCCCTAAGAGCAATAAGTTTTATGGAATAAGACTAATCAAAGCAACCGAACGTGTAAAAGCACTAATCCGATTTAACAAAGGTTATGATTCATATGTGACTAGTAGGATATATCACTACAAGCATTACTCACATTTATGTTACTTTTATTCAGGAATTTATCACTTTTTTTTATAATAAAACCTAATCTTGCAATAAAAATGAAGACCAATCTAATTGATTTGGGACTCAATCAAACTAGCACTCAAATCATGCAACAATATTAACAATGAATCATAAACAACAAAGTTGAGACAAAACTAATCCATTGGTTTAAATATCATGCTTGAGAAATCAACTTTTATCCCATAACCAATAATTGTGTTTAGTTACTCATAATAATGGAGTTCATCATAATCATTTTCATAAAATGATGAAATGAAAAATAAACAAAAAGAAAACCCTAGTAGAATCGCCGCTCTCCTCCAAAACTCCAAGTAGTAAATACGTGATACAAATAAAGTAGAAAACTTTTCTTTTTGTAGCTTTTCTCCCTTCCAAAACTAGGTCAAGTCTCAAAAGCCCACAACCAATGTGTCCACCAAGCCAACAAGTGAGAAAAACCCACGTAGAAAATGTGTCTCATAAGTAGTCGCCGGAAATCTGGTACAGGTACCGAAAATTGGCCTGACAAGTCGCCAAAGAAGTACTCAGGTGACCGGCAAAGTCCACCCGGTCACCGGTCAAACAGGTCAGCTCGAGTCAACTCGGAAAGTCAGACCGAGTCAGAGTGAGTCAGGTCTAAGTAAGACAGACAAGCTAGTAGCTAGTCAGACTCAGCTGAGCTGAGTGGACTTGGCCTGAGCCATTGCACTAACTCAAGATTGTGCTGCGTAATGATCGCGCTTCACCAGTTCAGTCCATCCATGATGGTTGTACATTCTTCTCAGCTGCAGCTTCAACTCTGTCCATCCAAACATTCTGTAACTGCTCTAACTGCATGCCTTCAGTTCTGTTCATTCAACAACATCGACATAAACAGTTCCTCCACCTACACTAACTGCAAGATTCAACGGTAACCATATCTTTTTTCTGTAATATCAACTTCAGCTGCAACCTGAACTCACTAGCAGCATCAACATGAGTCCATAACTCAAGTCATACTACCATTTCCATTTCATCTCAGTACAGCCAAAAGCTCTGCACCATCTGACCCATTGAATCTTCATCTCAGCCTACACTGCTTCAAATCATTCGCCTCACCATTCCCTGTGTCAGTCACCACCAGGATCAAGGCATCAACACTAGAAATCAGTTCAGCCAATCAACAACACTGCGAGCAACTCCTTGAAAGCTCAGCAACATAGCTAGACTGCAACTTCATAACCATCTACTTCCGTTCAACAAAGACTCCATATTTATCTCAGGCATCCAACCTTGCAGCTATACGTACCCCTTACTGAATTCAGTTCACGCGTCATCATTCCTCCAACGGCACTGAACTCCATTTCTGAACTGCTCAGCGACAATAGAGCCTCAACTCCACCTGCAACATCTTCTTGTCCCTCACTTCACAGAGCATAGTACCACCAACTTGAGTCATGACTTGACTGCAACAACAACATCTTCATTTCAGTTTCAAATAGATTTTCAAAAAATTCTCTATCCTCTATGAGGTATTCCACCATTTGTTTTTCCCGAAAATCATAATGAAAATAAAAGTAAATAATCAAAAAATACCTAATCTGTAGATTCATACTCATGTGGAATCAGCTCTGATTGAGCTGTCCGTCCGATGACTGAATTTGTGTGATTAGATTCTTCATGAAAAGATACATAATTGGAGTTCATATTACAGATCTCATAATCTTTGACAGTGTCAAAAGCTATTGTTGGAATTAAAAACGAAGGAATATCAGTAAAACTAGTAATCTGTTTAGGTGAATTTCTCCTTTTTTTAGCCAACAAGTCAGCTGCTTTGTTTGCTCTTCTATCCACAAAGTGAAATCCCCAGAAGAGATTAATTTGTCTGTCATCTTCTTAACTTCAACAGTGCAATATGCTTAAAATATTTTGATAAACATATATCCGATTGCAAGTACCATGAGGTCATATGTATGGACAGACAAATAATTAATGTTTCAACCATAGATTTCACAAATAAGAAAAAGTATTCAATATTATAATCTTAGAGGGACAAATACTATTTTCGACAACATTAATTCTGTTGTAGATCTATAGTTTGTATTGAATCTGCAGAAAAACCCCAGGACCTGGTCCAGAATTGAATACTCTCAGGATTAAGTAGCTACACAAAATTACACCTAACTTCATATAGTTGAAACCAAGTACCTAACTCTATAGTATACCTAGTTCCGTCTGTATTCCCACGCCTCCGACTTGTGAATAAGTCATGTACTTGGAACAATCCTTTTGGTTCGTATTCCAAACAGTAAAGGAATAAGAAATCTTTTTGGTATCAACTCTATTCAACCAAGTGATATGAGTCAGACAAAGGCTCTTCTGTTTATCTCAACATAAACTCCTTCGTCGGGTCTAGATCTATCTTATGTTCAATCACCCAAAGGTAATCGGTTAAGATTAAGCCAACAACACCTTTAATTCGAAGAATCGTTTTGATGCCGATCTGCTCAATTAATCAATCCAATCTACCACAAGGATAAACCGATTATTAATTGGATCCTCTTTTCCCAAACAAGTATTGTGCAAACCAAAGATTATAAAACCCAAGTCAGATATTCAATATCTTCTTTGTCTTCAAATGTTCTTAAATCTTCAATAAACACCTGCACACAATCACTTGAATCTCTTGTGATCAATCACGCACACAACGGAGTCTGTTAATAATTGATTATCACAAGATCGTCTTTAGAACTAACAACAGTCTAAAGATCCCTGTCGAAACTCTGAACTAGTTTGAGTGAATATTATATCAGAAGAGAAGATTCCCAAGAATAAACAAACTAGGTGCAATCAGATTTCAACCACCGTTAGTCAATCAAATCAATCGAAAACAAAGATAAACCGCAATTATCTAGTTTCCCACCAACGGCTCGTGAGAGCTTCTCAATCCCAAAGAAGACTTTAAAACGAGCGGTCGTAAGAGATTTCACCTAATTAGATTACTCTCCTCTCCAATAGGCGGCTACACCAGTAACAAAGACAAAAGAGGAAGTCTGTTGTTACGAAGGATTAGTTTGTTAGAAAGGCAAACTTCGTGTATTTATAAACAAGGAAGTTTGGACACCAAGGAATTTCCAAAACCGAAAATATTCTCAAGATATTCATAAATGCACAGATTCGGTTTTCATAATTCCTGGAAATGCTCTGTCCAAAAATACAATCGAAATCTCTCGGAAAATCTAATTAGTACATGCACATTACTAATTCCATAATTTCCCTATAAAGTTAAATTAATAACCTTAATTAAAAGATTCTTAACTTACTTATGTTTCGATCCTGGGATTCTTTTCCATTATCCTTTAAGGAATATCTTTGAACAATTATAAAAATAAACATTCATAGCACGTGTTCCAAGTTTGTCGACATCTTTTACTTTGTAAGTTCTCTTTCACACTTACAACCTTGAAACCGATTTGCCACACTTCCAAACAAGTTTAGAATTTGTTCATATTACTTTCAAGAACTATGTGATTGATCAAACTAACATTCAATCATAATCATGGATTTACGGTTCTACCAAAACAAGTTTCGGTTCTACCTCCATGTGAGTACTACGCATAGTCACACTAGCTTCCCAAAGATTCGGTTGACTAGGTACTAGGATCGGTTTCCCACATATATATGGTATTAAACTCATATGTGTTTCACATGTCCATAGGATCGGTTCCCCTTTCTGCTATAAACCTTGATGCACCCCTTACAAGGATCGGTTCCCTATTGAACTGCACCCCTTAAGTTCGGTTACCTTTCGCTCACTAGGATCGGTTCCCTACCACCAACAAGGATCGGTTCCCTTTCTCCAAGGCACATACAATCCGATCATACCAGGTGATTACTTAAGATTGGTTTTACTAATAAAAGTTAAATCAATACAAAAGTCAGGACTTTGTGAATAGTTCTACCAAGAACACAACAAGTTGTAAGCGGTTATACTCTATCACACATATTGGTTGTTCATAAGATATGCAATGAATAACAAAACCAATAACTCCCATTAATTTCCTTTTCGGTCCACAAACAAGTGTATGAGCTTACTTCCTTAGAACACATGTAAACATTGTTCCCTAGGATGAAATCCTCACCTTATACCCATACATAATCACAATAACATTCAAATGATTATGGCGATGTCTTATCTACAAAGTTTAATGGTTAAGCAATAAACCTCGTATTGTATTCCTTTATACTATGTTTATCTAGAGTTCAAACATGCTTCACAGTTATGTTTTCAATATGCCCGACTTGAAAGATACGTTAGGGAATGAAACAGTTCAAGTAAAATATTACTAACCTCAAGTGGAAGGATGATTGTTGTCGTTGTAGCTCCTTGCTTCTTCACATCTTCAAGACTTGACAATACTTGTAATGTCTCATATCCTAATACTTTCAAGCTAACCTATACGAAGTTTAACTCTAGTACATAATCAAGCGACTCTTAACATGAGTTTTGATTCACTAAAATATGACAACCAAACTTGGCATACCAATGCTTGGTGGGTTCAACCGAGCAATGCTCTAACAAATTTAATCGAATATTAGATTCAGTTCTTATAGGTTGGATCGCACCAAACACATATTGTTAGGTCTTTTCGTGTTTGCCTGCTCAGAAACCAATTGAAAATGCGAGGGTACCCAAATATACCTCAAGCTAAAACTTTTTCTGCTTATAAGTCCTTTCTCCTAAAGTGATTGTCTATAGACGGAGTCGAGACAATACAACTAATCGGTTCACACTTTGTGTGATTGCCTATGGATATGAGATCTAGAGAATGCAACAACGAAGTATGTTTACTTGATATAAAGGTTCCGACTTAACCAAACACAATAGGATTGCTTATCAAGTAAATAGGAATTAACGTTTGTGTAATTTACTGACACATCAAGATTTTGTTAACGAGGAAACCGCAAATGCAGAAAAACCCTGGGACCTAGTCCAGAATTGAATACTCTCAGGATTAAGCCGCTACACAAAATTACACTAACTTCGTATAGTTGAGACCAAGTGACTAACCCTATATTTCACCTAGTTCCGTCTGTATTCCCACGCCTCCGACTTATGAATAAGTCACATACTTGGAACAATCCCTTTGGTTCGTATTCCAAACAGTAAAGGAACAAGAAATCTGTTTGGTATCAACTCTATTCAACCAAGTGATATGAGTCAGACAAACGCTCTTCCGTTTATCTCAACATAAGATCCTTCGTCGGGTCTAGATCTATCTTATGTTCAATCACCCAAAGGTAATCCTTTAAGATTAACCCAACAACACCTTTAATCCTAAGAACCATGTTGATGCCGATCTACTTAATTAATCAATCCAATCTACCACAAGGATAAAACGATTATTAATTGGATCTTCTTTTACCCAAAAAAGTATTGTGCACACCAAAGATTATAAAACCCAAGTCATATCTTCAATATATTCTTTTTCTTCAAATCTTCAATAAAAACCTGCACAATCACTTGAATCTCTTGTGATCAATCACGCACACAACGGAGCCTGTTTACAATGGATTATCACAAGATCGTCTTTATAACTAACAACAGTCTAAAGATCCCTGTCGAAAATCTGAACTAGTTTGAGTGAATTTATATCAGAAGAGAATATTCTCAAGAATAAACAAACTAGGTGTAATCAGATTTCAACCACGTAGTCAATCAAATCAATCGAAAACAAAGATAAACCGCAATTATATAGTTTCCCACCAACGGGTCGTGCTAGAGCTTCTCAATCCTAAAAAATACTTTAGACTGAGCGGCCGTAAGAGATTTCATCTAATTAGATTACTCTCCTCTCCGATAGGCGGCTACACCAGTAACAAAGACAAAAGAGGAAGTCTGTTGTTACGAAGGATTAGTTTGCTAGAAAGGAAAACTTCGTGTATTTATAGACAAGGAAGTTTGGACACCAAGGAATTTCCAAAACCGAAAATATTCTCAAGATATTCATTAAAGCACAAATTCGGTTTCCATAATTCCTGGAAATACTCTGTCCAAAATAACGATTGAAATATCTCGGAAAATATAATTAGTAAATGCACGTTACTAATTCCATAATTTCCCTACAAAGTTAAATTAATAACCTTAATTAAAAGATTCACTTACTTATGTTTTGATCCTGGGATTCTCTTCCATTAGCCTTTAAGGAATATCTTTGAACAATTATAAAAATAAACATTCATAGCACGTGTTCAAAGTTTTTCGACATCTTTTACTTTGTAAGTTCTCTTTCACACTTACAACCTTGAAACCGATTTGCCACACTTCCAAACAAGCTTAGAATTGGTTCACCTGACTTTCATGAACTATGTGATTGATCAAACCAACATTCAATCATAATCATGGGTTTAACGGTTCTACCAAAACAAGTTTCGGTTCTACCTCCATGTGAGTACTACGCATAGTCACACTAGTTTCCCAAAGATTCGGTTGACTAGGTACTAGGATCGGTTCCCCACATATATATGGTATCTAACTTATATGTGTTGCACATGTCCATAGGATCGGTTCCCCTTTATGCTATAAACCTTGTTGCACCCCGTACAAGGATCGGTTCCCCTTGATGTACTGCACCCCTTACAAGGATCGGTTCCCTTTCCCTTACTAGGATCGGTTCTCTTTACCTTACAAGGATCGGTTCCCTTTCCCTTACTAGGATTGGTTCCCTTTCCCAAGGCAGACATAATCCGATCATACCACAGGTGATTACTTAAGATTGGTTTTACTAATAAAAGTTATGCCAATACATAAGTCAAGACTTTGTGAATAGTTCTACCAAGAACACAACAAATTGTGAGAGGTTATACTCTATCACACATATTGGTTGTTCATAAGATATGCAATGAATAACAAAACCAATAACTCCTGGCAATTTCCTTTTCGGTTCACAAACAAGTTTATGAACTTATTTCCTTAGAACACATGTAACATCGTTCCCTAGGATGAAATCTTCACCGCATACCCATACATAATCACAATAGAATTCAAATGATTATGGCGATGTCTTATCTACAAAGTTAATGGTTAAGCAATAAACCTCGTATTGTATTCCTTAATATTATGTCTATCCAGAGTTCATATATGCTTCGCAATTATGTTTTCAATATGCACGACTTGAAAGATACGTTAGGGAATGAAACAGTTCAAGTCAAGTATCACTAACCTCAAGTGGAAGGATGATTGTTGTCGTTGTAGCTCCTTGCTTCTTCTCATCTACAAGACTTCGCAATACTTGTAATGTCTCATATCCTAATGCTTTCAAGCTAACCTATACGAAGTTTAACTCTAGTACATAGTCAAGCGACTCTTAACATGAGTTTTGATTCACTAAAATATGACAACCAAACTTGACATACCAACGCTTGGTGGGTTTAACCGAGCAATGCTCTAACACAAGCCAATCTTACGATTGTACTTAGTAAGATAGAAACAACAAGATCATATCACACAACTACAAGAAAAGTAGTATCGGTCTGGCTTCACAATATCAATGAAGTCTTCCAGTCGTTAACCTACAGGGTCTCGGTAGAAACCTAAGGTTAAAGGATAATCGACTCTAGATATTACAACTAGTATCACACAGGAGGTGTGGGGATTAGGTTTCCTAGTTGTTAGAGTTCTCCTTTATATAGTCTTTCAAATCAAGGTTTGCAATAAATGTTAGCTTAGTAACAAATCATTCAATATTCACCATTAGATGAAAACCTGATTAGATTCAAGCTAATATCTTTGAACCGTTAGATCGAAAATTTTCTTGTCACACACAAATGAAATGCACGTTTATTTAGGTTTGTGTAACCGTACCCAAACATGTACATCTAGTTGCTTCAACAGTAGTTAACCAAATGGTTAGCCATATGAGCACTTTCATATCAACCATATTCTTCTTTACCATAACTAGTTCAAATGACTCAAACGAACTAGTTAGAGAGTTGTTCAATTGCTTAAATCTTATAGAAGTATACAAGACACAATCGAAGCAAAAACGATTTGATTTACTTGAATTGATTCATGAACTTTATATCCACGGTTTGCAAACTTGCATTCCTTAGTTTATACTCCCTCTGTCCCTAATATATAGGCGAAGAAGTGGGTTTCTATTAGAATAAGAAAAAACTTTGATTTCATACATATCCATCCTCTTTCCTGTTTTGCCCTTTGTACAATTTCCAACATTAGAAACATTAACTTAATTATGGTGATAACTACCTATAATAAATAAGGGTAATGTATGGAAAAACCCATCTTGGAATTTAAAATCCGCCTATCTAATGAGACTACAAATTTTCAAAACTCCGCCTATATAATAGGGACGGAGGGAGTATAAGTTTAAGTTCACGAATAATCGTTTTTAGAAAATAACCAACTTAAATACGCAGACTGGGTATGCGGACTTAAGTACCCAGAATAAGTTTGTTTTCAGTTACAAACTCCAGCAGAAATTCTCGGGATGAGAACTTCCGACAGTATGCGAACTTGGTACGCGGACTCTAGTTCCGGTTTCCTGAGCAGCAAAGTACGCATACTTTGGTTAAAGGAATAAGGACTTATACACGTATCAGTTACCACACAGTGTTTATATCCAACCATGGTTATATAATCTAAACTCTCATTTTAATCATTGAAACATTCTTAGAGGACGTTATATAGTTGTTGTTCACACACTATTTTTCGTCAAAGAAATTTTCAAGTAATTGAAACTTAATATGACTTTCGTCACTAGTAAAGATGAACTTGGAAAAAGGGAAAGCTTACCAACCCATATTTCGAGAAATAGATAAGCGAGATAAACTCGGTTCGAAATAGCAAATGTGTATAATCAAAGTCTATATAACAAAACGACTTTTGTCTCAAGATAGGAGATAGATTAGATAGATTTTTTGAGTGATAGATAAGTTCAAGTCTCCACATACCTTTTAGTCGATGAAGTTCCACCAGTTCCTTGAGTAGTTATTCGTCTTTGTATGATGATCGCCATGGAGTCTTGAGGTGAACTACACTTTATATCCTAGTCCGAGACTTAGCTATAAGTAGACTAGAAATCAAAACTTATATTTTTGATCACTAACATTGACAAACATGCTTGAGATAGCAACGGATGCGAGTTCGACCGAGCAATGCTCTAACAATCTCCCCATTTGTCAATTTTAGTGACAAAACTATCAATACATATGGAATACAAAAATTGATAAATAAAATTTTGTATCTTGTCTTCCACATGCCTGATCTTCTTGGTTCTTCAACATTGCTCGAAATCTTCGTCACTTCCAATTACTCCAATGATACCAAAGGTTGTAAGTTTAGTATCATCGTTGTTGAAAATCCGTAGCCACAACAATGAGAAAACAAGAATTCTCAATCATTATTATATAGTGTCATAGTATTATTACATAGCATCAAAGTTCAATTGTATCACAACTTCGACAACAATACTATGGTGATATGTATCACTCCCCTTTAGTCAATACTCCATCTCACATGGAAACTACTCCTCCTTACATAATGATCCGAAAACCATATGTATTTGTAGTGTGAACTACACATTAATTCTCCCCCTTTTCGTCAATAAAATTGGCAAAGGTACGAAAACTAGTGGGATCCTAATGAAATTTCCATAGAGACATTTCATGACCAAAAGAAAGAACATATCAACTTTTTAGATGCAATCATATAGCCGAAGCTAAATGCTTTCATCAAGGAGTTTATAAAGATAGAAGATAACCCCTATAATATTCCATTGCCGCACTCCCCACAAAGATTTGGAAATTAAGCGCAAGTTCAATTAAGAACTCTCCCCCATAAAATGTCATTCCCGAAAGAACAAAAAGAGCGACCTTACTTTCACAAGAAAAGAAGAATTTATTTGGACATAACAAATCACATAAGAATATGAATTTGAATCCAAAAATACTCAATTAAATTAACCACAAGAGAACTCATGATTAATTTAATCGGAAATGCTCAACATAAGCGAACCTACGGATCCACACAGTATATACATAAAATATGGATCAGGAAAGATCAATACCGCGGAATAGACAATGATTCATTCTATTTTCCATCACTATTTTCACAATGACATACAATATACATAATCCTTGTAAACAAAAGTTCATCCTATCTTCCATCAATATTTGCAAAATGACATATAATAGGTTTAAAACTTCTGTAATGTCAAAAGTCTATTCATTCTTTTATCAATACTTGCATATCGACATATGAAAGACTTTTGACAAGGTATGGGACAATTCATAGTTCACGGACGCAAACACACATATCCCATAACAAATTGCAATATATAAAACCATAAATATTAATACTTCAAGAATCATCTTCCAAACAACTTTTAGAATTTAAACAAATAAACCTAAAAACATAAATATGAAAACATTGGTCATAGCTATGTGTAATCACAATAACGGCTATTCCAAACTCTAGTTATTCTTCCTAAACACAAGAATAAAATTATCATAAGAAGATTTACTAGGAAAAAATAAAAACACAATTTACTTATCATCTTCATCATCGGAAACACTCCAAGATGCTTGAATCATGTTCAATTCTTCCTTGAGCTCGGGAAACTTAATTGCAACCAACGACAATTTTTCTTGCACGCACTTCACCCTTGAATTGACCTTACATACACCCTTGTGAATTTTTTGAAGAATACTCAAGGTGGTAGGATCACAAAAATCGTCAAGGGAATCATCTTTTTATCTTTTGCACACATTCTCCCTTATACGTTTGAAAGTACAGGGACGAACAGGTTTGGGAACCCCAAGAGAATTGCCAATTGAATCAAAACCACGTTCAAGGAAAATTTGACTAATCAAGCAAGGGTAACCTAACTTATTGTCGGGTGAACTCATTTGAAAAATGATGAAACCACAAATATCGAGACTCGGAACACCCAATTCAAGGAAATAGACCAATTCCGCAAACTCGCAACTCCACCGAGAATTCTCAATTGTGGAGGGACAAAGATTAGAGATAACAAGTTTTCCGAAATCCATCAAGTCCACACTAAAAACATTAGTAGAAAACTTCCATTGATTCCACGCAACCATCTTACCACAAAGACCACGAGAGATGTCTTCATGTGATGGTCGTTCATCAATTGGCCTAGGTAGAAGAACATTTCCCAATGGAATTTTAGTAATATTCGAAATCAACTCTCTATTAACAAGAAACCTTTCACTATTTATCATGGTTTTGAATTCCTTTTTTTCGAGATCAACATCATGAATGTTGGCATAGAAAATTATTGTGAGAGTATCAAATCCTTGACCGAGACCATCAAAGATGTTTCCAAGATTGATTTTTTCAAAGCAAACTAAATCCTCTTTATGTCCACTAGATAAATCCAATTTATTTTCTAAAATAAAACCCATAGATGAAATCCTTTCAAAAACATTAGCACAAGAATCATTGACAAACCTAATCCTAAGAGAATTTTGGTCCAAGGGAAGATTCATGCTAGAAGAACCCAAGCTTTTTGAAATTATTTTTGAAACCTTAAAATTCATCATGGGATCTAGAAATTGGAAAGAATCAAGAGGAAATTACTTACTTGGAATGAACCTTGAACACCCTTCCTTTTAATCTTTCTCCAAAGAAGTTTCAATGGAGGAACCACAAGAACCCTAGAGTGTTCACCTACGCGGACTGATAGGATGAAGGAGAAGGTACGCGTACTTCTTCTTTATATGCCCCATTAATGGGCTTGGACCCGTTTATGAACCGCGACCCACAAAAAGAATGTGGGAATTTCATTGATGTTCGCACATCAAGGTTGTGCATCCCGTGACAACACAATTTGTGAGAGGAGACGGATGCAGTAGAAAGCTTTATTCAAAACTCCAAGAAGGATAGAATAACATTTTAACCCAACTGTACACAAAACAAACCATTTCTTGCCCCATCTCAAGATATATACAAATGGGGTAGTGCCATGCTTGTTACTAAGAGGCATGATGTCCAGAGAAATCCTCATGCAACATTTCTGGTTGATATTTGTGAGCAGTCCCAGTGATATAATCAAAGTAATGATGATAATCAGGGTTGTCAGAGCTTTCTATCTTCCTTTTGATGTGACTAGAAAGAAGAATCTTCCGATTCCTTGACCATGTGTCAAAAACATGAGAACCCGCATTGGATCTACTTGTGTTGACAGAGTGTTCAGTCCGTATATCGTAATTCCATAGTTTTACATGTACAAAACTTTTATCGGGTCGATTCTTAAACTTAATAAAATTAAGTTTTTATAAGAATCTGAAAACGCTTTCAAAAGCTCTAAATATATATTTGTCAATTGATCCATTACGATAGTATTTCTCAAAAATATTAAGAGTTAATCTAGTGAAAGTCCATATCTTTGAGCGTAACGAACTTTTCTCAATATTCCTTTCTTTTCAATTTTTTCTTTAGATTGTTTCTCATTATCTAAGTTTTCCAAGTTCTTAGATAAAATGAGATTATTATGAGATACCGAAGGTTTTGTCCATAATAATCTTTGAACAATCTTTAAGAATTTCTGGCGTGCGTTACAGATGCCAAGAGCAAGTTTTCCACAGAAATTTCCCATAGGGAAATTGTTAAGGATCAAACAAACACAAACTTCTTAGGTTTATAGTGTTTGCCTGCTCTGATACCAATTGAAAAATCGGGGGTCTAACAACACACCCAATATTATTTCGATTAGCAATATGTATGGACTAACTCCAATATACTTTTAAGAGAATCAACTAGACAGTCAAACTCAATCTTAATAAAAGTATATCAAAGAGTTATATCTCACTTTCTCGATTCAATACTTACTCAAGCAAATAGAAATCTGCGAGTTTAACTGAATACAAGAGAAACCACTTGAACGGTACCAAAGACCAATGTTCAATGATCAATCAATTTCAATCAACAACCAAAGGTTGGATTTCCCAATTGATTGATTCAATGCACAACCTGTGATATTTAAATTATATAACAAAATATAATGCGGAAAAGAAATAACACAGACACCAGAAGTTTTGTTAACGAGGAAACCGCAAATGCAGAAAAATCCCGGGACCTATTCCAGATTGAACACATACTGTATTAATCCGCTACAGACACTAGCCTACTACAAACTAACTTCGGTCTGGAATGTAGTTGAACCCTAATCAATATCACACTGATCCAAGGTACAGTTACGCTCATTACGTCTCTGATCCCAGCAGGATACTACGCACTTGATTCCATTAGATGATCTCACCCACAACTAAGAGTTGCTATGAACCAAGGTCGAAGTAGAAAAATCTGTATCACACATAAAAGTCTACGGTAATAGATAAATCTATCTCCCACAAAAATACCTATGAGTTTTTGTTCCGTCTTTTGATAAATCACGGTGAACAGGAACCAATTGATAAACCAGACTTATATTCCCGAAGAACAACTCGGTATGATCAATCACCTCACAATAATCTTAATCGACTAGCGAAAGAAGATATTGCGGAATCACAAACGATGAGACGAAGATGTTTGTGACTTCATTTATATCTGTCCTATCGGAGAAATCAATATCAAGCCAATCTTATGATTGTACTTAGTACGATAGAAACAACAAGATCAGATCACACAACTACAAGAAAAGTAGTATCGGTCTGGCTTCACAATCCTAATGAAGTCTTCAAGTCGTTAACCTATAGGGTCTCGGTAGAAACCTAAGGTTAAAGGAGAATCAAATCTAGCTAATAAAACTAGTATCACACAGGAGGTGTGCGGATTAGGTTTCCCAGTTGTTAGATTTCTCCTTTATATAGTCTTTCAAATCAGGGTTTGCAATCAATGTTAGCTTAGTAACAAAGCATTTAATATTCACCGTTAGATGAAAACCTGATTAGATTAAAGCTAATATCTTTCAACCGTTAGATCAATTGTTACACACAAATGAAATGCACGTTTATTTAGGTTTGTGTAACCGTACCCAAACATGTAGATCTAGTTGGTTCAACAGTAGTTAACCAAATGGTTAGCCATATGAGCACTTTTATATCAACCGTATTCTTCTTTACCATAGCTATTTCAAATGACTCAAACGGACTAGTTAGAGAGTTGTTCAATTGCTTAGATCTTATAAAAGTATACAAGACACAATAGAAGTAAAAACTATTTGATTCACTCGAATCGGTTCATGAACTTTATAGCCACGGTTTGCAAATTGCATTACTTAGTTTATATAAGTATAAGTTCACAAATAATCGTCTTTAGAAATAACCAACTCAAGTACGCGGACTAAGTTCGCGGACTTAAGTACCCGGAAGGAGTTTACAAACTCCAGCAGATTTTCTTGGGATGAGAACCTCTGACAGTTCGCGGACTAGGTTTGCAGACTCTTGTTCCGGTTATCCTGATCAACAAAGTACGTATACTTTGGTTCAAGGAATAAGGACTTATACATATATGTGTTGCCACACAATGCTTATATCCAACATTGGTTATATAATCTAAACTCTCATTTCAATCGTTGAAACATTCATAGAGGACGTTATATAGTTGTTATTCACAAGACACAATCGAAGCAAAAACGATTTGATTCACTCGAATCGGTTCATGAACTTTATAGCCACGGTTTGTAAACTTGCATTCCTTAGTTTATATAAGTTTAAGTTCACGAATAATCGTTTTTGGAAAATAACCAACGAGTCCGCGTACTTAAGTACCCGGAATAAGTTTGTTTTCAGTTTACAAACTCCGGCAGAAATTCTCGGGTTGAGAACTTCCGACAGTACGCGGACTCTAGTTCCGGTTTTCCTGAGCATCAAAGTACGCATACTTTCGTTCAAGGAATAATGACTTATACACATATGAGTTACCACACAGTGTTTATATCCAACCATGGTTATATAATATAAACTCTCATTTCAAGCATTGAAACATTCTTAGAGGACGTTACATAGTTGTTGTTCACACACTATTTTTCGTCAAAGCAATTTTCAAGGTATCGAAACTTAATATGACTTTCGTCACTAGTAAAGATGAAGTTGGCCAAAGCAAAAGATTACCAACACGTATTTTGAGAAATAGATAAGCGAGATAAACTCGGCTCGAAATAGCAAATGTGTATAATCAAAATCTATATAGCAAAACGACTTTTGTCTCAAGATAGGAGATAGAGTAGATAGACTTTTTGAGTGATAGATAAGTTCAAGTCTCCACATACCTTTTAGTCGATGAAGTTCCACCAGTTCCTTGAGTAGTTCTTCGTCTTTGTATGATGATCGCCATGGAGTCTTGAGCTCAACTACACTTTCTATCCTAGTCTGAGACTTAGCTATAAGTAGACTATAAATCAAGACTTATAGTTTTGATCACTAACATTGACAAACATGCTGGAGATAACAACACATGCGAGTTCGAGCGAGCAATGCTCTAACAATAACCCGATGATAAAAATAGATTTATCTTTATTTTGGTCTTATCGAACAAGCGATTGTATTTGTGCAATCGGTTTAGAAAAGGAACTAAGGTGCTTAGTCGATTTTTGGTTTGCTAAACTATTAGGGAAAATTGCTTCTGGCAATTGTTTCCTTGGTAACATAAAAAAAATTACTTTGTGGTTTCGGTTTAGATATTGGTTATCAAAATGGTGTCTGGAATCCTCGTGATTAACTCTTATAGGTTGCAAGTCTTATGAGATTTATAAGATCCTTTCGGTCTGTCTTTTATTTGCTCGTACCTTTTGTCATTTTGTGACAAAAAGGGGGAGAAATATATGGAGTAAACAAGTGATATTGGTATTGATTTATATTGATTGATATCACTAAGGGAAAGGACAATGGTGCTTAAACGTTATATCAAACGAAAGAGTAACTCATAGACTAAGGGGGAGTAGCATATCATATGATAATGGAAATAACAAAGACGTGCGGATTGAAAATCTACCTACCTTACTTTTAGGGGGAGTATTAGGTTTGTTAATATAATGTCAACAACATCATTTATTGATTGAACGTATATAGGTTATTGTGCTGTTGAATTCACGAATCAAGTGTATGTGTAATGAATTCTTGTAATTTGTTTATCCATATGATGTAAGAGTTTTTCCACTAAAATTGAAAAAGGGGGAGATTGTTAGAGCATAGCTCGGTTGAACCCACCAAGCGTTGGTATGTCAAGTTTGGTTGTCATATTTTAGTGAACCAAAACTCACTTAAAGAGTCGCTTGATTATATACTAGAGTCAACTTCGTATAGGTTAGCTTGAAAGTATTAGGATATGAGACATTACAACTATTACATGAAGACTTGAAGAATGTGAAGAAGTACGGAGCTACAACGACAACATCATCCTTCCACTTGAGGTTAGTAATATTTGACTTGAACTGTTTCATTCCCTAACGTATTTTTCAAGTCGTGCATATTGAAAACATAACTGCGAAGCTATGAATGATTATGCTCTAGTTAGACGTAGTATTAAGGAATACAATACGAAATATAACGCTTATCTTTTGAACTTCGTATGTAAGACATCCACATAATCGTTTGAATGTTATTATGATTATGTATGGGTATGAGGTGAAGATTTCATCTTAGGAAATAATGTTTTACATTCATTTAAAGGAAGTAAATTCATGAACTTGTTTTGTGAATAGCGATTGGGAAATCGCTAGGCTTATTGGTATTGTTATTCATTGCATATATTTAGAACTACCAATATGTATGATTAGTATAACCGCTCATGACTTGCTTATGTTCTTGGTAAAACTATTCACAAGGCCTGTCTTTTGTATTTGTATGACTTTTATTAGTGAAATCGATCTTAAGAAACCACCTGAGATGGTATGGTCGATTTAGTTATTGGTATAACCAACTCTAGGCAAAGGGGAACCGATCCTAGTAAGAGGTGCAACCGATCACAATAGGGGAATCATCCTTGTAAGAGGTGCAACAAGTTTCTAGATATCCGATCCTATGAACATGTGCAACACGTTTTTAGACATTGGGAACCGATCTTATGGACATGTGCAACAAATACAAGTTAGATACCGTACATATGTGGGAACCTATCCTAGTACCTAGTCAACAAAGTTTTGGTAACTAGCGTGACTAATTCTAGTACCCACATGGAGGTAGAACCGAAACTTCTTTTTGTAGAACCGTGAAACCTATGTTTGGTGATTTGATAGGATAATCAATCACATAGTTCTTGGAAGTCGGATGAACCAATTCTAAACTTGTTTGGAAGTGTGGAAAATAGATTCCAAGATTATAAGTATGAAAGAGGACTTACAAAGTAAAGATATCAACATACTTTGAACATGTGCAGTAACGCTTATCTTTTATTGTTCAAAGATATTCCTTAATAGCTAAAGGAGAATCCCGGATCGAAAATAAATTGAGAATCTTTTAATTAAGGTTTTTAATTTTATATTTGGAAAATAAAAATTAGTAATGTGCATTTACTAGTTGGAGATTTTCTAAGAGATTTTCAATCAACATTTGGACAAAGCATTTCCAGGAATTATGGAAACCGAATTTGGAAATATATTGCATATCTTGAGAATATTTTCGCTTTGGAAATTCCTTGGTGTCCAAACTTCCTTGGTCTATAAATATCAAAGTTTGCATTTCGAGCAAACTAATCCCCAGATCCAGCAAAACTATCTAGTTGTGTTGTTACTGGTGGAGCCGCCTATTTGTAGAGGAAAGTAACCTAATTAGGCGATATCTCTTACAACCTCTCGGTTTAAAGACTTCTTTGGGATTGAGAAGATCTATTAGTACCGTTGGTGTGAAACTAGATAATTGTTGTTTATTATTAGTTTTCGATTGATCTGATTGACTAGCGATTGTTGAAATTTGATTGCGCCTAGTTTGTTTATGCTTTAGAATCTTCTCTTCTGATATAAGATTCACTCAAACTAGATCGAAGTTTCGACGGGGATCTTTAGACTGTTTGTAGATCTAAAGACGTCTTGTGATAATCCATTGTTAATAGACTATGTTCTGTGTGTGATTGATCACAAGTGAATCAAGTTGATTGTGTGCAGGTGTTTATTGAAGATATAAGAAGATTTGAAGACGAAGAAGATTTCTGATTTGGGTTCATAATCTTTGGTGTGCACAATACTTTTTTTGGGTAAAGAGGATCCAACTATAAACGATTTATCCGTGTCGTAGATTGGATTGATTAGTTGAGTAGATCGGCATCAATACAATTCTTTGTGATTAAAAGTATTGGTTGCAAAATCTTGAAAATTAATTTGGTAGTTGTTATTAGATAGATCTAAGGACCTGAAAAAAGAGTTTTTTGGGATAAACAGAAGAGCCTTTTGTCGAACTCATATCACTTGGTTGAAAAGAGTTGTTACCGAAAATATTTGTTGTTCCTTTACGGTTTGGAATACAAACCAAAGGAATTTTTCCAAATGCGTGACTTACTACAAGTCGGTGGTGTGGGAATACAGACGGAGCTAGGTTAACTATAGGTTTAGTTACTTGGTCTCAACTATACGAAGTTGGTTTGATTTTGTATAGCGGCTTAATCCTGAGAGTATTCAATTCTGGACAAGGTCTCGGGGTTTTTATGCATTTGGGGTTTCCTCGTTAACAAAATCTTGCTGTGTCATTTACTTTTATTTTATGCAATTATAATTATTGTTATTATAATTTAAAGTAAATTACACAAACGTTAATTCCTATTTACTTGATAGTAATCCTAATGTGTTTGGTTAAGTCCGGATCATTTATCAAGTAAACATACTTCGTTGTTGTATTGTCTCGATATCGTATCCATTGACGATCACACGAAGTGTGAACCGATTAATTGTACTGTCCCGACTCAGTCCATAGACAATCACTTTCGGAAAAAGGACTTATAGGTGGAAAAGTTTTAGATTGAGGTATATTTAGGTACACTCGTCTTTTCAGGTATTATTTTAGTAGTGAGACCGATCTTAAGTAATCACCTGAGATGGTATGATCGATATTTTGTAATTGGTATGACCAACTCTAGACATTAAGGAACTGATCCTAGTAAGAGGTGCAACCGATAACAAGTATGTGGAATCGATCCTTGTAAGAGGTATAACAAGTTTTAGTAATTGGTAACCGATCCTATGACTTGTGCAACCGATTTTGAGCAAATACCATACTTATGTGGTAACTGATCCTAGTACCTAATCAACCAATTTTTGGAAAGCTAGTTTGACCGATCCTAGTACCCACATGGAGGTAGATCCGAAGATTTGTGTTTTGGTAGAACCGTGAAACCCATTAATGGTGATTTGATAGGATAATCTATCACATTGTTAGAGCATTGCTCGGTCGAACTCGCATGCTTGCTATCTCAAGCATGTTTGTCAATGTTAGTGATCAAAACTATAAGTCTTGATTTCTAGCCTATTTATAGATGTCTCGGACTAGTACATAGATTGTGTAGTTGAGCTTAGACTTCACGACATTCATCATTTGAAGATAAAGAACTACTAAGGGGAGTTTGTGGAAATTCATCGACAAAAGGTATGTGGAGGCTTGAAATCATCTATCACTTGGAAAGTCTATTTCTACTCTATCTCCTTTATTGAGACATAAGTCGTATTACGATATAGTTTTCTATATACACATTTGAAATTTCGAGCTGAATTTATCTCGCTTACATATTTCTCGAAATATGTGTTGGCAAGCTCTCACTTCGACCAAGTTCATTTTATATCATATGAAAATTGTCGAGTAACATCTTACATGGTTTTTGTGATACAATCATTTGATGTAGTCTTCGAATGTTTCGTTATGATTATTTCAATAACTTGAAAATTGTTTTGATGCTAATAGTGTGTGAAAACGGCTATTGTCATCCTCTAACAAAGTTTCAATGATTGAAAAAAGAGTTTAGAACATACAACCATTATTGGATATGTCATGTTATGCACTCTTGCATATATGTAATCCATGTCCGGGAACCATAGTATGAGCACCTGCTTGCGTACCTGTTGGTTTGAAAAATCCGGGAACCTAGGTATGCGTACCCGTTTGCGTACTGGCGTACATGTTCATGTCCGATAATTTTTGCTAGTATTGAAAGTTCGCATACCCGTTTGAGTACTGGCGAAACCCAATCTTAGTACGGGTATTTCAAGTATGCGTACCCGTTTGCATACTTGAAGGTTAAAGTTCTAAAATCGGTTATGAACATGAACATAAACATTTATATAATAAGGAATAAAATCTTTGCAAACTGTGGCGATAATGTTCATGATTGATTCGAGTGAATCAAACCGATTTTGCTTCAATTGTGCTCTTGTATAATTCTATGAAAATATAGTAATTGAAAAACTCTTTCACTAGTTTCATTTGAACTAGTTATGGTTAAGATGAATAAGGTTGATATGAGAGTAATCATATGGCTAAATTCGGTTAACTATTTGTGAACCAACATGGTGTACACGTTTGCGTACGATTACATAAACCTAAATGAGGGTACATTTCATTTGTGTGTAACAAGCTAAGTTCGAGCTAACAGTTGAAAGATATTAGCTTGGTTGAATAAGGTTTTTCATCTAACGGTGAATATTGAATGCTTTGTTACCAAGGTAACTTGGATTGCAAATCCTGATTTGAAAACTATATAAAGGAGAACTCTAGAAACTGGGAAACCTAATCCCCACACCTCCTGTGTGTTACTAGTTGCATAAAATAGAGTCGATTCTCCTTTAACCTTAGGTTTTTATCGTGACCATGCAGGTTAATGACTTCAAAGATTTCATTGGGATTGTGACGCCAGACCTAACTATTTTCTTTGTAGTTGCATGTTCTGATCTTTCTCGATTCTATCGTATTGAGTAGAATTGAAATAATTGACTCGAGACTAATTTCTCTGATAGGCAAGATAAAAGTAATCACAAACATCTACGTCTCCTCGTTTGTGATTCCACAATATCTTGTTTCGCTAGTCGATTAAGATTATTGTGAGGTGATTGAAAATTCTCAGATCGCTTCTATGTAGATACGATTCTAAGAAGAATGCCATCTTTGAAGAAAATAACCTTGATGCTCTCTCCAGAAACACGCTGGTTGGAAAACTAAAGATCTTTGATCATGAGCATACATCTAAAATCGGAAAGGATGTTGCTTTCAAATCACAAAAGAACACTAAATTAGTTGACAAAAGTAAAAGTGTTTATGTCTCTGAGGATGATTTTTATGAGGGTGATTCATCAGATGAAGATCTTTACAAGTCAGTCTCTTTGATCACATGACAGTTTAGAGATCTTCTATTGAAGAGAAACAAACGTTTCTCCAGAGACAAACCCAGATCATCAGTTAAACCTCACAATCGCATTCCTCCTAAAAACAGGGATGCTGACGAGGCTGATGATGAGGATATGCCACAGAGCTTTAAGTGTAAAGGTTTTGGTCATTTTGGAAATGAGTGTCCAAACCGTAGAAAATACACTGGGAATAAAGGTTTTGCTGCAACTCTTAATGAAATGTATGATCATTATGATTCCAATGAAGACGAAAAATCAAGTGTTGCACTTCTTTATGAAGATATTGATTTTGATAATTGTAGCAATACATACGTCAATCTTGATATTCTTCCAGAAGAAGACTCAACCAATTTGGAAGAAAAAATTAATCTCTCTGTTGGAAACTCTATGTCTGATTTTTCAGGTTCCACTCTGTGTCTAGCAGCTTGCACATCTCGAGCGTCTGAATTATCTTATCCATTGACATGCTATTATTTTTCACTCAAAGGTCATGAACTTTCAAAGTGTTTCAAGTACAAACACAAGATGAGATATGTCAATAAACTTCAACCAAGAGCAAATCGCCTAGCAAACAAGCTTAAACTTGTTCAAAAAACCGCCGAGGTATGTAAGATTTTATCCTCTTCAAAGAAGTTAGTTACCAAAGAGAAGACAAGACCACTATAAAATAGAGTATGGTCTAAACATTTTGATAGACAAGGTTCTATGAATTCCGTTCAAAAAGGTTATGGTGGACAGATTATTGTTCACCGCAGCACACCTTGGTTGTGTTGTTTTGAGTGCATCTTGTCTCATGTGCCTGATTAAAAGAGACGAGATTGTGCGCACCTCGGGATTTAAGAACAAAAAAAAATGTTTTTGTTTTCTTAGATTTGTCGTGCGTTTTTTGAAAATGGAAATCTTTCATATTGGAAGGCAATTCCCTGTTTAATCAATAAAAGAGGGTTATTCTCGACATTTCTACTCTCTTTAGGGTTGTGATTGTGCGTGCGTGAACCTGTGTGGTTAAAGCTTCCGTAACCCTACATTCCTTTCCCTTCTCTGAAACTATTTTCATCTTAAAACTGCCTGTTGAGTTTAAATTGTGATTTCCTCTCACAAACCCATACACGTATGGATACTCCAAGCATCATGTGTTCTGAAGGAAAAGATGTTAGTATGATTGTTAAGCCATCAATCATGAAGGAAAAAGAGAAATCTCCGTTACCTCCAACTTTGAAAAGAAAAAGAAGGAATGTGAGGAAGCCAAGAGTTGTTCCTTCAAATTCTCAGAATTTTTCTGGTGTTCTTGAAGATTTGAAGGAAACAAGGAAGGAGATTTAGCAAATAAAGGCTTTTGTTGTGAGAACTCTCAAAATTCAGAGGCCCTAGTTCGACATCATCAGTCTATAAGGTTTGTTGAATTGACTCCTTTCTTCACGAACCTTATGTACCTATGGCGATAAAGAATTCTTCAGAGGTCTCAATGTCTAGTAAATCTTCTTATGAGAATTTATTTCTTGTGTTTTTAGAAGAATAACTAGGGTTTGGAATAGCCATTATTGTGAGTACACATAGCTATCTCCAACATTTTCATCTTCATGTTTTTAAATTTATTTATTTAAATTCTAAGTTTTTTGGAAGATGATGTTTGCAATTTTAATCTTTATGATTTTATATATTGCAAATTGTTATGGGGTATGTTGTTTACGTCCGTGAACTGTGACTGTTCCTTACTTGTTCAAAAGTTATCTCTATTATGTCGGTATAAAAGTATTGATAAAGATAGAATGAACTTTTGACAAATAAAAGTTAAAACCTTTTATATCATTATGCAAATTTTGATGGAAGAAAGGATGAACTTTTTTTTACAAGGATTATGTCTATTATATATCATTGTGCAATAGTGATGAAAAATCGAATGAATTCTTGTATATTAAGCAGTATTCGTCGATCTTCGATCCACACTTTTGTGCACATACTATGTTGCTCCGTAAGTTCTCTTATGTCGAGCATGACCAATTGAATTGATCATTTGTGGTTGATTCAAGAAAAGAAATCCTTATTTTCTTGTAAAAGCAAGGTCTCCTTTGTTGTTCTTTTGGGAATGACATATTATGGGGGAGAGTTCTTAATTTCCAAATCTTTGTGGGGAGTGTGACTGTGAAATATTATAGGGGTTATCTTGTATCTTTATAAACTCCTTGATGAATGCATTTAGCTTCGGATTTATGATTGCATCAAAATAAGTTGGTATGTTATTCTCTTTTGGTCATGAAGAATATCTATGAAAATTTCATGAGGATCCTACTAGTTTTCGTACCTTTACCAATTTATATTGACAAAAATGGGGAGAATTAATGTGTAGTTTCATATTACAAATACATATGGTTTACGGATCATTGTGTAAGGGGAAGTGGTTTTCATGTTGAAATTAAGTATTGACTAAGGGGGAGTGATATATATCACCATAGTATTGTTGTCAAAGTTGTGATACAATTGAACTTTGATGTTGTGTAATAATACTATGACACTGTATAAAAATGATTGAGAGCAATTGTTTTCTCATTGTTATCGCTACGGATCTTCAACAACTATGATGCTGAGTTGAACACTTTAGAATCATGGAGTACTTGGAAGTGACGAAGTTTTCGAGTCGTGTTGAAGATGCCAAGGAGATCAAGCATTTATATGAGAAGCCACAATTTTTATTTATTTTTTAATCCATATGTATTGATCGTTTTGTCACTAAAATTGACAAAGGGGGAGATTTTTAGAGCACTGCTCGGTCGAACTCGCATGCGTTGCTATCTCAAGCATGTTTGTCAATGTTAGTGATCAAAAATATAAGTCTTGATTTCTAGCCTATTTATAGATGTCTTGGACTAGAACATAGATTGTGTAGTTGAGCTTAAACTTCACGACGTTCATCATTTGAAGACGAAGAACTACTAACGGGAGCTTGTGGAACTTCATCGACAAAAGGTACGTGGAGACTTAAACTAATCTATCACTTGGAAAGTCTATTTATACTTTATATCCTATATTGAGACATAAGTCGTATTACGATATAGTTTACTATATACACATTTGAGATTTCGAGCTAAGTATATCTCGCTTACATATTTCTCGAAATATGTGTTGGCAAGATTTCGCTTCGACCAAGTTCATCTTATATCATGTGAAAATTACCGAGTAACATCTTACATGGTTTGTGTGATACAATCATTTGGTGTAGTATTGGAATGTTTCGTTATGAATATTTCAATAACTTGAAATTTGCTTTGATGCTAATAGTGTGAGAAAACGGATATTGTCATCCTCTAAGAAAGTTTCAATGATTGAAATAAGAGTTTGGAACACTTAACCATTATTGGATATGTCATGTTGTGCACTCTTGCACATATGTAATCCATGACCAGGAACCATAGTATGCGCACCCGTTTGCGTACCTGTTGGTTTGAGAAATCCGGGAGATTAAGTATACGTACTCGTTTACATACTGGCGTACAGGTTCATGTCCGAGAATTTCTGTTGGGATTGAAAGTTCGCGTACCCGTTTGCGTACTAGCGTAACTCAATCTTAATCCGGGTATTTCAAGTATGCATCGACCCGTTTGCATACTTGCAGGTTAAAGTTCGAAAATCGGTTTTAAATATGAAAATAAACATTTATATAATAAGGAATGCAATCTTTACAAACCGTGGATATAATGTTCATGATTGATTAAAGTGAATCAAACCGATTTTGCTTCAATTGTGTTCTTGTATAATTATATGAGAATATAGCAATTGAACAACTCTTTAACTAGTTTCATTTGAATTAGTTATGGTTAAGATGAATAAGGTTGATATGAGAGTAATCATATGGCTAACCTCGGTTAACTATTTGTGAACCAACATGGTGTACACGTTTGGGTACGGTTACATAAACCTAAATGAGGGTACATTTCATTTGTGTGTAACAATCTAAGTTCGATCGAACGGCTGAAAGATATTAGCTTGGTTGAATTAGGTTTTTCATCTAATGGTGAATATTGAATGCTTTGTTACCAAGGAAACTTGGATTGGAAACCCTGATTTGAAAACTATATAAAGGAAAACTCTAGCAACTGGGAAACCTAATCCCCACACCTCCTGTGTGTTACTAGTTGCATAAAATAGAGTCGATTCTCATTTAATTTCTATCGAGACCCTGTAGGTTAACGACTTCATTGGGATTGTGAAGCCAGACCCTACTATTTTCTTTGTAGTTGCGTGTTTTTATCTTGCCCGATTCTATCGTATTGAGTACAATTGAAATAATTGACTCGAGATTTATTTATCCGATAGGCAAGATAAGATTAATCACAAATTCCTTCATCTCGTCGTTTGTGAATCCACAATATCTTGTTTCGCTAGTCTACTAATATTATTGTGAGGTGATTGATAATACTAGGCTGTTCTTCGGGAATATAAGTCTGGTTTATCAATTGGTTCCTGTTCACCTTGATATATCAAAAGACGGAACAAAAACTCTTGGGTATTTCTGTGGGAGACAGATTTATTCAATCTATAGATTTTTTTGTGTGAGACAGATTTGTTTATCAAGTCTTCGACTTTGGGTCGTAGCAACTCTAGGTTGTGGGTGAGATCAACTAAGGGAATTAAGTGCGTAGTATCCTACTGGGATCAGAGACGTAAGGAACGCAACTGTACCTTGAATTAGTGTGAGATTGATTAGGGTTCAACTACAGTCCAGTCTGAAGTTAATTGGTAGTAGGCTAGAGTCTGTAGCGTCTTAATACAGTATGGTGTTCAATCTGGACTAGGTCCCGGGGTTTTTCTGCATTTGCGGTTTACTCGTTAACAAAACTTCCGGTGTATGTGTTATTTATTTTCCGCATTATATTTTAATTGAAATATCACAGGTTGTGCGTTAAGTTCAATCAATTAGAATATCCTACTTTTGTTTGTTGATTTAAATTGATTGACACTTGAACATTGGTATTTGGTATCGTTCAAGTTACTCCTCTTATATTCAATCGGGCTTGCAGATTTCTATTTGCTGATTGCGAATTGAATTAAGAGTTAGAGATATTAAAATCTTTGATATACTTTACTCTAGATTGAGTCTGACTGTCTAGTTGATTCTCTAAAAAGTATATTGGAGTAAGTCCTCTCAGATTGCCAAACGAATTGTTGGGTGTGGTTGTTAGACCCCCGAATTTTCACACATAGTTCTTGGAAGTCAGATGAACCAATTCTAAACTTGTTTGGAAGTGTGGCAAATTGGTTCCAAAATTGTAAATATGAAAAAGGATTTACAAAGTAAAGATGTCGACATACTTTGAACATGTGCAGTAATTCTTATCTTTTATTGTTCAAAGATATTCCTTAATAATTAAAGGTGAATCCCAGATCGAAATAAACTGAGAATCTTTTAATTAAGGTTTTTAGTTTTATATGCTTTTAATTTCTAGCAATTAAAATGCATATCTTTAGAAAATAATAATTGGTAATGTACATTTACTAATTGGAGATTTTCTACTGAGATTTCGGTCGATATTTGGACAGAGCATTTCCAGGAATTATGGAAACCAAATTTGGAAATAGATTGCATATGTTGAGAATATTTTTGGTTTTGGAAATTCCTTGCTGTCCAAACTTCCTTGGTCTATAAATATTGAAGTTTGCATTTCGAGCAAACTAATCCTCAGAGCCAGCAAAACTACCTAGTTGTGTTGTTACTGGTGGAGCCATCTATTTGGAGAGGAAAGTACCCTAATTAGGAGAAATATCTTACAACCGCTCGTTTTAAAGACTTCTTTGGGATTGGGAAGCTCTACGAGTATCGTTGGTGGGAAACTAGATAATTGCAGTTTATTATTAGTTTTTGATTTATTTGATTGACTGACTGTTGTTGAACTTTGATTGAACCTAGTTTGTTAATGCTTGAGAATCTTCTCTTATGATATAAGATTCACTCAAACTAGATTGAAGTATCAACGGGGATCTTTAGACTATTTGTAGATCTAAAGACGTCTTGTGATAATATATCGTTAACAGACTCTTTGGTGTGCACAAAACTTGATCGGCTGGGGATTCAACTATAATCTGTTTATCTTTGTGATAACCTTGATTGATTAGTTGAGTAGATCGGAATCAATACACTTCTTGGTGATTAATAGTATCGATTGCATAGTCTAGATAATTACTTTTGTAGTTGTTGATAGATTGATCTACGAACCTGACAAAGGAGTTTATTGGGACAAACGGAAGAGCCTTTTGTCAAACTCAAATCACGTTGTTTGAAAAGAGTTGTTACCAAATAGATTTGTTGTTCCTTTACTGTTTGGAATACGAACCAAAGGAATTGTTCCATGTGCGTGACTTATTGCAAGTTGGAGGCGTAGGGATACAGATGGAACTAGGTGAACTTGAAAATGCGGGGGTCTAACAACCACACCTAAAAATTCGTTTGACAATTTGAGGGGACTTAATCCAATACACTTTCTAGAGAATCAACTAGACAGTCAGACTCAATCTAGAGTAAAGTATATTAAAGAGCTTAATAACTCTAACTCTTAACTCAATCCGCAATCAGCAAATAGAAATCTACGAGCCCGATTGAATATAAGAGGAGTTACTTGAACGATACCAAAGACCAATGTTCAAGTGTCAATCAATGTAAATCAACAACCGAAGGTTGGATATTCTAATTGATTGATCTTAACGCACAACCTGTGATATTTCAATTATATAATAAAATATAATGTGGAAAAGAAATAACACAGACACCAGAAGTTTTGTTAACGAGGAAACCAAAAATACATAAAAACCATGGGACCTAGCCCAGATTGAACACCGCGCTGTATTAAGCCGCTACAGACTCTAGCCTACTACCAATTAACTTCGGATTGTATTGTAGTTGAACCCTAATCAATCTCACACTGATTCGAGGTATAATTGCGTTCCCTACGTTTTTGATCCCAACAGGATACTATGCACTTGATTCCCTTAGTTGATCTCACCCACAACCAAGAGTTGCTACGACCCAAAGTCGAGGACTTGATAAACAAATCTGTCTCACGCAGAAAAATCTACAGATCGAATAAACCTGTCTCCCACAGAAATACCCAAGAGTCTTTGTTCCGTATTTTGATATATCAAGGTGAATAGGAACCAATTGATAAACCGGACTTATATTCCCGAAGAACAACCTAGTATTATCAATCACCTCACAATAATCTTAGTCGACTAGCGAAACAAGATATTGTGGAATCACAAACGACGAGACGAAGGAATTTGTGATTACTTTTATCTTTCCTATCGGAGAAATTAATCTTGAGTCAATTATTCAATTATATTCAATACAATAGAATCGGGCAAGATCAAAACACGCAACTACATAGAAAATAGTTGGGCCTGGCTTCACAATTCCAATGGAGTCTTTGAAGTCGTTAACCTACAGGGTCTCGATAGAAACCTAAGGTTAAAGGAGAATCGACTCTAGTTATGCAACTAGTAACACACGTGAGGTGTGGGGATTAGGTTTCCCAGTTTCTAGGGTTCTCCTTTATATAGTTTTCAAATCAGGATTTTCAATCCAAGTTACCATGGTAACAAAACATTTAATATTCACCATTAGATTAAAAACCTGATTCAACCAAGCTAATATCTTTCAACCGTTAGATCGAACTTATCCTGTTACACACAAATGAAATGTATCCTCATTTAGGTTTATGTAACCGTACCTAAACGTGTACACCATGTTGGTTCACAAATAGTTAACCGAGGTTAGCCATATGATTACTCTCATATCAACCTTATTCATCTCAACCATAACTAGTTCAATGACTCAAATGAAACTAGTTAAAGAGTTGTTCAATTGCTATATTCTCATAGAATTATACAAGAACATAATTGATGCAAAATCGGTTTGATTCACTTTAATCAATCATGAACATTATAGCCACGGTTTGTAATGATTGCATTCCTTATTATATAAATGTTTATTTTCATATTTAAAACCGATTTTAGAACTTTAACCTGCAAGTATGCAAACGGGTACGCATACTTGAAATACCCGGACTAAGATTGAGTTACGCTAGTACGTAAATGGGTACGCGAACTTTCAATCCCAGCAGAAATTCTCGGACATGAACCTGTACGCCAGTAGGCAAACGGGTACGCATACTTAGGTTCCCGGATTTCTCAAACTAACATGTACGCAAACGGGTGCGCATACTATGGTTCCCGGACATGGATTATATATGTGAAAGAGTGCAAAACATGACATATCCAATAATGGTTAAGTAATCTAAACTCTTATATCAATCATTGAAACTTTCTTAGAGGATGACAATAGCCGTTTTCACACACTAATAGCATCAAAGAAATTTTCAAGTTATTGAAACGAAACATTCCAAGGCAACACCAAATGATTGTATCGCACAAACCATGTAAGATGTTACTTGGAAATTTTCACATGATATAAGATGATCGAAGCGAAATCTTGCCAACACATATTTCGAGAAATATGTAAGCGAGATAAACTCAGCTCAAAATCTCAAATGTGTATATAGAAAACGACATCGTAACACGACTTATGTCTCAATGTATGAGATACAGTAGAAATACACTTTCCAAGTGATAGATGAATTTAAGTCTCCATATACCTTTTGTCGATGAAGTTCAAGCTCCCCTTAGTAGTTCTTCGTCTTCAAATGATGAAAGCCGTGAAAACTAAGCTCAATTACACAATCTATGTCCTAGTCCGAGACATCTATAAATAGGCTAGAAATCAAGACTTATAGTTTTGATCACTAACATTGACAAACATGCTTGAGATAGCAACGCATGCGAGTTCGACCGAGCAGTGCTCAAACAAAACTATAGGTTTAGTTGCTTGGTCTCAACTATACGAAGTTGGTTTAGATTTTGTATAGCGGCTTATTCCTGAGAGTATTCAATTTTGGACAAGGTCCTGGGGTTTTTCTGCATCTCGTTAACAAAATCTTGCTGTGTCTTTTACTTTTATATTTCTGCAATTATAATTGTTTTATTATAATTAGAAGTAATATACACGAACGTTAATTCTTATTCACTTGATAGCAATCCTATTGTGTTTGTTTAATTCCGAACCTATTATCAAGTAATCATACTATGTTGTTGTATTGTCTCGATCTTGTATCCATAGTCAATCACGCAAGTCATCTTATTGCCGTATTGTCTCAATCTCGTATCCATAGACAACCACACAAAGTGTGAACCGATTAGTTATATTGTCTAGACTCAGTCCATAGAAAATCACTTTCGGAGAAAGGACTTATAGGTGGATTTTTTTTAGATTGAGGTATATTTGGGTACCCTCGTCTTTTCAATTGGTATCATAGCAGGCAAACACGAAAAGATCTGACAATCTGTGTTTGGTGCGATCCAACCTATAAGAATTGAATCTATGTCTGATTCAATTAACGTTATGCAAGAGTATGAATACTCAAAAGTTGAAAATGTTACCAATTCGTTGACCCATGATCCAAGAGTTACGAAAATCAAGTGTACATCTGAGTCGTTCTCTGATGGAAAAGAAGATGCTTATAAAGAGTCGGTAAAACTCCTAAAGCCTATAAAATCTCTGTCTTCAAAAATGCTAATATTAAAGACAGAGTCAAATCTTCTTAAGAATGATATCATAGATAAATACATTCAACTGAATATTCTAGCCAAAGAGAATATGGATCTCATTTTCAAATTAGAAGCTCTTGGTAAATCTCTTACTCAAGATAAAGAAACACGTCCTATGACTCTGACTAATGATGTTGTTGTAATTTCTTCTGATAATGAGGAAACTAAAAGTCCTTGCTCGACTTTTATAGACTGTGATAAAACCGGCTTAGTCACATCTGAAACATATCAAGATGATGGTAGCTTGCCTAACTACATCAAGTCAAAAGAGGATGAGAAACCATATTCTACATCTACTGATGATCAGACGAAATCTTGTCCAAAAGAAACTTTGAACTGATTCCGTGAAAGTGATCTAAAGGAATACAACTTTCATTCACTTGACAGGAAACTTATACTTCTTCAAAATACGATGGTAAAATTTTTGAAGGAAGTTTCTTGTCTTAAAAAATTGAAAGACCATTCCTCAGTAGAAAGACAGAATATACCACTACCCGATAAGATCAACTCAAAAGAATCAGAACAAATAGGTGATAAATGCTTCTGGAAAAAGGTTCCTCCTCACCCATATCGAAACAATTCTTGTTTTGATGAAGAACGACTCCAGAAAAAAAGGAAAGAGAGAATCTCTGCCAAAGAAAACAATCAGGAATTTCCGATAATTGTTTCAGATAATCATGCTGATGTGCATCATAAGGAAATCCTTTAAATGAGAAAATCATACCAAAATCTCATTAATAGATTTAAGAGAGATTTATCCATCTCTGAAAATTCTCAAATCAGTACAGTGTCTCCTAATGATCATGTTTCTAGATCAAGGAAGGATCATCTTCTTGGGAGAAAATATTTTGGGAAGAAATTCCCAAAGAAAAACATGAACTATGTTTCTGATACTGGATGTAAGCTAGAAAAAGCTTACCCCGAAACAAATTAGTTGTAACGGAAAATGTGCACTCTCATCCTCTTTCGTGCTCTTAATTATGGATGAGAAAAGAACATAAAAACGAGAGAACATTTTTTGTGTGTGTTTGTTTATCAGAAAAATCTGTGAAATTTTATGGATGGCTGCGAATCCATGTCTGTCTAAAAATTGTTCATGTTTAACATTATCTTCCAAAAATAGGTTTTATTTAGAATTTTTGAATTTTAATAAACCTTCGGACAAAGGAAATAGAATATATTCTTTTAATATTTTCGGAATTTCCTGATATTTTCGGTCCAAGAGTTGTCTCTTCTTAAAGAGAAACTATCTCTTGCTTGTATTCTGAAACCCTGATCAATCCCTATTTAAAAACCGAGCATGCCTCCAATAACTCGCAGTGTCACAAAGGCTAATAAGGAGGAAGCTTAAAAGGTTAAGGATTGTCAAGGAATCAATACAGAGAGGAAGAAGAAAAACATATCAAAAATCATGTCTGATTATGATTATGATAGTTCCGTTGGATCACAAAATGAGTCATTTATGTTGGAGGCTTACAAATTACAAGACCCAACCGAAACCAAGTGGATTCGTTCTGATAGTATGATTCACTATATCCAAGGTTTTGAAGAATTGAGAACCAATCTCATAATGACAGTTCAACATCAAGATTGGCTCAAAGAAAGAATTGGTCAAACAAAAAGTGTTCTTGCTGAACTCAAGGTTCTAATTGATGAACTTGAAAAATAGGAAGTGGTTGCAGACAAGTCTCTTGAGACATGCTTTAAAAGTTTGAACATTGAAGAAACCTCAGGAAAGAGCACCACTAGAGATTAAGATTCATGTTGTAATTCTTAATCAAGAAGAAAAATAGACATTAGTTTTGATCTCTTTCAATAAGATCTATTTTGAATAAAACTATTATTTTATAATTTTTCTTGTGATAGTTTTCGATTACATAGACTGTGCTTGAATTCTTTGTTATTGCTATGTATGTTAAAGGTATGTTTGATTTCGGTTTTCATGACCTTAATATTCAATCTCATGTGGTGTGAACCCTTATGGTTTGGGTGACATTTTGGTTTAGCAGGATTAAGTTCTAGCCCATGTTGGTAGGCTTTATCAAAGGATCATAAGGGGTTCCGATTGAAACTCATGTGTGAAGAAGTCATAATATGTTGAATTGTTTGGTTTAGCATAAAAGCATATGTGTTTCGGGGTTTCAACTTTTGCATCGCATTAGTTAAAACCGGTTTTCAACCTTTCTCTGGTAAAGGTTGGTTTTTGTTGTTGTTCTGTTGTCTTGCGAGAGGATGACAACACAACGGGGGAGAGTTCTATGTGAACTTGCGCTTAATGATATATCTTTCTGGGGAGAAGAGGATGCGGAACTTGCGGTAACGAATTTGTTAGTTAATCGTTATCTGTTTAAGAAAAGCCTGATTTTATTGCATATATTTTACTTTTGCTTAACAAAATTTCGGTACAATTGATGTTTATTCCATTATTTATGTATGGATGTGTGTGTGATTCAATTGTTTTCGGTTAAGAAAAACTATTGTTATCTTTATTTATGGTTTGGTATCAATTGTTTAGGCTTACGAAATTTCGGTGCAATTGCGGTACTATAATGCCTATGTTTGTTTCAATTGCTTCCGGTTGAGATAAATAATTATGCAAGTTGATTTATTTGGTTTGTATGAATTGTTTATGACTTAACAAAAAGGTCTAAAGGATGAATCGTTTAATCCAATTCGGTTCCGGATAAGAGAAATTAAGTTAATTTTGATCTTAGTTAGACTTATCAAAGTGGAGGTTTCAGTTATTCAAGGCTAATTGAATGCCTTAACAAGAAATGCTAGTTAACTAACCTAGTACTTGTATTGTTTAAAATTTAAAGATCTAAGTTATTGTTCGAATAATTAGAACCTGATGAGAAAAATAAAGTTGATTATGATCTTTATTTTGGTCTTATCGAAAAAGCGATTGTATTTTTGCAATCGGTTTAGCAAAAGAACTAAGGTGCTTAGTAAATTTTTGATTCGCTAAACTATTAAGGAAAATTGCTTTGGGCAATTATTTCCTTGATAACATACCAAAACAAAATTACTTTGTAGTTTTGGTTTTGATATTGGTTATCTAAAATGGTGTGTGGAACCCTCGTGATTAACTCTTATATGTTTTGCAAGTCTTTTGAGACTTGTAAGATCCTTTCGGTTTGTCATTTATTTGCTCGTACCTTTGTCATTTTGTGACAAAAAGGGGGATAAACATATGGAGTAAACAAGTAATTTGGTATCACTAAGGAAAGGACAATGGTGCTTAAACGTTATATCTAACGAAAGAGTAAAGCATAGACTAAGGGGGAGTAATATATCATATTGATACTTGTAGTTATATGGACTACAAAGGGAATAACAAAGATATGCGGATTGAAAATCTACCTGTCTTACCTTTAGGGGGAGTGTTAGCTTTATTATTATAATGTCAACAACGGCATTTATGGATTGAATGTATACAGGTTATTGTGTTGTTGAAAATTGGAACCAAGCGTATGTGTAATTCTTGTAATTTGTTTATCCATATGATGTAAGAGTTTTGTCACTAAAATTGACAAAGGAGGAGACTGTTAGAGCATAGCTCGGTTGAACCCACCAAGCGTTGGTATTTCAATTTTGGTTGTCATATTTTAGTGGATCAAAACTAATTTAAAGAGTCGCTTGATTATTTACTAGAGTCAACTTCGTATAGGTTAGCTAGAAAGTTACTAGGATATACAAGTATTACGTAAAGACTTGAAGAATGTGAAGAAGTAAAGAGATACAACGACGACATCATCCTTCCTCTTGAGGTTAGTAATATTTAACTTGAACTGTTTCATTCCTAATGTATCTTTCAAGTCGTGCATATTGAAAACATAACTGCGAAGCTGTGAATGATTATACTCTAGTTAGACATAATATTAAGGAATTACAATACGAAGTATAACGTCTATCTTTTGAACTTCGTATATAATACATCGACATAATCTTATGAATACTATTGTAATTATGTGTATGGGTATGGGTGAAGATTTTGTCCCAGGAAACAATGTTTTACATTCGTTTAAAGGAAGTACAATTCATAAACTTGTTTTATGAATCAAAAGGGAAATCGCTAGGCTTATTGGTATTGTTATTCATTGCAAATCTTTGGATTACCAATATGTGTATTTAGTATAACCGCTCATAAATTGTTTATGTATCTTGGTAAAACTATTCACAAGGCATGACTTTTGTATTGGTATGACTTTTATTCGTGAAATCGATCTTAAGTAATCACCTGAGATGGTATGATCGATATTTTGTAATTGGTATGACCAACTCTAGTCATTGAGGAACCGATCCTAGTAAGAGGTGCAACCGATCACAAGCATGTAGAATCGATCCTTGTAAGAGGTACAACAAGTCCTAGTAATTGGTAACCGATCCTATGACTAGTGAAACCGACTACAAGTAAATACCATAATTATGTGGTAACCGATCCTAGTACCTGATGAGTGCCAAATAATGTATATATTTATCCCTTTTTGTTGGCATTTTAACTCATCTTTTGTGCATTAATTCTACATTTTATCCCATATTCTGTATTTTCCTTGTTTTCAAGAATAAATATTTTTCTTAATTAATTTTGCATTTTTAGGTACCAAATAAAGTCTGGATGATTTGCGGAGCAGAAAAGTAGTGAAAAGCCGGAAGAAATTACGCAAGGAAGCCGCAAAGAATGGAGCGCACGTCCAAAAAGCTAGGAATGGGCTCAAGAAGGAAGAATTGTTCTTAAAGAAGATATGGGCTTGGCATACCCAAAGCCCAAAACCCTTACCCAAACCCATTTTCTATATCCATACCCGCTTCCATTCTCATCCGTTAGATGGGATTACATCGAAATCCAATGGTCGCTTCAGTAGAGTGCATCAAATAGCGATACTTCCGCTAAACACTACAACACCTAACCTCGATCTTCGCCGTTAACTTCGTTGTATCAAGACATCCGACGGTCGCTACCAGACTCTTCAGGGGTAGCCATCCGATTCACCTACCAGCTTCACATCCAGTGACTCAGATTCGCCAACATCGAATCTTGATATCCCGCCTAACACCCAAGTATCGAACACCTATACCCTTCAGCCAAACGCACCTTACCCAAATTCTCATCTTCCTCCTTCGAGCAGTCGAGCTCTGCTCCTGCCAACTCCACCACCATCACCCTGCCACTGCCATCGCCACCTAAACACCACCACCAACTCCACTATAATCACTCCCCCCCATCTTCTAGCCATCTATCCTACCAATTTCTTTTCTTTTCTTTCTCAGAGAACCCTAGGAAAGAAATTGGTACAATAGCTCGAGCTAGAAAGAGAAATTGAAGGCATGGGAAGGAGCAGAGAAGGGAGAAGAAGCATGGGTTGAAGACGGACTCGTCTTATCACGTTTGGTAAGTTCGAAAATCAAAACCCTAGTCTACTGTCAATTTGAGGGAATTTATTAAAAAACCCTAATTTTCTGTTAGGGAGAGCATTAGAAGATATGGGTCTGATTTGTACTGTCAAATTAGGTAGAAACAATTTACCTAATTTCTGTTTGATTTTAGGGATTTTTTTGGGAAGAACCCTAATTTTGTAATTTGGGGGAAAACCCAAATTGGGTGTCTGGGTATAAAAAGGGGACTGTGGGTGTGATGTAAAGGTTATGCTGGAATAGCCAGTGTCCAGAACTTTGATGTTCTGCATATGTTCTATGTTTGGTTTTATGTAATGTTCATGATGTTCTGCATATGCTGTTCATGTGTTTAATTCTTTTCCCTGTTTTAATATCCTGTTGATGTTGTTGTTAATGTGATGTTTTTGTGTTGTTCCTGTTAATCATGTGTTGTTCCATCTGTTTTCTCATGTTCTGAGTTCACTGCTGAGGCTCAGATGAAGCTTTAGTGGACTGTTAGATAGTGGAATGCTAGGTTAGAGCCTTAGTGCAGTGTGTTGATTGAGCAATGGGAAGAGATTGATGCTCATAGTGCCTGTGATTGATTGTTCTGTCAAAAGACAGTCAATGCTAGGGGCAAACTAGTGAGCAAATTAGTTTTCCTCCCATTCTAGATGTATGCATAGGATTTTCAACTCAACCTAGGATCACATTGTTTGGCTAGGACACAAGGGTGGATTCAAATCCTTAGCTTAACCCACATTTTGTTTTCACAGTCACTTGCAACTTAACTGTTTTGTTACTTCTTCACACCCCTGCTCTTGGCTTAGGCCTTGGTTCCATTGTTCTTTGTTTAGTTTCATTGTTCTGTCACCTTCTCATAATACTTTTGTGTTGTTTGCTTTTGCCATTGTAACTTTGCATCCTTTTGCCCTGTGTTGCTTCCATGTATATACCATTGTCACTTTTTCTTTGTACCTGTCATTGTAAATGCCATCCTTGGCCCTGTGTGATTTAGTGCCCTGTCTGCCTAGAGCCTGCCTTACCTTGTCAGACTGCACAGCTCCTGCTCTCCCTTCCCCAGCTGAGCACCTGCCCTTTTTCTTCACTAGTGCTCTGCTGCCTTGTTCTCCCCCAGCTGCTACTACTTGCTGTGCACTGCTTCTGCTGCTGCTGTGCACTGCTTCTGCTGCTGCTTCAGGTCCAGTTCCTACCAGTTCAGTTCATTTCAAAGACTGCTGAAGCCCAGATTCATCACAAAAGCCCACTGTGGACTTAATCAAAGCCCAGGTGAAACATTAAAGCCCAATTCACAGTCACTGTTAGCCCAAGGCCCAGTGCAATTCCAAAGGCTAAAAGCCCAGGTTCATAGCTAAAAAGCCTAGCTCCAGCTAAGGCCCAAATCATTCAAAGGCCCAAGGCCTAAAGCACTTCATCATTACAACAAACCCATTAAGCCCAATTTACTCAAAGGGTATTCAAAGCCCAACAGTTCCAAAGGGTATTCATAACCCATTGGTACCACAACCCTTTGATACCTAAAGCCCAATAGCCAACTAGAACCCAAAATAGCTAAACACTACAAAACACCCCCAGTCTCTGTGGATCGACCCGTACTTGCACGAGCTACATCTGACGACTGTGCACTTGCGGTATTACTGTAGGCCCGTTTCATTTCGCTTCAATTTTATACGCTTTCCCGGGTCCACCAGTACCTAGTCAACCAATTTTTGGAAATCTAGTGTGACCGATCCTAGTACCCACATGGAGGTAGAATTGAAGCTTTGTGTATTGGTAGAACCGTGAAACCCATTAATGGTGATTTGATAGGATAATCAATCACATAGTTCTTGGAAGTCAGATGAACCAATTCTAAACTTGTTTGGAAGTGTGGCAAATCGGTTCCAAGATTGTAAATATGAAAAAGGATTTACAAAGTAAATATGTCGACATACTTTGAACATGTGCAGTAATTCTTATCTTTTATTGTTCAAAGATATTCCTTAATAACTAAAGGAGAATCCCGGATCGAAATAAATTGAGAATCTTTTAATTAAGGTTTTTAGTTTTATATGCTTTAATTTCCAACAATTAAAATCCATATCTTTAGAAAATAAAAATTGGTAACGTGCATTTACTAATTAGAGATTTTCTACTTAGATTTCGGTCAATATTTGGATAGAGCATTTCCAGGAATTATGAAAACCAAATTTGGAAATATATTGCATATCTTGAGAATATTTTCGGTTTTGGAAATTCCTTGGTGTCCGAACTTCCTTGGTCTATAAATATTGAAGTTTGGATTTCGAGCAAACTAATCCTCAGAGCCAGCAAAACTACCTAGTTGTGTTGTTACTGGCGGAGCCGTCTATTCGGAGAGGAAAGTACCCTAATTAGGAGAAATATCTTACGACCGCTCGTTTTAAAGACTTCTTTGGGATTGGGAATCTCTACGAGTAACGTTGGTAGGAAACTAGATAATTGCAGTTTATTATTAGTTTTCGATTGATTTAATTGACTAACGGTTGTTGAACTTTGATTGCACCTAGTTTGTTTATGCTTGGGAATATTCTCTTCTAATATAAGATTCACTCAAACTATATCGAAGTATCGACGGGGATATTTAGAATGTTTGTAGATCTAAAGACGTCTTGTGATAATCCATCGTTAATAGACTCCGTTCTATGTGTGATTGATCACAAGAGATTCAAGTTGTTTGTGTGCAGGTGTTTATTGAAGATCTAAGAAGATTTAAATGCAAAGAAGATTTCTTATTTGAGTTCATAATCTTTGGTGTGCACAAAACTTGATCGGCTGGGGATCCAACTATAATCGGTTTATCTTTGTGATAACCTTGATTGATTAGTTGAGTAGATCGGCATCAATACACTTCTTGGTGATTAATAGTATTGATTGCATAGTCTAGACAATTACTTTGATAGTTGTTGATAGATTGATCTAAGAACCTGACAAAGGAGTTTATTGGGATAAACGGAAGAGCCTTTTGTCAAACTCATATCACGTTGTTTGAAAAGAGTTGTTACCGAACAAATTTGTTGTTTCTTTACTGTTTGGAATACGAACCAAAAGAATTGTTTCAAGTGCGTGACTTATTGCAAGTTTGAAGCGCAGGGATACAGACGGAACTAGGTGAACTATAGGTTTAGTTGCTTGGTCTCAACTATACGAAGTTGGTTTATATTTTGTATAGTGGCTTAATCCTGAGAGTATTCGATTCTCAAGGTCCCTGGGTTTTTCAGCATTTGCGGTTAACAAAATCTTGCTGTGTCTTTTACTTTTCTATTTCCGCAATTATAATTGTTTTTATTATAATTAGAAGTAAAATACACAAACGTTAATTCCTAATTACTTGATAGCAATACTATTGTGTTTGGTTAAGTACGAACCTATTATCAAGTAATCATACTTCGTTGTTGTATTATCTCGATCTTGTATCCATAGTCAATCACGCAAGTTATCTTGTTGTCGTATTGTCTCGATCTTGTATCCATAGACGATCACACGAAGTGTGAACCGATTAGTTATATTGTCTCGACTCAGTCCATAAACAATCACTTTCGGAGAAAGGACTTATAGGTGGAAAAGTTTTAGATTGAGGTATATTTGGGTGCCCTCGTCTTTTCACTTAGCATTTTTCTTTGGTTGCTGAGAACATATATGGACACGTTCGAACCAAAGATAATCTTCGTCTTTTCCCATAGCATTTCGTACTTAGGTACGTATAAACCAAGGACAATATTCTTTTTTGTCTTTGGCTGTTGAGAATGTATATAAATACATTCGAGCCAAAGATAAGCTTTACTTTCGCTCCAAGGCTTTGTAATTTTGACCTTCGTATTTCCGTTTCCAGAGAGTAAAGAAAAAAAGGGGTAGGGTACGTTCTTGGTATCCTGTTAGGAAAAACCATGAAGAGTTAAGTATAGAACTTAACATAGACACATTTGCTGAGCTCTTGTTTAGTTGAACTGTCCAATGTTTGGGACACAATTTCTAAATGAACCTCAGATTCGAAAACGACAAAGAGTACTGCAAGCTGAGGTAAAGGAGGTTCCTCAGATACTCAAAAACGACAAAGAATACTGCAAGCTGAGTAAAAGAAGGCGTCTGTTAAAGAAAACGACCCTCAGGTCAAAAATAACCTTAGGGATTTAACTCCAAAACTTTTATTGAGATTCCTTCGAAAGCAAAGGTATTCAGATCCAGAGAAGGTTTACTCATGAGCAAGCAAATAACAATAAAATAATAGCTTTTTTGAGCTTTGAAAAGCATTTTTAAAGTTGTTTCTTAACCACTTTTTGTAGATCCGTTAGATTTCAAGCTTTTTGAGATTTATTACTCTAAAAACTTTTCCAAAAAAGAGATAAATCATCACTAGAAAGTGGGATCGACCTTTCTTAAACTTAGATATGATCTTCTAACGAAAATCTAGCAAAAAAAAAATGATGAAATAGCAAAATGAACGAAAATCGAGAGCTTTTCGGTCTAGCTCGATTCTAGCGCCAAACTGTGATTACTAATTTTTTGGTAACCTACGTAATATAAACAACTTAAAGGATCATATACTAAGTAGTATGGATACCTCAGTTGAACTGATACTGCTGAGTAAATAAAAAATACGTTCGAAATAAGATCTGCTCAGAAGATCATATACTAAGTAAGTAAAGACGCTTCGATAAAGCAGATGCTATGAAAACAAAGGTATATCTGTAAAACATATATAAGTAAAAAAATAAGCTAAATGAAGAGATATCTTAGATGAACAGATAACTCAGAAAACAGAGATAACTCAGTAAATAAACAACTAAGTGAGAAGATAATATAAGTGCAACTAAGTTATCAAATCACACAAGATATTACGTGGTTCGGTTAATTCTAACCTACGTCCACGGGTAAAGATGGTAAGTTTATTATTAATCTTGTTACATTTGGGTGGAAGAAATCCATTAAAGAGAGTATGAAACTCTTAAAATAAAGAGAAGAAGTGTAAAGTGAGTGTTTTCCCTAATTCCTAACCAAACCAACTTGTCCCCTCCTCTTGAGATAAGGATAGGCATTTATAGCTCCACATGCATCACGGATATCTTTGATGTCTTATGTTCCATCGAGATATGATGGTCCTTGGTCAAGCTGGTACCTTCGTTGGCCGCTCACTATCTCCAACCATACAATACCATCTTAGTGTCCTCCACGTGCCATCGTGAACTGTGAATCCTCCGTACAAGTTGTACCTTCGTTGGCCGTGTACCTTCCCCAGTCATATGATGTCACCTTAGCATCCTCCACGTGCCATCGTGAACTGTGAATCCTCTGTACAAGTTGTACCTTCATTGGCCGCGTACCTTCCCCGGTAAGGGATTCCACCTTAGCGTCCTCCACGTGCCATCGTGAACTGTGAATCCTCTGTACAAGTTATACCTTCGTTGGCTGCGTACCTTCGCCAGTCAGAGGATGCCATGTACTCTGAGCTCACGTGGTTGAAGACCACGCCTTCGCATTAAATGCTGTACAGACTGCTTAGCTACCTCTGTCAAACAGACACACCCATGTGCCTATACTATAGCCTATTGCTTAAAAGTTAAGCAATCTTGGTAGTGTTTTTGTGTACTCCGTAGTAACGTACTTTGCTACTCCAACCTTTAATAGTGCGCCACACGTTGATGGAGATAACTTCATTACTGAGCATCCTAAGAAAAAGTGTAGTGTGTATCGTGTCATGTACCTAGATGTACATAACATGATTGGGTGATAGTTTGAGGATAAACCTCTCTTGATTCTCACGAATCAAGCCTTCAGGTTCAATGAAGAACAATTCCTAAAATCGAATATACGATTCAATCAAGCCTAACATCTAAAAATTAATGAAATTGAATCGTATAATCGATTTTAGGCAGGGTTCTTCATTGAACCTGAAGGCTTGATTCGTGAAAATAAAGAGAGGTTTATCCTCAAACTATAACCCCATCTTGTTATGTACATCTAGGTACATGACAATTGGTATCAGATTCACTTTTCTGGGTTAAATCTCTCAATGGTGGAAATCTCTCAATGGTGGAACTTCAACAATCCTTGCAGAGTATACACCACAGTTTGGATATTATTTTTAAGTTCTTCAACATTCCCAACCCTAACCCTACAACACTGCTACTTCAGATTCAACTTTGGATTTATATTCAATTTCTGGATCTAAGATTGAAGACTCTGCTAATTCAATTGGTGATTTCATAGTTTCTCCGTCTGAGGAAATCGAATCCCTTCCTGCTGCTATTAATGACGAAGATGATTCTATCGACTTGGAGTTGATTCCCCAATTTTTCCTTGTTGAAAATGAAGAAGACGATGATTGTCTCGATTTTGAACTGATCATTCCTTCTTTTTTCTTCGATGAAGATGATGATTTACCTGATGAGGTGACTTTTCAAACTACAGAAGGTATGAGTAATGAGGGTAGTCGGGAGAAACTCCAAAGCTTAAAGGAGTTCGTCAGTGGCAACAACAAAATAATTCGTAAGAATCGTTTTGCTCTTCTTTCTGCTTATACTCGATTATTGTTTGATCGTGGAAAATATTTCAACCTCATTAGACGTTTTTCTTACTTAGCTGGAATTTCTGAATTTGATTTTGATACAACTACTTCATGTTCATCCGCTCTATATGTTTGTTCTATTTTGATGGCCAACTACAATGGAAATTATGTTCATGACTTATTTCACAAACCTGGGTACCGGTTCGATTGGTTGTTTGGTGAATAAATTGTGGATATATTAGCTAGATGTGGTGTTACTAATATTGCAGGCCTCTTGTTTGCTAAAATGCCTGAGAATGAAGCTTGGAATTTACAGGGTGTTGGAATTGATTTCCTAATGCATCTCAAAAGGGGTGAAGTATTTGATCGTGGAAAGAATTTCCAGATTATTAAGAGGTTTTTTTATATTGGTGATTTTGATTCTTTTACTGGTATGAACTTACATTCTGAAGAAGTTGAAACACAAGTGATAATTGACTTCCTCAAGTTAAATCAAGCCACATTTGGCAACGAAACTGATTCTAACGGCGATTATTGCTTCAACAAGTTTGAAGAGCTTTGCAACAATTTTGCGTACTTGAGGAAATTTTTCATTCTCTACAGCAAATTACTACGTATGAATGGTTTTTGTCTTTATTTTGATGATACTCGCTCGTTGTTTAATCGAGGTAAGTGTGCAGTCCATTCTTGGATTTCTTCTAGCATGCTAACTTTTCAATTACTTCCTAATAACCTTGGGCATAAATCAAAATTTTGGGTTATACATTTGATGGTTCTTGTGTGTGTTGTTGATCATACCGACATTCTAGATGATAGTAAGTTGTTTGTTAAAAACTCTAAACAAAATGGCACTTGGTTACTCTTGTTGGTTAGAGTAGTGATAACTGAAATGGCATTAGAGATATTGGGTCGAAGGCTTAGGAGTGTAGTGTGGAGTTTGGAAGGGTGGTGAAGCTGATACTCTTTTGCAGCTTCAACATGGTTTGCTTTATGCTATAGGAGTCACATTTGATGGATTTTGGAGGAGAAGAGCAATGAAAGAACATTTTCTATGTTGTTGTTCCTATTCAGTTTTCATTCTCAGCACTAAATATGCACATCCACATCCGTTAAAATACTTTAGTCATTCTTTCTCATAGTTTGCACCTTCTTACTTCTCTTACAAAACTATCTACAAGCTCCGTGGTGTTATTCAACAACAGGTTGCTCGGTATGGGTTGTTTTTATCTTTCTTTTAATTATACTCGTACATTATTTGACCGTGGAAAGGAATTTGAACTTAGTATGTGGACTTCTTGTTCTGTGCATTGGGATTTCAGATTTGGGTTTGTTTTTCTTCGGGTAAATTTAGTGGATAAATACTATAGCGGATTTAGAAGCACGATGAGACCTCATGTGATATTTGTAAGAATACACTTCACACCCAAATTAATTTTGGCAATCTTAATGTGGGAATGAACATGGGTTTTCTTGAGATGGGATTTGGCAGCAGATTGTGATGTTCACCTTGCTTGTGTACTGGTGCAGATTTCTGTGTGGATCCTGGCTGCAGTTTTTGCAAGGCTAAAGGGCACTTGCTCTAAATTTTATGTGACCAGAGAGTGGATGTGTGGAGGGACTAGATATTCTATTGTTGTAGTTTTCCCTGAATATAGTAAAAACATGGCTAATACTGAGGTCCCAAGGATGTTGATGTTGGTAGTCTCCTTGAGGTGCGAAGTTGCAATAAACTATTACTCTCAGCTCGATGGTGTTCCTATGCATATTGCAGGTCAAGACGACAGTTTACATGGGTCTTCTCCAAGAACATTTCTCACTGAAATTTACGCTCCCACTTTTCTCACAACAATCACATGTGTGTTGAGGACCTGTGCTGAAGTTCTTGTGCATCTCATGGACATACTCTCGCATACTTCTGAAGTTCCTTGCAAGGAAGATGACGAATGGCAGAATACTCATGCCATAGCTGGAAACAGACTCATTTTTCCTGCTTAGTCACCCTACAACAACACCAAACTATAGAGGCTGGACAAGGGATTGCAAGACATGGAGTTCAAGTGCTGGAGAGCCTCACATGGGTGATTATGGGAATTCTGGCTACTTATCTTTGCTGCTAGTTGGAGGGAACTACTACTGTTGTGGCTTAACCAATATGTTAGGGAATTTTCAAATCGACGGATAACCACATATCGCATCGAGATGTACCTGCTATGGTTGGAAGATGGTGCCAAACTCGATTCTCATCCTTGAGGACAAGGATGTTTCCAAGGAGTGAGGAATGTCATGTACCTGCTATGGTTGGAAGAGGGTGCCCATATCAATATCCTTGTTGGTGGTTAGTAAATATAATTAGTATTAATAATTAGTTAATTAGTGTTTAATTGAGTTGTAATTAGTGGTTTAGATGAAACTACCTGTTGCCTTTTGGGTCGTTGGATGTAAGGATGGGAAAACCTAGCTTTATAAGCTACTATGAGTCTGTAATGAGAAGACATCTGAAAATTAATAAAATTGAATCGTATATTCGATTTTAGGCAGTGTTCTTCATTGAACCTGAAGGCTTGATTTGTGAGAATCAGGAGAGGTTTATCCTCAAACTATCACTCAATCTTGTTATGTACATCTAGGTTGGAAGAGGGTGCCCATATCAATATCCTTGCTGGTAGTTAGTAAATATAATTAGTATTAATAATTAGTTAATTAGTGTTTAATTGAGTTGTAATTAGTGATTTAGATGAAACTACCTGTTGCCTTTTGGGTCGTTGGATGTAAGGATGGGAAAACCTAGCTTTATAAGCTACTATGAGTCGGTAATGAGAAGACATATGAAAATTAATGAAATTGAATCGTACAGTCGATTTTATGCAGTGTTCTTCATTGAACCTGAAGGCTTGATTCGTGAGAATCAAGAGAGGTTTATCCTCAAACTATCACCCAATCTTATTATGTATATCTAGGTACATGACATATCGTTGTAACATAATAAGTTGCTCTACCTTTAATATTATGATTTTTGGTATTCACAAAAATGATATTTCGTTAGTGTTTCGGTGAGTGCAACTTTGTGCACTCCTTTTATTGTAAAAGTTGGACTTTAGCCCAAAAATTATATTCAAATTTTAACTTCAAGAAGATCTAATACCTGGAAGCTCTGGTGGCCCCTCCCGTATCATCATCCAACCCAACAACTTTCTGTACCCCATTTAAATGGGGCTGTACATTTCCACCTTCTTACTGCAACAAAACACCCTTAAGATGGGAAAGCCGTGTCTCTATGGCTAATCCTTCGGTTAAAAGAGAAAAATGTGGGTCATACGTTAGGGTTTGAGCAGTAATTCAACTCGGTAAAAGCCAAACAGTAAGAAAGATCACAAACTTTATCAAGTAGTAGAATGTACAACGATTTGAGTAAAAACGCGTGATCATCCCGCGTGAACAAACCAGTTATATTGTATTCCCTCATTTAATTCTCACTGAAATCATTCACACTCTCGATTTTCCTCTGCAAAAACCCATTCCTTTATTGATAATCTACTGATTTTTTTAAGTAATCACCAAGAGTTACACTCAATGGCGAATGCAAAAGGTTTTAAGAGTTAGGGTTTTTCTTTATCTATGATGAGTAAGGTTAGTAGGGTTTGTTTTTCTTCTTCTTTCTATGAGTCTTCATTGGGTGTTATAAACTTCTATTGATTTTAACAATTTAGGTTGAATTTTTATTGTTAGTTTTGGGTGAAATTGTGTCAGACGCTAAAAAGTGATGATTTTGTTATAGGGTTCCATGAATTTTGGTCGGTGATTCTTTGAAATTTGATTCAGGGATTATGTCAGGTTACTGAGAAATTATGCTAAAGTTTGTTCCTTTTGTTGTTGTTGGATTGAAATGTATGAAAGAATTGTATTTTTTAAATTAGTTGGTTTTCAACCATTTGGAAATTTTGTTGTTGAATGTGGGTGGTGATGGGTTATGATTTTGTAATTTAATATGAATGATTATGCAGTTTTTATGCTTTATAACGTCTGATTTTCATTGCTTTGTTGCGAAATGGCAATGCTTTCTGGTAATTTAGTAATACGTGATATGATCCTAACACTGAACATGCTTTCATTTAGCTACAGCCTAAGGTACTGTGAATGGGATTTGAAACTAGATATGGGTCAGCGAAATCGACATATGGTTTAGGGAATCAGCATGTTTAGATTGAAGCATCCGATCCTGGTCTCTCGGTTGCATTTTGTGGTTGCGATGTAGTGTGTTCTCTTAGATTTGATGCTTATAAGGAAATGCCGATGAGGTCTTCTCTTCTCCATTGTGTTTTTGTTGTTTCTTGTAGTTGAATACTATGCCTATGTTGCAACATTTTATTTTTGTGTTGGATTTACTTTAATTTGCTCTAGTTCGATAATGATCATCTTTTAGTGTTACTGTTCCATGACACCTAAAAGCTTTGTTCTTCTTTCTGGTGTATTTTTTATGCGTTTTTTTCTTCTTCTTTTTTGTATGTATCTTGAGAATTCTTCTAATCAAGGTTCTTGTTTCATAACAGCACTGAATCGTTATCTGTTAACAAAGGACTACTTTATTATTTCGAGGCGCAAGAGTTTGAATTGAGAAAATAGTTGCAAGAAATATGGGATCGCTTGGATTTGAAAGGGATAAGAAAGACCTGATTATCACTCAGGTAAGCCTTGGCGGTTTTGACCAGGATGTTACAGCTAAAGAGCTTGCGAAGTTTATAGAAAAGGAAATTGGAATAACTTGGAGGTGTAGATTGAAGAAATCATGGACACCGCCAGAGTCATTACTGAACTTCGATATCACCAACACCAGGGATCTCAAGTTAAATGATGACTTTGAGAAGGTGGAACCCCATGCATTTGTGCATCTCCTGATTCTGCAACCAGCATCTTTGATAGAGCTGGGAGAAATCAGCTTGAGTTAAATGGGAAAATACTGATGGTGAATCTGGGACCTGAGAGTTCGTCTCTCATGAATACCAGGCGGATGGAGATAGATCCTTTTACATTCCGTGGAGTTGGTGTCGAGATTGGTACTCGAGTTAGTCGAGATGAGTTCTTAATTGGTTGGAAGGGCCCCCCTAAAGGTGCTGATTTTTTTATCGATCCATTTGATGGCTCTTGCAAAATCAATTTTACCAAGGAGACTGCTTTCTCATTTAAAGGCACATCTCTGCATGCCGTACTAAAATGTGATTTCAAGACAGAGTTTTTCGTGAGAGATATAAATGAGGTAAGGAGTTATATGGACCAGTTGTCATGGGTAATGGAGTTGCAGCTTGTATCATCTCCATTGCTCTACTATCGAACTGCTGATGATGACATCCATGCCACCGTTCCATTCGATTTGTTGGATGATGAGGACCCCTGGATCAGGACCACTGATTTTACATCTGCTAAGGTGATTGGTAGGTGCAATTCTTATAGGATCTTTGTGCCACCTCGCCAGGGTAAAAAGTTGAAAGAAGCCATAGAATATCTTAAGAAATGGAGAATAATTCCGTATGATTGCCCTGCGCCCAAGTATCGTGAAGAACCTGATTTTGGGAGTCCTATGCCAGATCCTTTCTTCTGCTTTCATTTCAAGGAAAAGATAAGCTTTGAGTTACTGTTCTTGGTGAATGCAGCAATTCACAAGGGTATTTTCAGTCATTTCCAGCCACGAGAGGGAGGTGAACGTTGCAGCACTTAGGTACATCTATTCTGGTAAGACACCGGTATTTGATCCTGCAGAGAGACTACGAACAGTCCAAATCCGGCTTCTGAAGAACCCTAAAATGATAAAGAGCTTTAAGGGTCTTGGTGATAGTGCTGAAGTGAGGAGATTGATATTACTCCAACAAAAGCGTACTGTCTTCCTCCAGAGGTGGAGCTTTCCAATAGGATTCTCAGAAAATATAGAGAATTTGCAGACAGGTTCTTAAGAGTTACGTTCATGGATGAAGGTTCACAGCAGCTCAATTCCAATGTTCTCACATATTATGTCGCTCCTATTGTGAGGGATATGACGAAGAATTCCTTTCCCCAGAAAACGTTGGTGTTTAACAGGGTGAAGACCATTTTAAAAGATGGGTTTTACTTATGTGGCCGAAAGTATTCTTTCCTCGCCTTCTCATCTAATCAATTAAGAGACCGTTCTGCCTGTTTTTTTGCTGAAGGTGCGAATATCAAAGTAAGTGACATTAAGAGCTGGATGGGGAAGTTCACAGATAAAAATGTGGCGAAGTGTACAGCTCGTATGGGGATGTGCTTCTCATCGACTTTCGCGACGGTTGAGGTTCCGTTTGAGCAGGTAAATGGAAATCTTCCAGATATTGAGAGAAATGGGTATGTTTTCTCGGATGGGATTGGCAAGATAACTCCTGATCTCGCGAAGGAAGTTGCAGATAAATTGCAGTTGACCTCCAACCCACCTTGTGCCTATCAAATTAGGTTTGCTGGATGCAAAGGGGTTGTTGCTTGTTGGCCGGAAAAAACTGACGAATTTCGCCTCTCTATTAGACCAAGTATGATCAAATTTCAATCTAAGCACACAGTCCTCGAAATTGTGTCATGGACCAGGTTTCAACCAGGGTTTCTTAACCGACAGATAATTATCCTCCTTTCAGCCTTGGGTGTTCCGGATAGTGTTTTCTCGCTAATGCAAGCGACCATGGTTCACAAACGATGTCATATACTTGAGAACACTGATATTGCCTTTGATGTTCTTACATCGTCCTGTGCCGAGCAAGGAAATACTGCAGCAATGATGTTAGGTGCTGGTTTTAAGCCTCAAACGGAGCCTCATTTGAGAGGGATGCTCACTGCGATAAGAGCCGGCCAGTTTAGGGATCTATTGGAAAAAACTAGGATATTTGTTCCTCAAGGAAGGTGGTTAATGGGGTGCTTTGATGAGTTAGGAGTCCTTGAGCAGGGCCGGTGCTTCATCCAGTCGTCAATACCTTCACTGGAAAATTGTTTGTCAGATCAAGGTCCTGGGTTTTTTGGCACCAAGATGGGTCTGCAAGTAATCAAAGGCACAGTGGTAGTAGCTAAGAATCCTTGCCTTCATCCAGGGGACGTTAGAATTCTAGAAGCTGTTGATAACCCAGGCTTGCACCATCTTGTTGATTGTCTGGTTTTCCCTCAGAAGGGTGATAGGCCACATGCAAATGAGGCATCAGGAAGTGACCTGGATGGTGATCTTTATTTTGTGACTTGGGATGACAATCTTATACCTCCAAGCAAGAGGAGCTGGATACCGATGGATTATTCCCCTGGTGAAACCCAAAAACTGCAGCGTGCTATCAATCAGTCGGTAACCATCTGATCTTCTTTAACTATATGTCCTTAGATAACATTCAATCCTATTTTAGCATTCACAGTATATTAGTATAGATCTTTTCACTGATAATAGTTGTTGAACTTCACTGTTTCCGATTAACCTTTTTCTTTTTCGTTACTCTGCAATCAACGTTTATTCACAATTGATCCCAACTGTCAGACATCTCGTAGTCGTAGGAGCACTTATCTGATTACATAGCAGATAGGTAGAAGCGTTTAGCATTATTATGTCCGATCTCTTTAACTAACGTTAAGGGAACTGAACTTATTTGTTGTTAGTTTGCACATTATTCAGAGATTCCCATTTCCATGACCTTTTGTTCCAGACAAGTATTCTGGTTAAGATGAACACATTTTTGTCTATGTTTATTGATCAATAACACGGACATATTTACTCAAGAAGTATTATTGATCAATCGTATTCAATTGCCTATGGAAAGCTAAGAGTTGAGATGATTCAGTTCCACAAAACAGCTTTGCATGGATCTCCGTTATTTTTGTATTACTTTTATAAATGTGTTAGATATTGAAGATTTGAACTCCTGATCTTTTTGGTCCCATATTCGCTTAACATCTCCCACAGTTGTGACCTTTGCGGCAGGAATCCTAATTGTCTGATTTGTTTGCTGTAATAGGATATTGTGGACTTCTTCGTTAAAAACATGGTGAATGAAAAGCTTGGAACCATTTGCAATTCTCATGTTGTACATGCTGATCTGAGCGATTATGGAGCCATGGATGAGAAGTGCATTAAATTGGCCGAACTTGCAGCCACAGCTGTTGACTTTCCAAAAACTGGGGAAGTCGTGGCCATGCCCCAAGAGCTTAAACCAAAGATGTATCCAGATTTCATGGGGAAGGAAGATTTCATCTCATACAAGTCTAAGAAGGTTTTGGGCGAACTTTACCGCAAGATTAAAGATTCACCTGACTTGATTGTAGGTGATTCTGACAAGGAAACATTGGCAGTGTTTCAAGTGGACGACATACCCTACGATACGGATCTTGAGATTCCGGGTTCTGCAGATTTCATCAGGGAAGCATGGGACCTCAAGTGTATGTATGATGGCCAGATGAATGCTCTCTTGGAGCAATTTAATGTGAAGTCTGAGGAAGAGGTGGTTACTGGGCATGTTTGGTCAATGCCAAAATACAACAACAGGAAGCTAAGTGAGCTCAAGGAAAAGTTAAAGCTTGCATACAATTCCGTAAGGAGGGAATTTAAACGTGTTTTCGATAACTTGGGGGAGGATTCTCAGAATCTCACAGAAGCTGAGAAGAACACTATTTATGAACAGAAGGCTTCTGCTTGGTACCAGGTTACCTATCATCCTCGATGGGTGAAGAAATCGGTCGAACTGAGAAACTCAGATGATAAAGTGGCAACTCCTATGCTCAGTTTTGCCTGGGTTCCTGCAGAATATTTGGTCAGAATCAAGATTAGGCGCAGGGATGTAAGACATCTTGATATGGAGAAGCCGATTAATTCTCTTGCAGGTTACTTGGTTGGTAAGATATGAGTTGAACCAGACAGCAAGACCCCTCTGCCATTTGCTCTTCTAAATGAAGCTAGATATATTAGTATTTCAAACTTTGAAGCACATGAACAAAAAATAGAAGTTGTTCTTTAATGCGTTATTTAAATGTAGCTAGCTAAAACTTTGATTAATAAGAGTAAATAAAAAGAACTTATGAATCATAATTACGAAACTTAAAAATTGGTTTGAAGAAATAACATTTAAATTAAGAAGTTATCTGGAGCTTCTGATCTAAATTGATGATCATTATGGTAAATCATTCATCTTCTTGAATGGGACGCATGGGTATTCCGATTGAATATTTGCCCAAGTTCTTACTCCATTAGTAAGATCCTGCACCAGTCTCACCACCTTATTGATTTCCACGCGGATCTGATCCCTGCTGTCTCTTTCTCTGATAGTCACTGTTGTCGTATCATCATCGACAGTAATTGCAAATGGTACACCAAGTTCATCTGTTCTTGCATATCGTTTCCCTATTGTTGTGCCTGTTGTGTCAAGTTTGTTAGAGACTCCAGCAGCAGTTAGTGATTTTGAGATTTCTTTCGCGACCGCATCGTACTTATTATCTTTTTTATCCTGAACAAGTGGAAAGACAGTGCACTTGATGGGAGCTACAACAGGGGGGAAACGGAACACATTCAACTTTTCATCCTCTGGTCTGGTATAGAATGAATGCTCAAAGAGGCAGTAAATTATTCGCCCAATACCGAACGATGGCTCGATCACGGATGGCGTGAAGACTCTCTGATATTCTTTCTTTATCTCCTTGGAGATTGAAACCATGCTTGGTTTTATAGTGACAGCCTTCCCTAAAGTGCAGACTTGGAACTCCACCTCCCCATGTAATTCCAAAGCTGCTTTCACTTCCATAGCCTCTTTTTCATCCATGGCCTCTAATGCTTCAACTATCTTCTTTTGGTTACCCTTGAATGCAAGACCCAGCTCCTCCTTCACTGGAATAATGACCAGTTTCTCCACTTCTCTTGGTGCTGAAAACTTTTCATGAGCAACAAGGGGAATGCCACTTTTCTCCGAGTGGGCACGTAGATCATACGCAGACCTGTCTGCAATACCAACACACTCTGTCCAGCCATAGGAGCACTGAATCTCAGCATGCTGCATAATGTGCCATCTCATTTCCAAGATGCTGACGGAACCGCAGACGTTCTTTACTGATGCCAAGGCGTGTAAGGAATAGATATACCCTCCCAATGAAGTAAGCAAGTGTTTGGTTGTTCACCGTGCCGTTTGTTACTGCATCACCAAGGCGAAGTTTAACAGCATCCTTCCCTGGCCCTTGTTCTTCCCTTGGAAACATCAAGAATTCCAAATCTTCAACTTCGCTTAACCTGGGATGATATTTGTCTTCTGGATCGACGAAATGCTCAATCTCAGCTAGAGTGAATTCACGGACTCGGAAAAGACCTTGGCGAGGAGATATCTCGTTTCTGAAAGCTTGGCCAATCTGAGCTGCAGCAAAAGGCAGCTTGCTCCCATTGTAGTAATACGAATCCTTGAAGTTGACAAATATGCCTTGCGCAGTCTCAGGTCGCATATAACCAAGGACTGCACCAGATGGACCAATTGACGTCTGAAACATCAGGTTGAACGGGTAAGGATCAGAAACAGGGTTCTTTGTAACAGGAGCAACAACCCCATACTCTTTAATCTTTGAACCCAACTGTTCAGGAGAGAAATCAGCCACCATTGCAAGAACATGTTTAAGCTCTTGAACCTTCTCTGCAGACAAAGCAGTCAGCTCCTTCTGAAGCTTCTCAGTGCAAAAATCCTTCAACAAATGGTCTGCACGGTGAAACGTTCCTGCTTTCTCATCTTTAACCATAAGATCAGTAAATTTGTCAACATGCCCTGATGCCTGAAGGACAACTTCAGGTGTGATGCAAGGGCAATCAACTTCCAACATGTTCTCTTCCAGTACAAAGTGCTGACGCCATAATGCGAGGACATTAGATTTAAGAGCACAACCAGGAGGAGCATAATCATACAAACCAGAAACACCACTATTGTAGATTTTAAAACTAGGCACATAAAACATATTCTTCGCTGACGTTAACATATTCACTAAGTTCTTCCTAAACACCTCTTCATCTAAACTTGATTTATCAGTAACTGATGATGATGATGATGATTTCAAATCACTAACTTGAGATTCCATAGTTAATTTTTCGGCAAGGGTTTTACCGAGTAGTTTTTCTGTGGAATCCATCAAAACTCCTTGGTGTTGTCTGAAGTTGACAGAAGCGTGATAAATAGAGGAATCGATTAAATATCCCTGATAACTTGGAGTTCAAGTAATTTTGTGTTTCCTAAAGTACCGAATAATGAAAAAAAAAAAAAATACAGTGAGAGGTTACTCCTAAAACTTTAGCAACTTGGTCTAAAAGAGGATACCTTGATATTCTGGTTTTAGTTTACAATGAGTGCACGGCATAAAACAAAAGTGTGATTTACAAATTTCGGCAATGATAGTAAAAGAAAACATATTAGGAAGAATAGAAACAGACTTCTTCAGCTTTCAGTAAAGTTTTTCCTGAGATTAGTAGAGATGCAAGCTTCTTATTCAGAACTCAGTAGGAGGTTTCAACCTTATCATCCTTTTGATCCGATCTTTGTCTGTATTCTCCAGCATTCCCTACGTAAGTGAGAAATGAAAAAGATGATTGCGATAAGTGCAGTTGACTCACAAAAGGAAAACAAAAAAAATAATAATTCTGATTGAATTGGATCCTAGGCCCTTGTCTAAGCAGAATTTGGTTTACCTTCCATACAATCTCATCCAGGCACAAGCATATCTTCCCGTACTTATCAAGAAACAGGCGCTCGGTCGGAATTTTTCCACATGCATCTTTCACAGCCGAGGATATCACATAGATCACTTCTGACACTTCGAGACGGCCAAAACAAAAATCAGATAAATAAATGAAAGGAGTATATTAACTAAAGTTGAACCATGTCTCCCACAAGGGAAATTACAGTTCGAAACCTAATCGAGGCAGGTAGTTTTGGGCGGTGATATTGTACAGATGACATAAGCAAGAATAACTTACAAGCAAGTTCGTCGTATTCGTCCTTGCCAACAATGTAGATACATACATCTCCAAGCACGGTGTAAACAATGTAAACTGACCTAAAAAAGACGTTTAACAAACTGATGTAAGAGTGTGGGAATGATACACTCTGTAGTAACAAACACATTCAGGAATATATTAAACTTAGCTCCAGGAGGATAAAGCAAAAAACAGTGCCACAGTGGATTTTGCCTAGGTCTCTTAGGGGTGGTGGTTATATGCAAGGGTCTAGTCTGGTGGTCTTATTAGGAACCACCTCATATTCCACAAAGAGGTCCAAGTGAGACAATGTAGAAAATATGGAAAAGATCTATACATGACAGTTCAGTTTACTTCAAACCTAGTGTCTCATTTAACTATCAAAATTTCAATTGAAAAGAAGTACATCCATATACATACTTGTGAGAAGCGACAAATAGCTCTTCATTTTTGGCACCTTTGAGATTATCTGCTCCTAACTTAACTAAGAATGACCTCCAATGTAATCGCTCTTCAGCTGGAACCCCATGAAAACTGTGCAAATAACAGTATAATTGAATACTTAGTAGAAAAAGAGGTTTCAATCTAATATCTGCACTGCATTGACGGGTTAAAGGAGTAACAAACATCAAGATACGACCACAGTTTTTCAACATACGTTAATACAACTAGAACACTGAGTGCCCAAACAAAGAACCTACAAATGCATTGCATCCCCAACCGTAGCCGAAGCCTCAAATAGAGTGCAAGATATATAACTTAGACTACACATAATACTTCGAAACTAAAAAATTGGTTCAAAGAAACAATGCAAGAGTAGTGTTGTTCAATAGACCAACTATATGGTACCTCCACACCAAGAACTTAAAAATCTGCAATCAAATACCAAACTGTTGATCTATACTGAGTTTCCATATTCCCTACTTCTCCACCTAGAAGCACCTTCCTTACACTTAATTCAGCTGCATAATCCGCATATGAACTAGATTACTGCATATTTCAATTCCACTGCACAAGTATTTCTTACTGCATTGTATCCACAACGGCAGCCGAAGGCTCAAATAAAGTGCAGTATATAACTAAGTCTACACATATTATTCCGAAACTTAAAAATTAGTTCAACGAAGTAACAGTTTCAATTAAGAAGTTATCTCGAGCTTCCGGCTCAGTACAGAAAAATACTTTGGACTTTTTGTTAGTTCATTCTACTCATATTTCTTTCTTCCATTCCTCCAATTTAGCTTACCTATAATGTAAATTGTCACCTTCTTAATTCCTAGAAACAAAACCCTATTGCACATGCTATATTCATTCTCTACTTCTCCGTAACACACTTAATGGTTTCAACCAATTAAAGGGTAGTGGTGTTTAACAGACCAATTATATGATCCCTCACAAACTCCATTTGTTCATCAATTTCCATAGCCAGGGTTGATCTATACTGATCAGAGTTTCCATACTCCCCAATTTTCGACCTAAAAGAACCTTACATTGTGGTGTCCAAATTAACCAAACAAATATATTTCTTAATGAATAATTTACACAAACTTATATCGAGATCACAGATTTTTTTTACCAAATCCGAACAACAGCAGATCAATTGAATTAAAGAAGACAAAAAAGGAATTAGCGGAGGAGGAGAAGGGATTATTCAGGTATACCGTTCAACTAGTATATTTCCTTCAGAGTTGGAGAAGAGAACTGCCAGCAACATTTTCTCCTTCTTCTTCTATATTTCCGTCGTCGGTTTTAGGAAGAAAGAGGATGGTTTTGCTCATCATCCCTGGATCGATCTCCTTTGTGGGCGTCAGAAGTTGTCATTTTACCCTAAATACCCCTATACTTTTTCTTAAATCACGAAGCTTCAGATTGAAAGAAGGTACAGTAGATATAACATTCCTTGTGGGGTGGAGCGGTAGAGGTCTCTCAAATGCGCAAAATTCATAATTTATTTAAATGCATTTTTTTTATCCGTAAAAAATTTGATGCTATCCGGTTTCGGAATTCAGGTCACTGTTATTATTATTCAGTAATTTTATCACTTTATTATAATGACACTGACATACATTTAATAAAAAAAGATACATGATTTTATTGTTATGTATTCAAATAGATAATGCCTATATATTTTTCAAACAAAAAAATTTAACTGTGAGGTGACAACAATATCAGCCATAAGGTGTGACACTATGATGATTAATTCATTATCCTATTTTTAGAGTTGCTCTGATTCCAGAGTTCAGCTTAGCTAGCTCCTGTTTTTCCTTCCTGACAATGCAGCTTTAGGCGCATTCTCCTTGTTGTTTTTGCTTTCCAACTTCTTGGTATCTTCATTGCTCTTCTCTTGCTTGCCACCACCACCTCCTTTCTTCTCGTTCTTGTTATGACTGAATTTCTCTGCAATGAGAGGCCTTACGTCGTCTGCAGCAGCCAACGTCTCCAAGAGAGGTAGTAGTGCAGAGAGTTCTTTATCTTGTGTATCAGAATAAAAACTCTTTATTTAAATGCCGTTGTCCTTTTGCAAGCGAAAATTGTTTGGATCATTATCAACCAAGACAACATCCCTAAGATCGACCTTGAATATCCGTAGATCCTTGAAATAGGTGCTGCGATCATATGAGCCAGAATTGTTATAGTAATGGCCACCAATGAATTTACCTTGAGGGTCAAGAAAATCAAGTATCGGATCAGCGTACTCCTTGTCACTTGCAGTGAAGATGGATACGTTAAACAACTCGGAGACCCTTTCCAAGAACTCTTGAACATACGGCCTTGTATAGACATAGTATGTGCACTTTCTTTCTTTCTTGTTGATCGGTACGTAGTATGTGCATTTCTCGTCAGGTGATCCAGTAACGTGTACGAGTGTTTCATCTAAATCCAAAACGAGCAACTTCTTTTCCTGCTGGGTTTTCTTTTGCTGGCTAGAACTAGTTTTAGTGTTATGCGCTTCACCGCATGATCTTCTGGTTGATTTGCATACAATCGCTAATATTACCAACAACGTGAATTCAAAACTCGTCGATATAAATTTTTTTATCGATCAAAAAATAAACAAACAATTGCATATATTATATATACAATCATATAAGCACCTTGACTATTGGACATCCTCCTGCTGCTTTCTTCTGCGTTTACTGTTTTCCTCTAACGCTTCTTTTCTTAACGTTGCGAACTGTTTTATAGGGTCAGGCGGTCAAATCTCTTTCCTAATTCAATCCCGGTTTAGCAAATACACCTTCTCGGGTTTAACTTTGAACACACCCATATTACTTGCCAGTGCCACCACCTAAGGCTAAAATTACTACGTACAGGGGTTGGAATAGGAATAGGAATAGGATGGAGAGGACCAAAGGTCCAAAACGGAGCCTAGTTATTTTAGGAATCATGTTTCCTTAATTACTTTTTTAGGGTTCAAGTTATATATGTTCCCCGTATATTCTCTATATAAAAACATAGTTTTTTCGAGCGTCCTGGTTAATCGGAGTTTTTGATTGATTCTGGCCCACCAATAAAAAATTTCGGCCAATAGAAATTAAGAAGAATCTTTGAGACTCACGGTATATCATTCGGCCAATCACATTCTAGAATATAATTACTTAAAATATATAATCTTGAAAACATTCCAAAACATGTAGAAACAACTTTAAAATTACCAAAAATAAATAAATAAAATGATTTCATTAAATATGCAATATTCATCATGATTTTATTATAAAATTAAATCAATCATAAGAATAAAAAAAAATCTAATGTCCATTGTCCAATGTTGTTCGTTTACACTTTTTATAGAACTCGCCTAATTACAGCTCCAGACTACCGGTAGAAAAGAATGTTTAAATTTAATCGTTGCTATTACACTTTTAGATAATATTAAATAACTGGATCATTGATTAAATTTAGATCAACTATTAAAAAAAATACATGGTTTGTGGATGCCACACATGAATCGAGTAATCTTCTGGTTTATAAAAGGGTTTGTTTATCCTGTACAAAAATAAATAATATAAAAATCAATGATCCTGTTGGAAGTGTTAAGACACTGGAATTAAGCATAAATCACAAAACAATATGATATCAAAAAAAAATGGATCCTTAGCATCGACAAAAAAAAAGAAAAAAAAAAGAATTGGAATCACTAAAAATATTAGTAGGAAAAAAAAGAAAAATAATCACGGAATTTTTGATGCAATTATATTGGTAATATTATTCATTACATATTTTATCTAGAAATAAATAACATAAGAAAACATTCATTCCATATGCAAAAATATTGTGATAAGATAAAACAATTTCTATTATTGGACGTATGATGCCTGATATATTTTTAGACAAAAATACTTAACAAGTAAACGTGCCCATAATCTAAAAAATAATAATATAATTGCCCTAAATTACAAAAATTACTAAATTTTAAAATTTCTGTGATATTGTTTACAAATTAAAAAATATTTTCTATTATTAATTCATTTTACCAAAAAATAAATAAAATAAGAAAACATTAATTCCGTATGCAAAAAATAAAGATAAGATAAAATAATTTCTATTATTGGGAGCATGATGCCTAATACTCCCTCCGTCCTAGTTTACTTGCCAAAATTGAGTTTTTTTTAACAAAAGTGTACTAAAAAATTACTATATTTCCCAATAAAATTATCTAATTATCAAGAAAGAAATAAAAACTAGGATACAAAAACTTGTATATTAAACAATTGATTTGAAAGATTGATGGTGTATGTGGAAGTAATTTGAATTTGTTTCAAGTCTTTGCAGAATCCTATTTTGGCAAGTAAACTAGGACGGAGGGAGTATATTTTTTGACAAAAATACTTAAAAAGGCATGGCTATCTAAAACATATATTATTTGCCCTAAATTATAAAAATTGCTAAATTTCAGATTTCAGTTGATATTATTTCCAAATCAAAAAATAATTCTTATAGAATTTTTTGGGTTTGGTAACTCATTATATAAAGCATTTGAGCAAGAGCCTAACTTCATTGTTTGCACGTTGTTTTTTACATTTTATCGATCTTTTTATGTTTTTTACATTTTATCGATCTTTTTCTTTTGTTTCTTATTATTTAGGTTTTTGTTGTCTAATCTTTTTTTCTTTATTATTTTTGTTTTGCATGCAACATCGAAAGAAATTGGAGCTCACTGACATTAGAGGTGAAGAAGTTAATGTTGATGGTTTTGAAGTTAATCTTGATGGTTTTGTTTTTGTGTTTTTTTTATATTAAACTTGAACCAAACTCTCAAAGGCTTAAGACAAGGTATTGATTCGGAAAAATCAGTGAGCAAAAAGATAGCCACAAAAATGGATAGGATGCGAAAATCCATTTGCTCAACTCTCTCATTTTATCGTGTTTATAGTTATTTCAAAATTTAATATACCAATTGTGTTTTTTTTCTTCCTCTCTTTCTTATTAGAGTCTTAAGTGGTTCCCAACTCAGGTATGTTTTATTTGTATTTTTGTTGTTGTTGTTCTAATTGTGTTTGTAATCACATTCATTATTTGAATTCATCTTACGCTGTCTAAAGCAATATGCCAATATAACATTTAAGGTCATATTTCTCTTCTCCATGATTATGCAGTTTTAGCATGTTGAAGTAATTAATTTCTCCTTGCACTCGATCCAATATCGCTTTAAAAATGAACAAAATTTTCTGATCCAATATATCGGGTTATTTGGATTTAATCACATTATATATGAAATCACGTACAACCTTTCAATTAAAATTAACCATTTTTTTATCTAATTGCAAAGATGGGGACTTTTCTGGAGATCGATGTTGTCATGATAGATCATATATCATGAAATACTTATTTCCAGATCAGTGAGAACTTCTGACTATAAGTATCTCGAATTTTTCCTATTCAGTTCGTCCTTCCGCTTTATCCCCATGTTAGGATCACCACCATGCATATTTGTAAAGTCGTTGCGGATAGTAACTTCTTTTTTCATTTTTTTTTTCCAAATCAGGTGGCTGCTATGGATCTCCGCAGTTATCAAAACCAATTTACGAGAGCAAAGGATAATAACTCTCATGCCCATCTTGGTTAATCATGTACTCTTTTTCGATAAGTATAATAACTCTCCGCAGTTAAGCTCACTACCCAACTCATAAAGATTTTTGTGCAAACCATTCATACAGATATGGACTAACATTTTCCTTAATACTCATGTATTGCACTCCTTGAAAATACCCTTACTCAATAACTAGCTTTCTTGAAACCTATATCCCAGTGAAAATCCAAATGTATTGTCGTTACGTAAATATGTTGTAAAATGCAAGGCAATTTTTTTTTGCCATATTGCACAGATAATGTTTAACTCATAGCTAATGGTTTTTGCTATATATTCTTTATATATTTTAAATCTAAGAAGGTTGATTGATTGTCGTAACCACATGTTTGGATAAATTCAATCATGTCATTCCCATATGTATAATTCAAACGGGGCTACAGGAGAATGAATATTTTGCTCTGCTACAAGGGAATGAATATTTTGCTTTGTGTTATTGCAGAATTACATAATGGCAGCGTCGGACACGAAAGTGAGCATGCTGAAGACTTGAACTGACAAATAATAACAACACAATTACATTTATGATCAGGTTACTTTTGATCCATCCTGAACCGATACAAGTCTTCCAGCGTACAAGTTAACAGATAGTTAAATACTAACTCTTTAATTTTTTTACCGTTGTCTGTGCTACAACTTTCTTGGGATGAACGTTGATCTTGGATCTGTTGATATAATACCATGCAGCGTGAAGGGATCTTATCATTTATCTTCGAAGTTGTGTTTTGTAATTTTATTCCTTCATGTCATTCAGAAAAATAGTAGAAATACTTTAGAGTAGAGTGAAAGAAAACCATAAAGTAGTGAGAAAGAAAACCATAAAAAGTGCACTCTAATAGACCCACACTATATTGGAGATGATTTATTATAAGAAAGTTCTAACACATATATAAAACCCATATATAAGGGTCTAACTAAGACCTCCATGTAGGGTTTTTTAAGACATGCTACTGGAGAAGCTCAAATAAGTGTTCAATTAATTTTGGCCAAACGAATAAATGGTTCCCGTTTAGATATTTGAGGATGATTGTGAGGTGATGCTTTTCATTTATAAGAAAACATAAGAAGCTAAAATTTCTAATCTCAACATGTAATAACACTGAAGGACAAGTGTTAGCAAGTTTAAAGTTTCTAACCTCAAGTATTATTTTGAAAACTTACCAGTATTATTTTGAAGTTTGAACATTGCTTTGCAAATACAATTCTTATTCTTAAGTAAGCTTATAACACAACCTCTGCAGATACACAAGCACACCACTAAAACTCCAAGACGCATAGGTTGCTCAATAATTCACTATTTGGGAAAAGATTGAAAATAAATTTTGAAAAAAATGAAAAAAAAATAGAGAGAAAACATAAGTCATCTGGGAACAAATTACCAAACTTAAGCCCAAAACTATAAGTCCAAGAAATATAGTCACTGTAACAAGCATCCAATATTCCTATAAGCGAAAATCAGACCCGTGCATCGCACGGGTGACAAACTAGTAGTCATAGGTTATGCACTCTAGTTTATTCGGTGACCGATCTAGTTCAAAGGTTAGTTAAGGTGGTTGACCGCCAATTATAAACGATCGATATCTTCTGCCGCTTAATTTTGCGTAACAATGCAAACAAGGTATTCATTCTTCTTGTGATCTGTTTATGGCTTATGCATGAGTTAAATCATATAAGCATGTAGTTAATTAATTGCTAATAGAGTCTTTATAGCTAATAGACAAGGATAAATGGGAAGACAAGGATGAATGGGTTGCTTCATGGAAAGAGTTATGTAAGTTCCGACATTGGACTTGGATTGATGTGTATGCTTATTTTAATAAGGGTCAAGGAGGATATAGAGTTATTTTGCGCGATGCGCTCGCAAAGCCAATTATTGCTTCAGCCAAGTTCTCAAAAGATGGAAAATCTTTTTCCTATCAAGTGTTCATGGGAATAAAGGCTGGTGTCGAACTTGCTGAGAGACATGGACGTTCTTTTCTCAATGTCCAGTGTAATTCAATTATGGTTACAGCTCTCTTTTGTGATGCAAATGAGTGCTTTAATAATAATTGCAGAGACACGAGTTATCCCAACTATATTTGCGAGAGGTGTGAGATGTTATTCTCGACCTACATTGGTTGGAGGAGGATTAGTTGGTTGTTGGTGCCTCTTATCGTGGAACTTAGAGGTAAAAACATAGAAGTGACAGATTCGGGTTTGCAGGAAGCTGCACATTATTTGGCAAAAAGGGAAAAAATGATTAAGCGGCGTGAGGTTGAGAAAAAAGAAGAAAGCGGGATTGCCCCTGATGATGATAAGCCAGGTGAGATGAAACCTGATGATTTTCCACCAGAGCTAATTAATATTTTGTGATTCATTGTAAACAGTAAGTCTTTAGCATGCAATATGAACACATCTATTTTGTAACAACATGAGCTTTGAATACTTTATAATGGATATTATGTCAATGACTTTGCATACTGATAAGTTAAATGTTCCATGGCTATCTATATTTTGGTTTTTCAGTCCATACTATTGGAAAATGACTTTTAGCAAATATTCATTTGCAGTATCAGTACAGATGTTCATAGTTATGACTGAAATTGAAAAACGAATACTATGCCATTTATGTAAATCAGAGGCATCAATAACAAACAGAATTTCACACAGGGAAGGAATCAACATAAAATGAAAGAGGAGCAACCCATTCTTATGGAAGTAGGAGGTTTGAAAACATGTTTTAAGATGAACAACAATTTTGACGTCATAGATTCTTGGCTCGTGCAAAAAAAAAAAAAAAAGAAATTAACCACCAAACACAAAAATTAGTTAGCTTAAGGACTACCGGATAAGTGAAAAGAGATAATTGAGGAAGGATAAATATTTTTTTTAATCTCCGTGAAAATATTTCAATTTCAACAACTTTAATATACTAAAAACGTATGATTTTGGTATGTTTAAATGCAATCACATGGCGTTCCCTTATTGGTAGGCGCACAGTTGTAGAGGATTTTGGGTGTAGAGGATCCGGAGCCACATAACAATGTCAAAAACACATGAAATAAACAGTGAATGGGTCATTTGACCAAAAAAGTATATTTTCAGATTGAAATGGACGTATAACAATTTGGTTTGGGTGAAATGGACAAATGCCACGTTGCTTCAATTTAGACATTTGTACCCCACGTCGTTTCAATTTAGATATATCTCTTTGCTATCTTTCTTCTTCTATCACAAACAACATTTCTTCCTCCTCCGTATTCATCAGCAGAAAACCAACACCACCAGGATCAATATTATCTCCACCACCATCAACATCCCGTTCTCTACCATCACAAGCAACAACAACAACAACATCAACATCACAACCATAAAAACCAACAACATATCATCTCCACCACCAGAAACAACAAACTCACCATCAAAAGACACCACCACCACCATCAACAACATCACCATATTCCTTCATTATCCCGACCACTAAACTCCGCACAACACCATTGTCGAAAACACCACCAATATCAATTTTTTTTTTGAAATACCCTAATTAAATCGAGGTTAATTTCTTACTAGATTGATTGAAGCTAATTAAATAAATTGGGTTTTGTTTTCTGTCAATTTCACAAGATGAGTAAGTTTCCTAAACCGAATTTTGATAAAGCCCTAAATTTTTTTTTATGCATTTGAATGAATGTTTCATATATCTTGTGTTATTACTGGATGAAACCGGTTTCGTCTTGTGTTTCCACAGGATGAGCCTGGTTTCATCACCTGTTGCTACTAGTTGAATTTGTTTTACATCTTAAGTTTTACTGGATGAAACTGGTTTCATCTTGAGTTTCCACAGGATGAGTCTGGTTTCATCATTTGTTGCTACTAGATGAATGTTTTCTACATCTTCCTATTTTAGATTGGACTGATTTTAGTTTCATACAATTTTTATAGTAGTGTTATATTGGGTTAAATATGGTTTCTCCCATTTTTAACTAAGATGAAACTGGTTTCGTCTTGTTTTAGATTGGGTTGAATTTGATTTCTCCCATGTTTAAATTAGGATGAAACTAGTTTCATTCTGCCGTAATTTAAGATTTCTGTAGTGGGTTTTCTTAAAATTGCTTAAAAATAGTTTTTGTTTGCGTTCTGTGTGAGTTTCTTATGATTTTTGTAGTGAGAAGTCTTGTTTAAATTTGTCATGGATATGGTGTTTCTCATGTGGTTGCTCTCTATGTCTTACATCAAAGAAATGTACATTATGTCCACAAGAAGGTAAAAGGAGTTGTTTCTCAGGCTCTTGCAAATCCTGTAGTGGATCTTGTTGCTGGCCTAAGTGCTATTGCGGTGACTGCGACTGTGGCTGCTCCAGTAAAAACTCATGTAGCAAGTGTTGTTGTTGCTGTGCTCTTCCAACATGCAAATCAAGCACCAGTTGATGTTCTTGCTACAAATTTACAAAATTGTTCTTGCTTTCAATGTCCGAGAGAAAGAGAAGACGATGTCAAGTATTGATTTTGAGATGTAGACCTCTGTATTTCTTTGATTTTCAGTTCCTTAGTAGAATCTAGTACCTCGAACTGGGAGTCGGCCCCCGATGTAAGAGGGTGTTTTTTTTTTTTTGGTTATGTTAGCTGATTTTTTACCATCGTAATTCAGATTCATGGTGATCACAACTTAACGGAATAACAAGAGTGGGCAGCCATTTGGTTGGTTGGAGATGGGACCCAAATTAACTGTCATAGTGATCTTTGTGTGGCCTCTATACTTGATTTTCCCGATTGCAATACAGTAAGTATGAGTTCGTCCAAACGATGTTTACTTTTTTTTTTGAGTTTTTGAATATGATTTGTAGTTGTATTACGAACTGTTAAAGATGTGTAATTGAAGAAGATAGGGACATATTGGTCTGTTTCAGTTAATTAATAAAAAATATTCTGAATGAAATATCCACAATGGATAATTGAACAATATTTCTTTCTTTGATTAATGTCCATATAAACAGTATCGAAACTAACCAGTCTGTTTCACCCAGAAATTGTTGGTTTTGGTCTTTTTAACCAATTTTGTGTGAAATAAATCACAAAACACCAAGAGAGAATGGATTTATGCAAAATCCTAAGGTCATTCCATTTTAACTAGTATACTAAATAATCACTTTTATAAACCTCATTAGCTCAAGTAATCCTATTAACTAGTGGTATCTTCTTTCCTATTAACTAGTGCACATGCTACAAACTACAATAGAGATATTTGTTTTTTTGGTAATCTACATCCAGCAGAAAAACTAAGAGGGCTTTACAAACCGGGGAAAAGCCCCATCCTCCATTAGTACATCAACCAAAAAAGATGGAGGACTATTTAGCCATTTATTACATAAATTTTCATTAGCTGCCTTTTTAGCAAGCACATCTACAGCTACACTAGCCTGTCTATACTTGTGTACAAAGATTACATGAGCAAGTTGTGATACCAACAAGTTCACATCAGCCAAAATATTACGAAAAAACCAGGGGAAAGGAGTCAAACCTTTACACATGCCGATGATATATGCGGAATCACTTTCAACATAAACATTCTTCTTTCCCAGCTTTAGCACAAGACTTAAACCTTCACGGATGGTTCGGATTTCATCCATATTGTTTCCATCCCTATAGACGTGTTTTGCAAAGCCAGCCAGAGATAGTCCTTGGTCATCCCTAATAATTCCACCAATTCCTGCAAAACCTAAAATGTTAGATGCTCCATCACTTCTGATACTTTGAGACTGGCGAAACAAAAACCAGATAAATAAATGGAAAGGTATATTGACTAGGTTGATGTTGAACCAATTTCCCCCACAAGGGGAATTACAATATGAAAACTAACTAATGCAGTGAAATTGTACAGATTAAAGAGATGTAAAGCAAGATGAACTTACAAGCAAGTTCGTCATACTCGTCCTTGCCGACGATGTAGATGCATACATCTCCAAGCACGGAGTACACAGTGTAAACGGACCTAAAGAAATACATTCAACAAACCAATATAAGAGCGTGGGGAGTGATATACTATGTAAGAAACTAACATATTCAGGAAAAAACTCAATGTTTCAGGAGGATAAAACAAAAACAGCGCCACAGTCGGTTTTCCTTGGGCTCTTATGAGTGGTGGTTATATGTGATGGTCTATTCTTCTGGTCTTATCAGGAGACCATGTAGCAAATATGGAAAAGATCCATAGATGACAGTTCAGCGTACCTTTAACTTAATGTTCTCATTTCACTATCAAAATTTCAATTCGAAAAAAGTACATTGATATACATACTTGTGAGAAGCAAGTAGCAACAAATAGCTCTTCATTTTTGGCACCTATGAGATTATCTGCTCCTAAGTTGACCAAGAATGACCTCCAATGTAATTACTCTTCAGCTGGAACCCCATGAAAACTGTGCAAATAACAGTATAACTGATATTTAGTAGAAAAAAAGGTTTCAATCTAATATCTGCGTTGCATTAACGGGGGGTTAAAGGAGTAAGAAACACCGAAATACAATTTTCAACATACGTTAATACAACTAGAACATTGAGTGCCAAATAAAGGAACTTCAAATGAACTTCAAATGCATTGCATCCACATCGATAGCCAAAAAATCTGCATTCAACTACCGAAGTGATGATCTACACAGATCAGACTAATTCTCCACCTAAAAGCACATTAATTGAAAATTAAATCCCACCTTAATCTTATTGCAGACGCGTAATCTGCATATAAACCCTAGATTACTGCGTATTTAAATCCAACTAAACAAGAATCTCTCACTGCATTGCATCCACAATGTCAGCTGAAGCCTCAAATAAAGTGCAGTATATAACCAAGTCTACAAATAAAGTGCAGCATATAACCAAGTCTACACATATTATTCTGAAACTTGAAAATTAGTTATCGAGCTTTCGCGTCGGTACAAAAACATACTTTCGAACTCATATCAAAAAAATAGTGCATACATTTCTAATCAGTCCTGGAGAATCAATCTGCCATCACTGTGTTTCCATTCTCCTCTTTTCGTGCCTAAGCTGATCATTACGACTTTTTTAGTTGATTCTACTTTCCATTCTCACATACCATATTCATTCTCTTCTTCACCGCAACACACTTAATGGTTGCAACCAATTAGGAAATAATGGTGTTTAACAGATCAATTATATGGTATCACAGGGAAACAACTAACAAAATCTGAATATCCATTTGTTCATCAATTTCCATAGCCAGGGTTAATCTATACTGATCAGAGTTTCCTAATTCCCTAATTTTCCACAACCCTTACATTAAATCTACGCGCCCAAATTCACTAAACATATATACTTCTTAATGAACAATTTACACAAAACTATCCTAACAACAACAGATCAATTGAATTAAACGAAGACGAAGAAGAGATCTAGTAATACCGTTCAACAAGGATATTTCCTTCACTCTTCAGAGTTGGAGAAGAGAAATGCCAGCAACATTTTCTCCTCCTTCTTCTTCTTCTTCTTCTTCTTCTTCTTCTTCTTCTTCTTCTTCTTCTTCTTCTTCTTCTTCTTCTTCTTCTTCTTCTTCTTCTTCTTCTTCTTCTTCTTCTTCTTCTTCTTCTTCTTCTTCTTCTTCTTCTTCTTCTTCTTCTTCTTCTTCTTCTTCTTCTTCTTCTTCTTCTTCTTCTTCTTCTTCTTCTTCTTCTTCTTCTTCTTCTTCTTCTTCTTCTTCTTCTTCTTCTTCTTCTTCTTCTTCTTCTTCTTCTTCTTCTTCTTCTTCTTCTTCTTCTTCTTCTTCTTCTTCTTCTTCTTCTTCTTCTTCTTCTTCTTCTTCTTCTTCTTCTTCTTCTTCTTCTTCTTCTTCTTCTTCTTCTTCTTCTTCTTCTTCTTCTTCTATATTTCCTCGATTTTAGGAAGAGGAAGATGGTTATTGGTTTTGCTCATTTTCATCATCACTAGATCGATCTTCTTGTGTGCGTCGGATGGTCTTATTTTACCCTAATTACCCCTATACTTTTTGCTTAAAATTACGAGGTTCGGACTGAATCGTTAAAGGCAGACCCTGTGCACACCCATTAAAGACTGCTGCGCCTCGACGTGAGCCATTTCAACTTCGTCCTTTGATTCGTACTATCTAGGCATGCAGAGTAGTGATAACTATTCAACATAAAAATTCAACCATTCGATGACATTCACAATTTAAATTCAAATTAACATTTTCTGAAAAGAGTTGTTGTGCACGAAATTTTGGATTCACAAAACACACCATTCAATAACATTGGCAGTTTAGATTCGAGCTTGTCCTAGAAAGGATTCTTACATAAAAAAATACATGGGAATCTCATTACGTAGAATGATTCAAATAGAGAGGCGTATTTTCTTTAGCAAAATTTAACTGCGAGATCACCTAGCATCACTTTGGAGTTGCTGATATCCCAGAGCTCATCTTAGCTTTTATTTTTCCTTCCTGATGATGCAGCTTTTGGCGCATTTTCTTTCTTTTGTTTACTTTCCAGCTTCTTGGTATCTCCAGTGCTCTTCTCTGGTTTGCCATCGCCACCTCCTTTCTTCTCATTCTTGCAATGACCGAATTTCTCTGCAATGACCGGCCTTACGCCGTCTGCAGCAGCCAACATCTCCAAGAAAGGTAGTAGTGCAGAGAGTTCTTTATCTTGCGTATCAAAATACCAACTTTTTATTGGAATGCCGTTGTCCTTCTGCAAGCGATAATTGCTTGGAACATTATCCACCAAGATAACATTCTTAAGATCAACCCCGAATATCCGTAGATCCTTGACATATGAGCCAGTATGATCCTTTACGCATAAGCCATCCTGATCAAGATATGTACCTGAATCGTGATAGCAACGTGCACCAATGAATTTACTGTTGGGACAATTGGACTGCTCTGATATCAATTGTTGCGCAAAAACCTGCGGAAGCGTTTAGGTTTGCACTACTACGAGGTAGCTCAATATCGCCAAGAACACAATTACACACACAAGAAAAACAAGTATTTAACGAGGTTGAATCCTCGGGAAGGAATAGCAATTTTATATATCATCGTATAGGTTGGAATATACAAAGCTCAAGCAGAGAAGAAGAGAACTCTTTCTACTTCTGGTGTGTTTTTCTCTAGTTCTCTCTATGGCTATTTATACACATCAATAGGACTGGACACATTTCTTAACAAGGATTACTTTCCTACAAGTAAAGGGTTTCCTAACTTAGCTCTAGAAGACAAACCTATTAAGCTTATATACTTAGGACACAAGTACTTGGTTTCCTTAACCAACTAGATTTCCTAATCTAGTCCTTGACCATCCTACCAACAATTCTCCACCTCGGATCATGCATTCATGCATGAGACGATCAATAAAAAAAATCACCTCCATCTTCCAACGTCGATTCAACCATCACTGGCTGCCTACGTATCCTCAATAGGAATCAAACCCGACCGTAGTTCTCTTAAATGGCCTTGCTAAAAGACCTCCACCAGGTTCCTAAGAACCTCTACCCAAAAACAACCTTTCACCAAACCGGAAGGATGTGGATCAATTTCGAACAATGTCGAAATTTGATCCCAGATACTACTTTAGTCAACATATCAGCTGGATTGTCTTTGGTATCGATCTTCACAAGTGCACTGTCTTCTTCTTCAAGAATTTCTCTCACAAAGTGAAACCGTACGTCTATGTGTTTGGTTCTAGCATGATGCACTTGATTCTTAGCCAAATAAATTGCACTTAGACTATCACAATGCACAGGCGTTGGTCTTGTACAACTCCTAAGTCATCTAGTAAACCTTGTAACCATATATCCTCCTTAAATGCCTCAGTCACTGCCATATACTCTGCCTCCGTAGTTGAAAGCGCCACACTAGACTGCAAGATTGATCTCCAACTTACTGGTACCCCTGCTACAGTAAATACATACCCTGTAGTTGGACGTCTCTTGTACAAATCACCAGCATAGTCAGAATCCACATACCCAACACACAACTGATTGTTACTTTTATCCTTCACAAACTCCAAGCCAGCATCAACTGTACCATAAAGATACCTCAAAATCCATTTCACAGCATGCCAATGTCCCTTACCAGGACAATGCATATAACGGCTGACCATACTAACTGCATGTGAAATATCCGGCCTTGTACATACCATCGTATACATCAAGCTACCAACAGCCTCAGCATATGTGACTTGTGCCATATACTTTCGCTCTTCTTCAGTAGTGGGAGACATACGAGCATTCAACTTAAAATGAGCAACAAGGGGAGTACTTACAGATTTAGTTCCTTCGTAGACACCAAACTTCTGTAACACTTTCTTCAAATACGCCTTCTGAGACAAACAAACCTTACCCTTCTCTCTGTCACGTTGAATCTTCATACCAAGAATCTTCTTAGCCTCTCCCAGATCTTTCATCTCAAACTCAGATGACAACTTGCACTTCAAATTATCGATCTCTTTCTTGTTATTCGATGCAATCGGCATATCATCGACATACAAGAGAAAATATACGAAAGATCCATCATGTAGCTTCTTGAAGTATACACAATGGTGATAGTGACTTCTTGTGTATGTCTGGCCAATCATAAACTGATGAAATCACTTGTACCACTGTCTTGGAGACTGCTTCAGCCCATACAACGATTTTTTCAGCTTGCATACACAATCTTCTTTTCCAGCAACCTTGAGCCCACTCGGCTGAGTCATATAGATCTCTTCTTCTAGATCACCATGTAAGAACGACGTCTTAATGTCTAGCTGAACTAGGTCTAAATCATATTGTGCTACCTAGGCCAACAAAATACGGATTGATGAGTGTTTTACTACCGGAGAGAACACCTCATTGTAGTCAATCCCTTCTCTTTGGGCATAACCTTTTGCAACTAACCTTTCTTTGTAGCATACTTGATTCACCGAAGATCCTTCTTTCTTAGCATATACCCACTTGCACCCTATGACCTTCTTACTGTTCGGAAGCTTCATAAGAATCCATGTGCCATTCTTGTAAAGAGACTCCATCTCGTCCTGCATTGCACCTTCCCATTCTTTACACTCTACATTGCGTACAACTTATAAATAGGAAGTAGGAGTACCATCTTCAACAACTGGTAATGCATAATAAATGTAATCATTCATCCAACCAGGCTTCCTGGTTGATCTTCTCGGTTTGCTGAATGCTATGTTCTCCATGACCGTAGCTTCTGTATCTTCTACTGACTCTTTTTCCTCTTCCTCAACAGTGTAACTATCATTTGGAACTTCAGTAGTTACCTCTCTTGCACATCCAATGTCTTCAAAAGTATTCTGAACAGATACAGACTTAACTGGAATTGGTGGAGTTGTATCAATCTCCACCTCCTGCAAAGGCTCACTAGTACTGGTGCTTCTGTACTCCACCTGCCGAGAACCCCAAGACCTTACCATAGACATCTCATAAAATGTGACATCTCTACTTATGACTATATTCTTCTCAACTGGATCCCAAATCTTGAACCCTTTTACTCCACTCTTCATACCCACAAAGATTCCTTTTATAGCACGGCTATCAAGCTTGTTTTCACTAACATGATACCACGCAGGACAACCAAAATATGAATTGAGTCATAATCATAAGCTGGTTTACCAAACCACTTCTCTATAGGAGTTTTACCTTCTAATGCAGTTGATGGCAACCTATTAATGAGGAAGCACGCATATGTAACTGCCTCAGCCCAAAAGGCCTTACCTAATCCAGCATTAGATAACATACATCGTACCTTCTCCAACAATGTAAGATTCATGCGTTTAGCTACCCCATTCTGTTTTGGTGTCTTCTTAACTGCGAAGTGCCTCTTTATCTCCTCATCTTGACATACTTGCATGAACGGATCACTCTTGTACTCTCCACCATTGTCCAAGCATAGTACTTTGATCTTTCTGCCAGTTTGAGTCTCAGTTGCCTTTTTCCACCTCACAAAGATTTCTAGGAATTCATCCTTATACCTCATGGTGTACACCCATGCGCTCCTAGAATAATCATGAATGAATGACACAAACCAGTGTTTCCCTCCCAATGATGCATTCTTGGAAGGACCCCACACATCTGAGTGAACATAGTCAAGAACTCCACTAGTATTGTGGATAGCTGTGCCAAAGCTTGTTCTTGTTTTCTTGCCGTTAACACAATGTTCACAAAATGCTAACTTGCAGGCAATAACACCTTACAACAAGTCTTGTTGAATCAACCTATGCAACGACTTCTCACCTGGATGTGCAAGTCTCATGTGCCATAGCTTCGTCTTCTCGGTAGCTGCTCTCTCGATGTGTTCAGAAATAGAAACATCCCCTGTTGTTGTACTCCCAATCAAGTAATACAAGTTATGATGACGTGTGCCCTTCATGATTACCATAGATCCAGATATTACCTTTAGAACACCATCTTCAGCGACTATCTTATAGCCCTTAGCTTCTAAAGTTCCGAGTGAAATCAGATTCTTCTTTATGGCAGGTACAAATATTACCTCCTCCAGCTTTCTAACCATACCATCATGCATCTTGATACGAACACTACCAATCCCAATCACCCTGCATGTATGATTGTTTTCCATACGTACTTCTCCATCAAGCTCTTCAAAACTTGAGAACCAGTCCCGATATGGACATATATGATATGTTGCTCCAGTATCTAATACCCATGTTCCATCTGTAATAGCACAAGATGATGATGTCACAGTTAGCAAGAAATCAAAAGCATCATCTGATTCTTCATTACCTTTAGCAATGTTCACCTCGGTATTACCATTATCTCCTTATATAGCCTTATGCTTGGTACAATCCTTATCCTAATGACCAAAGTCATGGCACCAAGCACACTCATCTTTCCGCAGTCGCGTTCTACTCTTAGAACGTCCTCTACCTTTACCATAACCACCAGTCTTCCTTCTCCTGTCTGTTGAACGACCTCTTTCAAGAAGCACATCATTATTAGCTTCACTTGAAAGGTCTTCACGGTCCATCTTCCTGAATTCCTCACTACGCAATGCTGTAGTGACCTCAGCATATGTTATCTTATCCTTGCCGTGCATTAGTGCTTTAATCACGGGTTCATACTTCTCAGGAAGAGATTTTATCAGACACAAAGCTTGTTCCTCGTCGTCGATTATCTCATCGTAGTTAACCAACTCAGCAAGAAGTTTATTATATGAATTTAGGTGCTCGGTTAGGGTTGCACCTCTCTTCATGTTATAGTGATACAAAATTCCTTTTAAGATATATCCTATTGGCCACGTTCTTCACAAGGTATTCTTCTAGATTTCCCAGATATCCTTAGCTGAAGTCTCGTGCTGATAACCAATCTTACTGAGTTTCTAAACACTCTCGTATCGAAGCAAGACATAATTTATTCATTCTGTTCCACTGCTTTCAGACATCTCCACTGGTGACCTTCTAGAGCTTCTTCTAGTCAAGATGAACAAGAGCATCCATTACGTCCGTTCTCCATTAAACCAAAGTTATGTTCCTGTAAACTTTTTACCTTGAGTTGTGATATATGTGAATGAAGTATTTCTTCTTTGTTTCTTTATCTTTATTTGTGGACTCCGAATGTTCTCCTAAAAGATTTTTCGGATTTTGTCCCCGTCAACCATTGTTCACAACAACCAAATATAGATAAAAATAGAACCTTTGAGATTTGTTTTACCTCAAGGAATCTTCAGAAGAAAAAAATACCTTCACTTATAATGCAATTCGAGTACCCGTATCCAAGAGCGTCTCCTGCTCTGATACCAATTGTGGGACAATTGGATCGCTTGATACCATTGTTGCGCCAAAGCCTGCGGAAGCGTTAGGTTTGCACACTACGAGGTAGCTCAATATCTCCAAGAAACACAATCACACACACAAGAAGAACAAGTATTTAACGAGGTTGAAATCCTTGGAAGGAATAACAATTTTATATATCACCGTATAGGTTGGAAATACAAGCTCAAGCAGAGAAGAAGAGAATTTTTCTAGTTTGGTGTGTTTTTCTCTAGTTCTTCTATGGCTATTTATACACATCAATAGGGCTGGATACATTCCTTAACAGGATTACTTCCTACAAGTATAGGGTTTCCGACTTAGCTCTAAGAGAAAAACCTCTTAAGCTTCATACTTATGAACACAAGTACTGGTTTCTTAACCAACTAGATTTCCTAATCTAGTCCTTGACCATCCTACCAACATTTACCTGAGGGTCAAGATAATCAAGTACTTTATCAGCATACTCCTTATTCACTTGCTGTAAAAATAACTACGGTAAACAACTCGGAGACTTTCCAAGAACTCTCTAACGTATGGCCTTGTATAGATATAATATGTGCTCTCCCCTCCTTTGAATGACAATGCACATGTCTCTCCAGGTGCTGGCGATCCACCATTGTGTGCGAGTGTTTCATCTAAATCCAAAGTCAGCAACTTCTTTTCCTACTGGATTTTGTTGTTTTGTAGGCTAGAACTATAACTACTACTTTTGGCGTTATGCGCTTGACAACACACTACACCATTTTTAGTGATTAGAAACTGCACCCTTCAGTTGCAAAGCGGGGTTGTAACAGTTCGATGCTGTTACGAAACTCGATGTTGCAAATTTTTGCAACTGCTCCTAAGCCGTTGCGAATTTTTGGTTGCAACGTAAATTTCTCGCGGCAGCTAGAAAGAGTTGCGAAATTAGGAGGTCGCAACAGCTAGAAACAGTTGCGAAACCGGAATTTCGCAACAAAAATTGATGCAGTTGCGAAATTTTTGCAACATCAAAAAAATAAGTGTTTTGACCGGTCAAAACCAGGTAAATATTAAAGTTCCCTATAACAAAATCAAGTATCCCATGATCATTTAGGAAATCAAAAGGACCAACAAAATAAATCATATGGAACTCAGCCATTTTTAGAATTTAAGCATAAATTTCTGCACCAGATAAGTTGAAGTTACACACCTCATATGTTGAATAAATAACATAGATAACATGTCATCTAAGGACGTACAAATTATTTATATAGTATCAAAAGAATGACAAGTATGTCCTTTGTTTTTTAGATACAATAAAATGATAAACACAGAGAAGAACCTTGGACTTTGCCGAGGAGATTCGTTACTCACTACCTGCCAATCTCCAACACCAAGATTGCGAGACCACCATTTACTTTCTAATCTCCACTAGCATACATTACAGATAAAATTAGGTCAAAATACAGATAGCTAACTAATGCTAAGAGTGGAAGCTTGCTTCCTGAAGGCTCAATAATGCTGACTGTTCGTATTTAAGTTCTAGTGCTACATATTGATGTCAATACAAGAATAGTTAAACTGAAAAACACTTCAGTTAAAGACACTACAATTAATGTAGATTTTTAAGTTCCTATTCAGCTAGAAGATTCATAATCAAAACTCATTTAGACGCTACATTGCAAACTACTGCATAATTTTTTGGGACATCAGAATATAACTGATCACAAATAGTCTATGCGAAATGAGTGTTTCTAAAAGAATCGTATCCCATACCAGAATCTGCTGCTCTGCTGCATTTGTGCTTGAAATTGACGCATGTTGCGCATCACGCCTTTGAATGCTTCAAAAAGTAGTTGATAGACATGCATTAGAAATAATTCAGAAGTGAACTAAAATATGAGATATAAGTTTTACTATGTCATTCAAGTTATGGAAGCTGTACTGTAGGTACCTCTGTACTATGTCATTCAAGTTAGGGAAACAATTCTTCCTACAAGTTTCAAATGCCACTCGGTAACGACTTAAGTAACGAAAAAAATGCAGAATATCCTAATCAAGAAACAAAAAAGTAGAGTGTACCTCCAATTTTTTTATATTGTAACTTGAGCTCTTCAAACTCCTTCTCCAGATCTGGCTTGAAATACCTCGCTTTGAGTTTCTGATGCCTTACACCTCACTTCAAGATATTATGCAATGAGTCAGTATTTGTTTTTTCCAAGCTTGATTTAGGAAATAAGCTACAAATTAAAGAACATAAGCAACATAATAGCTTGAGAAGGTCACATCGCCAGGTTTCTCAAAAATCCTCAAGGTCTCTTTGCCATGCCTTTTTTTCTGATTGGGAAAGACCAATAGCAGACTCAAGCTTTAGTTCTATGCTCCTAATCCATTGCTCTGCACTGTTAAGAGCTGCATCTCCAGAAAGACGATGGAAGTTAAAAAAAATGGAACTTACAACACTCCGAAATTAAAAAATTATTTGATGAAGTCCCACAAATTAATGACATTGAAGGATCATTCCCTCTACATTATTCAAAAGAATTCAATCAGACACATCAATACATGTAGTGGAAATATTATAACATTATTTCCACTATGTGCAGTCCAAATTAGACCTTCCAGTTTCTAATTGGCATTGCTTTCTTACGGAACTAGGTTTTGAGAATGATTCAAAAATGCAGGTTTAGGATCATTAGGTAGGCTCAAGGACACAGATAAATCACAGAAGAACACGTTGGTCGAGAATATATAACATTACAATAACAACATATAAAGCAAATATTATAAGGACCCATTAATCTAACACCGCATCTATTCAGAAAATTAACAAACAACAAAAACCCATTATCGCCTAGAATCATTTTCAAGGCCTTTACATTCAATCACCTGGTGAATACATACATACAACTACATGAATGAAATAAGAAAGCACACAGATGGAAAAAAAATGCTCTTGGACTTGAGAGATATAACTGTACCTTGTCAACATGAGGATAAGATGTTAAGCGAGCATCAACTTCAGGACTTAATTCAGTTACAATGTTGAGTACACCAGAAGGTAGACCAACTTCTCTACAGATATCCCCCAACTCTAAACAAGTACTGAGAAAACTTATATGCAATGAGCTAGTCAGGACAAGTAAAAATACTCAGGAGCACGCACACAAACAAAACAGAAAAAAGAAGAAACATTTCATATTTAGCGTAGAAGAGAACTTAGCAGAAGCTGAAAATGCGCGTGCATGAAACTTTTCATATTTCATGTACTCCTACAAATAAAAAGAAAATAAAACCACACAGTTTAACCAAAAACAACATTCACACACTAAATTACTCTACCTAACGACACCTGTTCCCATATCTCCAGTGAGTATTCGAACCAAGAGACTTTGTAAACCTAATCTGTTTGACACAGAATCCTGTAAAAGAGTAAGTACATTGCATAATCAACGTTAAGAAGATAAGTGTCTAATCTAAAGTACCAGAAAACACAAGTTTCGTAATCGCAGACTGATTTTGAATACAGGGACAAAAAAGTGGCAAACCTGGACTTCAAGCAAAGGTTCTAAAAGACAAGCTAAAGCAAAAAGGTGGCTTCCCGCTAATGCATAAAACAAAACATTTATATTTGTCGTCTAATGAGATTAAGGTAGGCATGCATACTTAGTTCAATATTTGATATATAAGTCACTGAATAAACTTACACACACACTTAATGAATGCTAGTGGGGGAAAATACACCAAGTGTGGTGAAAAGCAAAACAAAGAACCTCCCATTCCACCAATGCACACCGAACCATCCAGAGTGATGTGTTCCACTTGCAGATGTTCCAGAAATTATATCACCTAAACATTCAGATCAAAAAACTGTTAAAATAAAATACAATTAACAACTATCATTCACACTCATGAATCCATGATCATAACAACATAGAGTAACAAAATGAAAACAACATGCAACTCAAATAGGTAATCTAAAACACTAGAAATCGCCATACCGATGATAATCATGTACACGATAAGCACTCCAACATTGTGAACAGCTAACTGATGTATTTTCAAAGTTGTTGTAGTAATAAATAATAGAGTTCGTTCAAGACTTGTGAAGGTTGTGCTTTTAGATTAAAATTTTAAAACTAAAGAAAATAAAGCAAATTAAAACCGATTATATTAGAGAGACCGGGGTTCAGGATTTCTCCATTCACCAAAATTCATGTAATTTAATGTTAATTTTTATCATGCAATTCTAGACAATATAACTCCAATCAAAAGAAATTGTGATTCTAATCATTGCCTAAATTAGATTTTCAAAACATCAATTGTTAACCCCAAGAATGAAGTATCAAAAGCCCTAAACTAAGCATACTTCATCAAGAGAAAACACAACTAATTAATAAAAATCATTACTCAATTTTCATTCGGTGCAAATAATCATAAAAGAATTGCATAAATAAATTCAAATAAATTTTACCACATAACTTTTGGAAGAATGGCTTCCTCCATCGCCCCGAAAGATTGGGTTTAGCTCATCATGTTGGAAACACACTCAAAATATGTATTCATGGCTCAAAAAGTGTTTACAAGAAGAGAAAATGTGAAACAGGAAATCTGCAACAGCATATGCGCATTGCAGATTGACTGTTTCAACTCTCAACTATTATGATGAACATAACCATTACAAATATGAAGATAAATGTTGCAGGAGAAGATGAATAAACTGTTACAATGAAGATAAATGTTTCAGAAGAGGATGAAGAAACTGTTACAATGAACATAAATGTTGCAAACCAGTTGAAGAAACTGTTACAATGTAGATAAATGTTGCAAACCAGTTGAAGAAAATGTGACAAGCATTTGAAGAAACCGTTACGATGGATGAAGAAACCGTCGCTGTTTTCTTGTTCTTCACGAGCAGCAGCAACAGAGTTCTGAAAACTCTTGATTCACGCTTCCTGAGCTCTCCTCTCGACCCCAAACTCTCCCCTCCCCTTCTATGTGATCCTAGGAACCTATTTATACATCATTGCGTCATTGAATCTCCCAAAATCTCTTTATTTAATCCCATTATTTCTTTTATTCTCGAAAATATATTGTTTCCAAAAATCGTTTTCCTACGCGTCTGCAGCTGTATTTCTTTCCTTCTATACCTTCTTCAGGCTCCAGAATATCGATCAACTCTTCCAAACACCTGCAGTACACGTTTAAATTCCTCACAACTCGTGCAAGCTCATGTTTTTCCTCCAACTCCCTGTTTGGATTAAACCAAGTTATCCAGCCAAATTTGATCGAAACAAACACCCATATTAGCTTTGTTAGGACATATCACAACTACCCATGAAGTTTCAGCGATTGAATCAAACAAAAACTCCTCCAAACATTCGATCGAAATTCTTCCAGTGAAGTGAAATGTTTTCCCGCCAAAATTGGTTTTGAATTTGAGAAGAAGATGTCCTCCCCCTAATCCTGTACGGGTTTCCCTTTAGCACTTGCCTTATGGGGTGCAAATAGTAATTTTTGGGTGTAAATAGTAATTTTTCTGGGGTTTCTCTAGCACCTTTTTGGGGTGCTTCCGGTGCATTTCTGGGGTGCCTTTAGTACTTTATCCTGAGGTGTAAAATACCACTTTTCGAGCCAATTTTTGCTGCAAGAGCTTATGTCTGTATAAATACCCGCAAAGACATAAAATAACAAAATAAATACAAAATCGAGCACTAACAATACATACAATTGAGACATATTAGACACATAAATGCGTCTATCACTAACCGACTAGCTTATCTAAATTCTTTGGCAGCCTCCTAATTCCTCGAAAAGATCTCGATGATGGCTATTGCTAATACACAAGCCTGCAATGCAATCCTCACATACTTTCCAAATGTGTCTCCCATAATCTCTCCGTAAGAAACTATTTCCCGTGCTTTACTAAACCTCAGCAATATCTCGATCGAAAACTCATAATATCATTACAAAAACGCCATGAATATTATCATTAGTATATCCCTGGGACAAGTCCAAGAACCTTCATAGTAGCAGGCAAAGCCATAATACCAGCATCAACCGTTACCGGAGATCAAAACAACCCCACACCATAATACCCTAAAACATACTTGTACCCCATACAAAAACCCATATTGAAATTACAAAAGTAAATTAAAAATAAAGGTTTGAGTTTTTCAGAACTTACTCTCGAGTAGAAGTATCGACGATTTGACAAATAATATAAGCAATCAAAGAACTTTTTCCAGTACCAGAGCTTGAGAAGTCACGTCTCTACCTCAGTAAGAGTGAAAGTTAAAATTCAAAAATTAAACACAATTGCAAATTGAAAAACCCAAAATTAAAATCAGATATAAGATTTACAGGTACAAATCTACCTGAATCTTCTTCTTGAGTCTCAAACGTGTAGAAAACCAGAGTAATTTTCTAGGGTTTAAGAAATTAGGGCTTATTACTGGAAAAGGGTTGATAGATTTACAAAGTTCTGATTTCTTATAATGAGAGAACTTTTTTTCTAGAAGAGAAGAGAAGGAGAGAGGTCAGATTTGTTATCCGATGAGAGAACCTTTTTCCTGGTAGATAAGAGCACGAGAGAGGAGAACGAGGAAGAGAGAAGATAAAGAATTAATGAGAGGTAGAGAAGAGAAGTTGTTCTGGATAATCATATAGACCGAGTCAAGTTTGCAGCTGACTCCCTATCTGAATAGGCTGAAACCGAGTCAGCTTGAAAGTGTAGGTAGCCACATACACGAGTTGCACGCGTACAACTCAGTTCTGTTGCGAATCGTAACAAAGTAAAACAGTTGCGAGTTTTGCAACTGAGATGAACTGTTGCAAAAAATTTGCAACTGAAATTTGCAACGGAAATTTCGCAACAGGGGCATAGCTGTCGCAACAGGGACATACTTGCAAGAATGGATCACTCTTGTACTCTCCACCATTGTCCGAACGTAGTACTTTGATCTTTCTGCCAGTTTGAGTCTCAGTTGCCTTTTTCCACCTCACAAAGATTTCTAGGACTTCATCCTTATGCCTCATGGTATACACCCATAAGCGCCTAGAATAATCATCAACGAACTACACAAACCAATGTTTCCCTCTTAATGATGCATTCTTGGAAGGACCCCAAACATCTGAGTGAACATAGTCAAGAACTCCACTAGTATTATGGATAGCTGTGCCAAAGCTTTTTCTAGTTTTCTTGACCTTAACACAATGTTCACAAAATGCTAACTTGCAGGAAATATCACCTTTCAATAAGTCTTGTTGAATCAACCTACGCAACGACTTCTCACCTGGATGTGTAAGTCTCATGTGTCATAGCTTCGTCTTCTCGGTAGATTCTCTCTCGATGTGTTCATAAATACATACATCCCCTGTTGTTGTACTCCCAATAAAGTAATAAAAGTTATGATGATGTGTGCCCTTCATGATTACCATAGATCCAGATATTACCTTTAGAACACCATTTTCAGCGACTATCTTATAGCCCTTAGATTCTAAAGTTCCGAGTGAAATCAGATTCTTCTTTATGGCAGGTACAAATCTTACCTCCTTCAGCTCTCTAACTATACCATCATGCATCTTGATATGAACACTACCAATCCCAATCACCATGCAGGTATGATTGTTTACCATAGGTACTTCTCCATCAAGCTCTTCAAAACTTGAGAACCAGCCCCGATATGAACATATATGATATGTTGCTCCAGTATCTAATACCCATGTTCCATCTGTAATAGCACAAGATGATGATGTCACAGTTAGCGAGAAATCAAAAGCATCATCTGATTCTTCATTACCTTTAGCAATGTTCACCTCGGTATTACCATTATCTCCTTATATAGCCTTATGCTTGGTACAATCCTTATCCTAATGACCAAAGTCATGGCACCAAGCACACTCATCTTTCCGCAGTCGCGTTCTACTCTTAGATCGTCCTCTACCTTTATCATAACCACCAGTCTTCCTTCTCCTGTCTGTTGAACGACCTCTTTCAAGAAGCACATCATTATTAGCTTCACTTGAAAGGTCTTCACGGTCCATCTTCCTGAATTCCTCACTACGCAATGCTGTAGTGACCTCAGCGTATGTTTTCTTATCCTTGCCGTGCATTAGTGCTTTAATCACGGTTCATACTTCTCAGGAAGAGATTTTATCAGACACAAAGCTTGTTCCTCGTCGTCGATTATCTCATCGTAGTTAACCAACTCAGCAAGAAGTTTATTATATGAATTTAGGTGCTCGGTTAGGGTTGCACCTCTCTTCATGTTATAGTGATACAAATTCCTTTTAAGATATATCCTATTGGCCACGTTCTTCACAAGGTATTCCTTCTCTAGATTTTCCCAGATATCCTTAGCTGAAGTCTCGTGCTGATAACCAACTCTTACTGTAGTTTCTAAACACTCTCGTATCGAAGCAAGATATAATTTATTCATCTTGTTCCACTGCTTTTCAGACATCTCCACTGGCTGACCTTCTAGAGCTTCTTCTAGGTCAAGATGAACAAGAGCATCCATTACGTCCGTTCTCCATAAACCAAAGTTATTGGTTCCTGTAAACTTTTCTACCTTGAGTTGTGATATATGTGAATGAAGTATTTCTTCTTTTGTTTCTTTATCTTTATTTGTGGACCCCGAATGTTCTCCTAAAAGATTTTTCGGATTTTCGTCCCCGTCAACCATTGTTCACAAACAACCAAATATAGATAAAAATAGAACCTTTGAGATTTGTTATACCTCAAGGAATCTTCAGAAGAAAAAAATACCTTCACTTATAATGCAATTCGAGTACCCGTATCCAAGAGCGTCTCCTTGCTCTGATACCAATTGTTGGGACAATTGGATCGCTCTGATACCAATTGTTGCGCCAAAGCCTGCGGAAGCGTTTAGGTTTGCACTACTACGAGGTAGCTCAATATCTCCAAGAACACAATCACACACACAAGAAGAACAAGTATTTAACGAGGTTGAATCCTTGGGAAGGAATAACAATTTTATATATCACCGTATAGGTTGGAATATACAAAGCTCAAGCAGAGAAGAAGAGAACTTTTTCTAGTTCTGGTGTGTTTTTCTCTAGTTCTCTCTATGGCTATTTATACACATCAATAGGGCTGGATACATTCCTTAACAAGGATTACTTTCCTACAAGTATAGGGTTTCCTAACTTAGCTCTAAGAGAAAAACCTCTTAAGCTTCTATACTTATGACACAAGTACTTGGTTTTCTTAACCAACTAGATTTCCTAATCTAGTCCTTGACCATCCTACCAACATTTACCTTGAGGGTCAAGATAATCAAGTACTTTATCAGCATACTCCTTATCACTTGCTGTAAAAATAACTACGGTAAACAACTCGGAGACTCTTTCCAAGAACTCTCTAACGTATGGCCTTGTATAGATATAATATGTGCTCTCCCCTCCTTTGAATGACAATGCACATGTCTCTCCAGGTGCTGGCGATCCACCATTGTGTGCGAGTGTTTCATCTAAATCCAAAGTCAGCAACTTCTTTTCCTACTGGATTTTGTTGTTTTGTAGGCTAGAACTATAACTACTACTTTTGGCGTTATGCGCTTGGCCACATGATCTTCTGATTGATTTGATGGAGGCCGCTGCCGCCGCAAATTTATAAACAGTAAAGTTAGGGTATATGACAAGGTAAATCAATGATAAAAACATATGGGAAATTTTTCCCAAAATCGCATAAATATTAGTAACCCTAAATTTGTATAAAATTGTCGATATTATTAATTTAAAACTCGTCTATACCAAATTTTTTATTCATAAAAGAGTTGGAAAATTACATATACAATCATAAAAGCAAAAACAAATTTGTACCTCGACGATTGGACATCCTTCATAGCTGCTTTCTTCTGCGTTTTCTTTTTTCCTCAAACAACTATCTGTGCTTCTTTTCTTGACGTTGCCAACTAGTATTTTTTTATAGGGTCTGCCGTCAGCCGGTTAGGTCTGCTTCTTTCTAAATTCAATCTCGGTTTAGCACTTCCCAAACTTCCACTCAAATACACCTTCTCGGGTTTAAACACACCCTATATTACTTTTTTTTTGGACGATGGCCTGACAAGCCAAAAAAAAAACAAAAACAGAACTAGCTGAAGGCATGCAAATAATTTTCCAGGTCAATACTAGACACAAGTAAATCGTTGTTGGACATGGTGAGTATATGCTGTAAGAATATTTCTATAGTTAGAAATATCCCGTGGGCCCATGTAATAACTTTGGTTAATTAAGAAGATTTCTAAATATTTCAGTTACCATTCTAGGAGATTAATTCCTATTAACTCTTCCTTGATGGACGGTCGAGATTGATTGCTAACTCTAACCCTAGAAACCTTGGTCCTCCTTCTATCTATAAAAGGAACTCAATAGCCATTAGTATGGTTCGAGAATTTTATTATTCATTACACAAAAGGTCAAGAAGGAGAAACCAAGATATTGCATTGTATTCTGTTCTACGGGTGTGCTTGCAGCCTTGGAGGATTTCATGGATTCAATCAATGGCTTCATCAGGTATTCTATTTTAACACAACTATGCGTATTGTGATTATCATGTTTGTTCGAAGATCCGACTATTATATATATAAAATAAAACTTATATTTGGCATCTAGAGCCTGGTTTAGAACTCCATGATTTTCCATGATGTTGTATGCAATTGTTGTGTTTATATCAATGCATAATATGTCTGTTTGATTACTAATAATCATGTTTATGTACTATTTATAAATATGAAAAAATTTTCTTACTTGATTGATATTCAATTTTTTATTGGTTGAGCAAATAAATCATGCGGCTATTTTTGTTTGTTTTTGTTTTAGATCCTGTTAATTATAATATATGTGCTCACCTATAATAGCTTGATATGTTTATATGATTATTGGATTTATAACATATATGAAAGATTTGATATGTTGTTTCATCCGATTGAAAATGATATGATTTTGTATAATTTTTGCTTGATGTGGTATAACATGATGATGTGATTAGTTCATGAATATAAAGTCTGTTTTGTTTGATTCATGCGTAAAGTAAAACGTTTGTTTAATATGCGAAGTATGCGGCTACGGTTATGTGAAGATGAAACGTCTATGAAAAATGAAAGTTTATGTGTATGGGCTCACTATGATGTTTATGAAAGTTTATTGGACTTGGTTTAATATTTCTTAACTATAACATAAACATGAAATGTATGTTGGGTTTTGTTTTGGACAAGCCCATAAGGTTTTAAAATCTTCTTGGTTTGACATTAAGAAAACAGTTGACCATAATGCCTGACTTTGACTGTTTGACTGTCTGACCTTGACTGACTGTTTGACTTCCGCCACTGACTCTTGACTTTGACCGACTGTTTGACTTCCACCATTGACTTTGACTATTGACTTTGACTTGACTGTTTGACTGTTGACCTTCACATGTTGACTTTTCCTCACTGACTTTGACTGTTGATTTTTGCATGTTGACTTTGACTTTTGACTTTTAATTTTGGTTTTTAATATGAACATGTATAGACCTTGTATGTTAATAACTATAACATGTTTTAGATCACCAAAGTGTATGAATTGTATGGTCTTTAGCTATCGTCGCAGTGATACTAAAGTATTATGTTATATTAACATGTCATTGTAAGTCTATATCGTTTTGTGCAATCACATAAGAATAACTATCACCGATAGGAGATGTTTGTTCAAGTGTTTGTATATATAAACATAAAGAAATTAACTATTTAGTCATACATATTAGAATGAAAATTTACCCATAGGTAACTCTAGTTCACATGTTTGAATAAATATTATGATTATGTATGTAATCATGAAAGGCATAATGTCCACAGATGTTTGTCTTTGCTTGCTTATATATGTGTGAATGTTTTTATGACTTTATGACATGATTGTTGTTTTATTTAAGATTCTACCAACAAGAGTTTCTTAATTCGTATATGTATGAGTTTGACTTTGTGTATCTTTGTCATGTTTTACAGCTTCTAGTTCTAAGTCTTTGCATTTGTATACTTCGTCTATCCCATTCTTCAATGGCACCAACTTCTCAGAATGGAAAGAAAATGTTAAGTTCACTTTGGGTGTGTAGGATATTGACCTTGCTCTCCAAATTGAAAATCCAATTATAGATGATAAGAGTTCCACCAAAGATAAGGATCTCTTAAAAAAATGGGAGAGAAGTGATAGGCTGAGCATACAACTGATGCGAATGCACATTAATGTAAACGTTAAAGGATCGCTTCCCGAACCTAAAAATGCTAAGGACTTTATGGAAATCGTAAAGGAACGCTTTAAGACAGTGGATAAGTCTCTAGATGGGAAGTTGATGGCTGATATGACCACCATGAAGTATACCGGTGTAAGGTCAATGCACCAGCACGTGATAGAAATGTGTAGCATTGCTGCTAAGCTCACTGTGAACTGTGGATGAGAACTTTCTTGTCCAATTCATTCTCAACTCGCACCTACCCCAATATGCTCCCTTTCAAGTGCATTACAACACTATTAAGGAAAAGTGGACTGCAAATGAATTGGGAAACATGTTGGTTCAAGAGGAAGCTAGGATAAACCAGCAAGGTCCTAATCAAGCGCATTTTGTCAACCGAGGAGTGAACAATAAGTGTAAGCCTGCAAAGGGCAATAAGAGAGCACCACAGAATAATTCTGGTCAACCTGAAAAGAAGAAGGCAAAGCAAGACGACAATAAGTGTCGTTTCTGTAAGAAACCTGGTCATTTTCAGAAAGATTGCACTAAGCGTCAAAAATGGTTCGAAAAGAAACGCAACCCTTTGGGATTTGTAAGCTATTTTGAAAAAAAATTGACAGTTAAAGAATCTTCTTTATCATAGTGGTTTGATTCTGGTGCTAATGTTCATGTTTCTAATTCGATGCACGGATACCTTTCAACCCAACTCACAAACCAGAATGAAAACTTCCTTTTTATAGGCAATGGAAATAAAGCCTCAGTTAATGTTGTAGGCACCTATCGTCTGATTCTAGATCATGAATACTTTCTTGATTTAGAAATCACTCTTTATGTTCCAACAATTTCCCGCAATTTAATTTCAGTTTCTTAACTAGATAAACAAGGTTTTCAAATTCAAATTGCCAATGGATGTTTTATTTTGTTTAAAGATTATAAAGTTATTGGTTCTGGTTATCTTTCTGATGGTCTTTATAAGTTATATTTATCATCATCAATACCTGGAACCTATTTGACCATGCATCATAATGATAGAACTGAACATGCTGAGGATAATTCCTCATTCTTGTGGCATAAGAAGCTTGGACACATATCTCGTGAAAAGCTTCAAAGATTGGTAAAAGATGGGATTCTACAGAACCTTGATTTTACTGATTATAATGTGTGGATTGTATTAAAGGCAAGATGACAAAACATACAAACAAAGGTGCCACAAGAAGTTCCGAACTCCTTGAAATAATGCATACAAATATTTGTGGACCCTTCGACGTTCCAACTTTCGGAGGAGGAAAATATTTTATCACCTTTATTGATGATTTTTCACGTTATTGTTATCTTTACTTATTGCATGATAAATCTGAAGCTGTGAACGTCGTAGACCAATTCATTACTGAATTTGAGAGGAAATTAGAAAAGAAGGTGAAAATCATTAGGTATGGTAGGGGTGGAGAGTATTATGGAAGGTATGACGAAACATTACAACATCCTGGACCTTTCGCTTTACTTCTTCAAAAGCTTGAAATTGTTGCTTAATACACTACGCCAGGTTCACCTTGGCAGAATGGCATAGCAGAAAGGCGAAATCGTACTATAATGGAAATGGTTAGAAGCATGATTAGTCATGCGAGTTTACCCTTAAGTTTGTGAATGTATGCTCTTCGCTATGTTGTGTACATTTTAAATAGAGTTCCAAGCAAATCAGTTCCAAAGACTCCTTTTGAACTGTGGAAGGGATGGAAACCTAGTTTAAAACACCTGAAAGTTTGGGGTTGTTCAGCAGAAGCGAAAGTTTATAATCCCAAAGAAAAGAAATTGGATATGAAAACTGTTAGCGGTTACTTTATTGATTTTCCTGAAAAATCCAAGGGGTATATTATTTATTGTCCTAACCATAGTATGAGAATTGTTGAAACTGGAAATGCAAAATTCATTAAGGATGGCAATGTTAGTGTGAGTACACCAGTGCAAGAAAAATCTGTTCAAGAAATCAGAGTAATAATCCCCTTACCTCAGATTTCTACAGATATTGTGACTCCTTAGGTTGTAGAACCGATTGATGATGAAGTAACACAAATAACGACACCGGAGCTTCATGATGAAACTACTGCCACTGAAGAAATTGTAGAACAACCAAAAGAAGTAGCCTTAAGAAGATCTACCAGAGAACGGAAAAAGGCTATTCCTGATGATTATGTGGTTTATCTACAAGAATCGGATTTTGATTTTGGGATTATGAAAGATCCAGTTTCTTATTCACAATCTATCAAGTGTAGTAATTCTGGTAAATGGATTAATTCCATGAAAGTCGAAAAAAAAATCGATGGATGATAATGGAGTCTGGGAAAACGTTGAATTTCCTGAATGCCACAAAGCAATCATGTGTAAATGGGTCTTTAAGACCAAACGCGATGCTAATGGCAATATTGAATGTTATAAAGCTAGACTTCTAGCCAAAGGTTTTACTCAGAAAGATGACATTGATTATAAAGAGAATTTTTCTCCTGTGTCAAAGAAAGACTCTCTCAGAATTATTCTGGCATTGGTAGCTCAATATGACCTTGAGTTACATCAAATGGATGTGAAAACATCCTTTCTTAATGGTGAGCTTGAAGAAGAAATTTACATGTGTCAACCTGAAGGTTTTGTCTTAGAAGGACAAGAACACATGGTCTGCAAACTTAAGAAATCAATTTATGGACTTAAGCAGCAAGCCTCCAGGCAATGGTATCTAAAATTCAACGAAACCATTCAAAAATTTGGTTTTGAAGAAAATACTGTAGATCCATGCACATACCTCAAGATCAGTGGGAGAAAGTTCATATTTTTGGTATTGTATGTAGATGACATACTACCTGCGAGTAGTGATCTTGGCCTTATGCATGAAACTAAGGAATATCTCTCGAAGAATTTTGAAATGAAAGATATGGGTGAGGCTTCTTATGTGATTGGGATAGAAATATCCCGTGATAGATCACTTGGAACATTATCAATCTCACAGAAAGCATATGTCGAAAGAATTCTAGAGAGGTTTGAGATGAGTGCATGTAAGCCAAGTATAGTTCCGGTTTCTAAAAGAGACAAGTTTGGACTCAATCTTTGTCCTAAGAATGAACTGGAACGTAAGAAAATGGATAAAATACTTTATGCTTCTGTGGTGGGAAGTTTAATGTATGCTCAAGTTTGCACACGACCAGATATCAACTATATAATTGGTATGCTGGGAAGATACCTTGTGAATCCTGGAATGGAACACTAGAAAGCTGCAAAGAAAGTTTTAAGGTACCTGCAAGGAACGAAGGATCATCGTCTCACATTTACGAAGTCAGATCAATTTGAGTTGGTTGGCTATACAGATTACGATTTCATGGGATGTAATGATACTCGAAAGAGCACTTTTGGATATCTTTTTTTATTAGCTGGAGGAGCAATATCATGGAAAAGTGCAAAAGAGTCTATTCTCACTGGCTCAACAATGGAAGCTGAATTTGTAGCATGTTATGAGGCTACAAATCATTGTTCATGGCTGCGAAATTTCATCTCAATGTTTGGAGACCTAAATTTTGCCTCCGCACCAATGAAACTTTACTGTGATAATGCCGCAACAGTATTCTTCTCAAAGCACGCTAGATATACTAAGGGTTCAAGACACATGGATCTAAAGTACCTATGCGTGAAACAAGTTGTTCAGATGAAAAAGTTGTTCATTGAACACATAGGCACAAAACTTATGATTGCAGATGCATTTACGAAGGCGTTACCTCCCAAAACCTTTCTGGAACATGTTGGAAACATGGGTCCTGAGGGAGTAACAAACAATTAGTTTCACTTAAACTTTTTCTTATGTTTGAACACTTATTAAGATCTTATTATTGTTATTATTATGAACTTATTTCTGTATCCACTTTAGTATACTTTTATGTTATTGGATGAATGCTACATAAATTGTTTTCTTTTGATGATATTAGTGAACCATTATGATATCCCTATTTAAGGCCTGATTAAGTAAGTTGCTTGTGTTGTAGTACATGGAAGGGAACATGTTGATAACAGGACAATGTGCCACCGCCATGACTCGCATAAGTAATTTGCTTGGTTAAGGTATTACGTTTAACCATTAAATTTGTTTAGCAATTATGCGCGCTTATGTTTTTCTGCAATTAACCATTAATAAATTATCACATGGACCAGTGGGAGAACATAAGAATATTTCTATAGTTAGAAATATCCTGTGGGCCCATGTAATAACTTTGATTAATTAAGAAGATTGTTAAATATTTCGGTTACCATTCTAGGGGATTAATTCCTATTAACTCTTCCTTGATGGACGGTCGAGATTGATTGCTAACTCTAACCCTAGTAACCTTGGTCCTCCTTCTACCTATAAAAGGAACTCAATAGCCATTAGTATTGGTTCGAGAATTTTATTATTCATTACACAAAAGGTCAAGAGGGAGAAACCAAGATATTCAATTGTATTCTGTTTTACGGGTTTGCTTGCAGCCTTGGAGGATTTTCTTGGATTCAATCAATGGCATCATCAGGTATTCTATTTTAACACAACTATGCATATTGTGATTATCATGTTTGTTTGAAGATCCGAGTATTATATATATAAAATAAAACTTATATATGCAAGTAAATTGGTGTTGTTTGGAATCTGGAGATGTCGATTTGGAATGGTACCTGTGCAGGTGAAAAACATTAGCATTTTGGCATGACTGATGGCCTGTAAACAGTCCAGCTGCTTTCAACCTTCACGACTTTCCAGGGTTATATATAACAAACACGTGTCCTCCTGTGATTTGCTGAGACAAAAGAGGATGAGGTCTAGTTATTTTAGGAATTACTCTATGTTTCCTTATTTATTTGCTTAGGTTCAAGTTATGTTCCCTATGTATAGTCATAGTTTATTCTAGTTTTTATGCAATACCAAACTATTTGGTGACTGTCCTAGTTCAAAGGTTAAGTTGGTTGATCGCCAGTGGAGAAGAAATCGCACGAAGGAGAAGAAAGGTTTCTAATTGATTGGAGCACGCTTGATCTTCCTGCATCTTCTCATGATGCTGGTGTAGCCACAGAAGAAGATTCCCTCTCTGCTACGAGTACTATAGAATACGAGTCTGATTACACTGAAGAAGAATTTTCAACTGAAACCGAAAACGATGAAGATGAAGAATATTCAACTGTGAGTAATAAATAATAACTACAAATTTATTTTCTTTTGATTCTTTATCTTTATTTCCAGTATATTTCTGGATGATGTAATGACAATAAGATGTTTGCAGGATGAGGAGGTGACCAAAATGATCTCTGACTTGAAGACTCCATTAGGTTCTCGTAATGAATGGCAGGACACGGATGAATGGGTTGCTTCATGAAAAGAGTTATATCAGCTCCGACATTGGACTTGGATTGATGTGTATGCTCATTTTAAAAAGGGGCCAGGCTATGGAGGATATGGAGTTATTTTGCACGATGCGCTGGCAAAGCCAATAATTGCTTCAGCCAAGTTCTCAAAAGATGGAAAATCTTTTTTTTATCAAGTGTTCATGAGAATAAAGGCTGGTGTCGAACTTGCTGACAGACATGGACGTTCTTTTCTCAATGTCCAGTGTAATTCAATTATGGTTGCATCTCTCTTTCGTGATGCATGTGACTGCTCTAATGATAAATGCAGAGACACGAGGTATCCCAACTATATTTGCGGGAGGTGTGAGACTTTATTTTCTCGCTACATTGGTTGGAATAGAAATAGGAGGTTGATTATGTCTCTTGTCGTGGAACTTAGAGGCAAAATCATAGAAGTGACAAGTTCACAGGGTATGGAGGCAGCTTCACATTATCTGGAAAAAAGGGAAAAAATGATTAAGAGGCCTGAAGTTTAGAAAAAAGAAGAAAGCATGATTGCCGCTGATGATGATAAGTTAAGTGAGATGAAACCTGATGATTTTCCACCAGAGCTAATTAATATTCTTTGGGAAGATGCTTTTGAAACGACACACTACAAGGCCCTTCCTAAGATAACAGAGGACTTTGTTATGTAGTTCATTTACTCTTATTTTGGTTGGTAGCCATGCAGTGTTTTTAACGGAGAAGGAGACCTACTGATGCTGTATTTTATCTTTCTTCTGGGATTTTTATATCAGATTTTAAGTAAATTATGAAGTTGGACGTGGTGAATATACGTAAGTAAATCGTAGGTTTTTGGTATTCTTGAGTTGTCAATATGGAATGGTATCTTTATAGGGCTGATTTTTTATTTTTTTTTGAAAGTCAAGTTGATTAAACAAAACTGATTACAGAGAGTTACTCAAAGTGTTGGTTGCCCTTATCTCATGACAGTGATTTGAGATATTGGCTTCTACCAACATATAGTTAACTCCGATGGCTGAAATAGAAGTTACAACTGAATTTGAAAACTGTAAATCTGAAAGCAAAGGATTAGTAATGCAGTCTGGTCTGGCATATGAAACCAAAGTTCTTTGTGGATTTTGTTTTTCCTTGCTTCCTTTGCTTGCATTTCCTTCTTAAAAAGTATACCCAAAAAATTGTCACTAAACATTGACATATTCATTGCTTCTGATATTATAGGGCTGAATATCGTGAGAAAATTATCGCATTTGGCAAGTAGCTGCAGGTGAAAAACATTAGCATTTAGCAAGCCAGAACAGTCCTACTCCTACTCTTTTTTCTAGGACAGCTTCTGCACACCATAAAACAAAAGTGTGATTTATAAATTTCGGCAATACAGTTAAAAGAACGTAAAAGCAAACTTCTTCAGCTTCCAGTATTTCAACCTTATCAGCCTTTTGATTCGGTCTTTGTTCTCCAGCATTCCCTACATAAAGTGAGAAATGAAAAAGATGATTACAAATTTACAATAACTGCAGTCGACTCACAAAAGGAAAAACGATCCTACGCCTTGTCTAAGGCTCTAAGCAAAATATGGTTTACCTTCTGTTGGCGGAGAAGAGAATATTGAGGATATGATATGGTTATACGCTTTCCCTTGTGTGTTAAGAGTGTGCACACTGTCATTTACTGTGGATGATATTCTTGCTCTGAATACGTTTTTTGTTTATGGCAAGAATATATCCTCAAGCTCCTATTTAGTGCCGGAGCTTCCATTATATTTTCATATCACTGTAATACGATTGCTTCTCTTCTCCTGTGGATGTAAGCTATGAGCTGAACCACGTAATTCCTGTGTTCTCCGCTGTGTGTTCATATTTTTTATCTTCTGCCTTATGGTATCAGAGCAGGTTATTGCGATATCTGGTCAGTGATTTCTGAAACTTTCTGAAACTTGTTATTGCTGGATTTTTTTTTGTCTGTCATATTTCTTCTTGAAGAGGTTATTGTTCTTCTTTTTTTTGATCTGAATCAATATATCTTGTTTGATAATGTCGGAGTCCGATTCTAATACAAACATAAAGCTATCTCATGTCCCTCTTAATGGTACCAACTATGTAGCATGGGCAAGAGCTGTGACTTTATCTCTTGGTGGAAAATCAAAACTTGGTTACATTAACGGCAAAAATAGTCGGCCAAGTGATGATAAGAAATTAGAAGAATGGATTTCTCAAGATCATCTTGTTATGACTTGGCTTCTCAATTCCATGGAACCAACTATTTCTAATGTTTTTAATTTTTCTGAGTCTTCAAAGGACATGTGGGATTCTATAGCCGAGTTATATGGTAATCAAAATAATGCTGCAAGGATATTCCATCTACAACATGAAATTGCAGCAGCAACTCAAGGCGATAAACCCTTTATTAAGCATTATGGGAACTTGAAACGAATGTGGGATGAACTAGCTATTTATCGACCACATACTATAGATCCAAAAGTACTTCTTAAGCGTGCTGAAGAAGATAAAATTTTCTCATTACTTCACAGCTTAAAGCCTGAATATGAAGCTCTTAAGAGTCATGTATTGATGAACTCAACTGTTCCTTCACTGTCTAGCATTTGTGCAACTATTCAGCGTGAAGAAACTCGAAAAGAAGTCATGGACTCCAAAGTTGTTCCTGTCAGAGAAGAATCCAGTGCTCTTGCTGTTGAAAGAGGGAAGTCATATGGTAATCGCAATAAGGGCCAAGGGAAACGAGAAATCTACCATTGTGATCATTGCAATAAAACCGGGCATACAAAGGATCGTTGTTGGCAGCTTCACCCACACTTAAAACCCATGTTCGACAGCAATAAAAAGAAAGAACAGAAGGAGCAAGCCGCTGTAGCTGATACTTTTATCACTTTAAGTTAGTTGAACCACATTCTTCAACAATATAGTAATTCAACAAAGAAGTCATCTGAAGATCCTTCTACTAATGCCTCAGGTATTCTCCAAGCCTATCTTACTTCGAATCATAAAATGAATAGCTGGATTGTTGATTCTGGAGCCACTGATCATATGGCAAACAATCCAGATTCAGTCCAATCATTTAATTCTAATTGTGAAAAGAAAACGGTTTCTGTTGTTGATGGAAAATCTGTACCGATTTTAGGAAGTGGTAAAATTAATATTTTTCCAAACTCTTCAAGTGATGATGCTTTAGTTGTTCCATTATTCCCTGTTCAACTGTTATCGGTTGGGAGAATTACAAATTCATTGAATTGTAATGTTTTATTCACTCCTACGTCCGTCATATTTCAGGATCGAACGACGAAGAAATTGATTGGTGAAGGAATATATTCGCATGGACTCTATCTATTTAATCCATGCAATTCTGTTAACAAAGCATTGCATACTACAAGCTCTTTGGACAACCAGATTCTACATTATCGTTTGGGGCATCCGTCTTCTCGTATTTTGTCGAGTCTTTTTCCATCTTTGTCAGGTGTATCAACTGTTTTTGATGCTTGTCAATATGCTAAACAAGCTCGCTTACCTTTTCCTAAGTCAACATCTGTTTCTAGTGAACCATTTGCTTTAGTTCATTCGGATTTATGGGGTGTTGCACCTATTGATTCATATGATGGATACAAGTATTTCTTAGTATTAATTGATGATTTTTCTCGAGCAACTTGGTTATACTTATTGAAATCAAAAACTGAAGTGTATTCTGCTTTTATGGAGTTCCATGCTATGGTGGTTACTCAATTTTGTGCTAAAGTTAAGGTGTTTAGATCAGATAATGGTACAGAATTTGTCAAAGGTTCACTTCCTATTTTTCTTAAAAATCAAGGGATTATCCATCAGTCTAGTTGTGTGGGAACGCCCCAACAAAATGGGGTAGCCGAAAGGAAACTTAGACACATTCTTGAAACAGCCAGGGCCATTATGCTTCATATGAATGTACCAAAAAAATACTGGTCTCATGGGGTTTTAACGGCTACCTATATAATTAATCGACTACCTAGTCGTATTATTGAATTCAAGTCTCCACTAGAAGTCTTAAAGGGTCACAAACCTGTTACATCTCACCTGCGGGTCTTTGGTTGTGTTTGTTACGTGCATCTCCAAGCAATTCACCGTGATAAGCTAGACCCCCGAGCAACGCGTTGTGTATTTTTTGGTTATTCATCGACCAAGAAAGGATATATATGCTACAATGTTACTTCTCGAAAGTTGGTTGTCTCCCGTGATGTTAGGTTTGTTGAAACAGAATCATTCTTTCGTCCAATGCTTGATTCCGAGAATCGTTCTCAGGGGGAGTATTTAGGTGATTTAACAACTGTTAGTTCTCTACCACTTTTAACTGGTCGTGCTCCGCAAACAAGTGAAACAACCGAAGAGGATACATCTCCAGTTGGTAGTAACATGATCTCTCCCTTAGTATCTGAACCCGAAGAGGTGTATAATGGTGACACAATTTCTTCTGAGATATCATCTACAGAACCATCGGCACCGATTCCTCCTGTTTTACGACGTTCGGGAAGAGACAGTCACCCACCAGAAAAGCTAAAAGATTATCTCACATATCACACAGTTTCCTACCCTATAGAATACTATATGACATATGATAATGTCACTCAACCTCATTTTTCATTCTTGAGTTCATTATCAAATGAACGTGAACCCACAAATTTCAGAGAGGCTAACTCAAAACCAATTTGGAGGAAATCCATGAAAGAACAATTACAAGCTCTTGATGACAATGACACATATGATATTGTCAAATTGCCGGTAGGGAAGAAAACAGTTGGATGTCGTTGGATATACAAGATCAAGTATAAGACCGACGGAACCATTGAACGGTACAAATCTAGATTGGTGGCTAAGGGATTTACTCAGACCTATGGAGTTGACTACATGGAAACATTTGCACCTGTAGCAAAAATGAATACATTTCGAGTACTTCTATCTTTGGCAGTCAATCAAGGATGGAAATTGTTTCAAATGGATGTAAAAGATGCGTTTTTACATGGAGATTTAGAGGAAGAGGTGTATATGAGTATACCCCCTGGTCACCCTCAAGAGACTCGGTATGGATATGCTTGTAAACTTAAAAAGGCCATCTACGGTCTTAAACAGTCGCCACGAGCTTGGTATGCGAAGTTGAGTGGAGTTCTCAATACTAGTGGTTTTAAAACAAGCATTGCAGACCCATTCCTCTTTACTAGAAAAGGAATGGCAGGTACCACTATTGTGTTGGTTTATGTTGACGACATTGTTATCACTGGAGATGATCAACAAGGAGTCCTGAAGTTAAAGGCATTCTTACATAAAAAGTTTGTCATTAAAGACTTGGGTATATTGAAGTATTTTCTTGGCATAGAGGTGGCTTATTCAAATCAAGGTATATTTCTTAACCAAAGGAAATATGTTATAGATATGTTACAGGAGAGTGGAAAGATGGGAATAAAACCATCTGACACACCTATTGATAGTGGCAGCAAACTTGGTGATGATGGAAAGCTAGTGTCAGATATTGGTTTGTTTCAGAGACTGGTAGGCAAGCTAATCTATCTGACCATCACCCGCCCAGATATCTCGTATGCAGTGAGTTTGGTCAGCCGATACATGCATGCTCCTAAAATCAGTCATATGCATGCAGTCGATCGAATTATCCAATATCTGAAAGGTTCTCCAGGAAGAGGTATTTGGATGCGGAAAAATGGCCACAGTTCTGTAACGGCTAGTTGCATAACTGCATATACTGATGCTGATTATGCTGGTTGTCCAGTAGAAAGGAAATCTACAACAGGCTTTTGTACCTTTGTTGGAGGAAATCTAGTTACATGGAAGAGCAAGAAACAGAATGTTGTCTCCAGATCAAGTGCCGAGGCAGAATATCGAGCAATGGCATCTACTACTTGTGAGATTATTTGGCTACGTTCCCTTTTAAGAGATTTTGGATTTGGTTCTTCTCAACCAGCAAAATTATTTTGCGATAATCAAGCGGCAATTCATATAGCATCAAATCCGGTATTCCATGAAAGGACCAAGCACATTGAAGTAGACTGTCATTTTATACGTGAGAAATTGAGTGCCAAAATCATTTGCACTCCCTTTGTTCGCAGTGAGCAACAGTTAGCTGACATCTTCACGAAAGGATTACCAACTGCAAAGTTTCGTGAAATATTGGGCAAGTTGGGTTCAATTGATATTTTCGCACCAACTTGAGGGGGAGTGTTGGCGGAGAAGAGAATATTGAGGATATGATATGGTTATACGCTTTCCCTTGTGTGTTAAGAGTGTGCACACTGTCATTTACTGTGGGTGATATTCTTGCTCTGAATACGTTTTTTGTTTATGGCAAGAATATATCCTCAAGCTCCTATTTAGTGCCGGAGCTTCCATTGTATTTTCATATCACTGTAATACGATTGCTTCTCTTCTCCTGTGGATGTAAGCTATGAGCTGAACCACGTAATTCCTGTGTTCTCCGCTGTGTGTTCATATTTTTTATCTTCCGCCTTATCTTCCATACAATCTCATCTAGGCACAAGCATATCTTCCCGTACTTAACAAGAAACAAAGAGGCGCTCCATTGGAACTTTTCCACATACATCTTTCACAGCCGAAGTCATCACATAGATCACTTCTGACACTTCGAGACAGCCGAAAAAAGACCACGTAAACAAATGACAAAGGAAGGTGCTTATGGAAATTGTACTTCAGATTTTGCTATCCCATGTATGGTACTGGTACAAGACTACAAGTTATGACGTGTGCCGGTGTGTGCATTAAATAAAAACGTGTTCAATTATAATAATTACCAAATGACTAAACTGTCAGTCTCATACTCCATCATCATGCACATAGGCAACAGACTCATAGTTGGATTTCGTCAAGCATTATTATAAAACAGGAAAATGATGAAAAATATATGCGAGCTACTCGAGTGTTATTCGCCACTTTAGACGCGGCGTGATCTGGTTCGTGTGGTCTCCACTTTAAGCATTCCCCATTTTTATAATCCAGGATTTTAGTTCTGAATCATATTGGATCGCAACAGCATCTTTGTGCAAGTCATGTGCAAATGGCGTGGCGCGCCTATCAGATGGATAAAACAATGTTTACATTTTTGTCAGTTTTTGTCAGTTTGATGTACAAATAAACACCAGTTTTTGCCTTCATCTTACTTTCCCTTCAAGTATCAAACCAAGAAGTCTACTTTTCTTACCTATATAAATCCCACATGATCACAACTTCGAAAGGAAAACCAAGTACCAAAAAAAGATGTCGACTTTTCCAATCAACACGATAGTAGTATTAGTTCAAGAGAATCGTTCATTTGATCACATGTTAGGATGGATGAAAACACTTAAACCAGAAATTAATGGAGTAACCGGGACAGAATTCAATTACATTTCAGCAAATGATGCAACTTCAGAGAAGTTATATTTCGGCAACAAATCGGAACATGTAGACCCAGACCCTGGTCACTCAATCCAAGACATATACGAGCAAGTTTTTGGTATGCAATGGGAAGCATCAACAGCTTCGAAAGATAATGTTCCGGAAATGAAAGGGTTTGCTCAAAATGCAGAAAGATTAACAAAAGGCATGTCGAGTACAGTTATGAATGGGTTTCAACCGGATTCTGTACCTATTTACAAGGAACTGGTTTCTGAATTTGCAGTCTTTGATCGCTGGTTTGCTTCTGTTCCGGCTTCCACTCAACCGAACCGATTGTTCGTTCATTCAGCCACTTCGAATGGTGCAGAGAGAAACGATACAGTGAAATTGATCCTGGGGTTTCCTCAGAAAACAATTTTTGAATCACTGGATGAAGCAGGACTGTCGTTTGGAATTTACTATCAGAATCCGCCTTCTACTCTTTTTTACAGGTAAGAAATCTGCAGGTTCTTATGCATTCCCTCTTATCATTTGGGTTCTAAATTATCTGCTTCCGTAAATTTATTCAAGTTAATATTATTACAAGGAAACGACTCATGCTATCACAAACATGCGCACACAATGAACGCGAACTTTTTTTTTTTGATCGATAAATATATGTATATATATAATATTTTTAAAGAAGGCTAAGTACAAATCTGCAAAAGAAGAACAGCCACCAGGCAAGAAAAAATACAAAATAAATCAAGAGAACACCCACGAAAAGGGAAAAGAAAAAACTAAAGAGGTTCAAACCATACCAAGGGATGAACGCGAACTTTGTAGATACGCACGTACGCTGTCGCTGTGTTGTTATGCACTCGTTTGCTCCATAGCACCTTTTGAGTTTCGAAATAATTTACTAACAAATATTTACTTGAATGTATCAGAAATAAAGAACATCCATTTACGCTAAGCTCGAAATGTTGCTTTCAGTGTAGATAGTATTGCATATTTTATTACGCAAGCATTTAATATGCTTAGGTAGAGAAGCATGACCTTTGGATGCTCACCTCATTACCCAATGTTGCGTATTCCATTATATGCTATGGAGAGTAGTATGCCAATGCATGCAGAGCTGTAAGAATTGATGCAAGTCAAAGAATACAAGAGACTATACGCCTTAGCTAGCCCTTTGGATATTTCCTGTTAAATGAAACTAATGTCAAATTCTATATAATTTGCCAAAAAGGTCATTAGACTCAAACCCAAAATGTACTTACGCGGAATTTTGAAAAAAATTTGTTTGTACCTATAACTGAGTCACAAGCACAGATTGATGTTTATGACTAACAAAATGTATGTTCATTTTAGTGACATTGCCGGATCCACAAAAGACACGACCACGTGAAGCAGATGAGAATGGAAAGCTCAGTGAATTTCAAGAGGAACTTGTACAGATGGCTGCGACATTGAATGGGGATTGTTACAAGGACACATATCCAGACAAACTAGTAAAAAACATGACTTGTGCAGAAGGTTGCAAGTATGTTGAAGATGCTTTTAAAAAATTTCGCGAAAATTGCGAGAATGCAAAGAAGAATGGAACTGATGATTCTGAAATTGTGTTACCATTTGGCCAGCAAAATGTAGAACTGGCTGAAAAGAGGATTGCTTGCCTTGCTTGCAACATTATCTAAATGATATAAATCTATTTTACTTTTTTTTTTTCTTAATCTTTTGTGTAATAAACTTGTGTTTGTGCAAGTCCTTCCTCACAATTTATGGAACTGATGATTCTGAAATTGTGTGGAACCTAATTTATTCATAATAAATTAAGTCTTGGAAAAACAAGTTGGACCCTTCATTTTTGGGAACTTTTGGGAAAATGTGTATTACTTAGATACTATTTTGCAAGATGCACAGGGAGTAAGTGAATCGAATATTATGTGGATTTTCATAGAATTCTTATTTGAGTGCCTCTTCTGATTTCTTGTAGATACGAATTCAATGAATTTCTAAAGAGATTTTGTGATTTATTGACATACAGAAAGGTAATGGCTATCATATACAAAATATCAAATCGGTTATTCTCGGCTAACCATGTTGAACATAGTCTTTATGCACGGTATGGTTGTGGTTCCACTTAACAAGAGTGAAAACGCGGGGTACAACAACTACATCCAACTATTTCGTCCGGCAATCTGTATGCACTATGCTCCAATATAATTCTGAGAGCACCAAGTTACTGAGTCTCAATTAGGATATACATTAATGAGCTTTATCTCTTTTTTAACACAATCAATAAATCAAATAGATAGAAACACGTGAACTTGATTGTTATGAGAATAACTCGGATGGTATCAAAGACCAATGATCGAGTGTCAATCAAGTCTTATCCAAAAAACAAGGTCGGGTTTATCAATTATGATTGAACTACGCACAACCCATGATATTTCAATTATATAACAAAAATATAATGCGGAAAAGAAATAACACATACACCCGAAATTTTGTTAACTAGGAAACCGCAAATGCAGAAAAACCGCCGAGACCTAGTCCAGACTTGAACACCACATTGTATTAAGCCGCTACACACACTATCCTACTACAAGTTAACTTCGGGCTGGAATGTAGTTGAGCCCTAACCAAGTCTCACACCGATTAAGGTACAGTCACGTTCCTTACACCTCTTGAATCTCGCAAGACCCTGTGCACTTGATTCCCCTAGATGACGTCCTTTACAGCCTAGAAGTTGTTACAACCCAAAGTCGAAGACTTATACACAAATTTGTCTCCCACAGATAAGTCTATTCTATTTGTTGTTTTCGTCTTAAGATAAAGATCAAGGTGAAAACACAACTAGTAATCCGGTCTTATACTCCCGAAGAGTAGCCTAGAAATATTAGTCACCTCAAAATAACCCAACTGATTAACATAAAAAATTATTGGGGAATCACAAGAGTCTGAGACGAAGGAACTGTTATGATTACGTTTTATATCTTACCTATCAGAGATAAATCTCGAGAAAATCTTAGAGAAGATTAAACTCAATACGATAGAAAAAGTAGGATCATGATACACAACTAGAAAGAAAATAGTTGGACCTGGCTTCGCGAATCCCAAATGAAATCTTCAAGCCATTAACCCTAGAATGGTTTTCAGAAGAACTGTAAACCTAGGTTAATGGAAAATCGACTCTAATTTTCAACTAGGACACACGAGAGTGTCGGATTAGGTTTCCATATTCTAGAATTCTCCCTTATATAGTCTTTCAAATCAAGGTTGCTTACAATCAAAGCTAAGATATCTTAGTAGCAAAAACCAATTAATATTCACCGTTAGATGAACTCCTGATTTAAGATTCAAGCTAAGTCTGCTTAGAAAATAAGCAAACATTCTCCACCGTCATATGGTATTAGCTTGATAAACACAAATGAAATATGCCTATATTTAGATGTGGGTGAACCGTACCTAAACGTGTATAACAAGTTGGCTCAATAATAGTTAACTGAAGTTAGCCATATGAACAATTTTATCTTAGCCATATTCATCTAACACTTCTAGGTCAAATATGATAATCAATCAATTATGATAGATAATCAAATGAATCTAAATGTGCTTTAAGAGAGTTGTTCAAATGTTCACTATCTCATAGAAATAACCATGAACAATTTGAAGTACTTATACAAGAATCAATTCATGAACATAATGCGACGGTCAAAGCAAGTTCGCATACGTTAATTCATTAAAGTTGTAAGGAATTTAGTTTGCAAACGAACATGTGTTCATGAGTATGAATTTTCATACTTACTGATTTTAGAACCTATCCACTGTGTTTGTAAACTGAGTATGCGAACCATAGTTCAAGACCTTTCCTAGTCTTGCCGTTCGCAAACCCTGTTGGAGAACCACAGTTCCGGACCTTTCACAGGTAAACCCATTCGCAAACTCAGTTCGCGAACAATAGTTCCGAACCTGAACTAGCTATTCACAGTTCGCATAATAGATGCACATACTGTGTTATATCCATACATTGGGCATAGTTCTTAAACTCCCATTCAATCGTTGAAACATCCTTAGAAGACAACAATGTTAATCTCACACATACCACTAGCTTCAAGCAATTTTTAAGTGATTGATTGATCAATACGAAAATTCCCAAGTTAACATCAAATGATTGTCTCACACAAATCATGTAAGATGTTCAAGGTAATGTTCACATGATCATCTTGACTCAATATTTAGTTTCCAACAAATAAATTGTTTACAACTAAACTTGTCAAGTATATGATGAAGCTTTCTAAGCTTTAAACTTGTATTTCAAGAAATATATAAACGAGATAAACTCGGATCGAGATTTCAAAATGTATATAACACAAAGTTTATATAACTATACAACTTAGTCTCATTAGCAGATAGAACTGAATAGACTTATGAGTTATAGATAAGTTTTAGTCTCCACATACCTTTTGTCGACGAAGTTCCTCCAAGGTCTTCAATAGATCTTCTTCTTCAGTTGGTGAACACCGTGAAGCCTAAAGCTCAACTACACACTTCTATCCTAATCTGATACATAGCTATAAGTAGACTAGAAATAAAGTATATAGTTTTGATCAACTAAAAATTGAAAAACAAGCTTGAGATAGCAACGCTTGCGAGTTCGACCGAGCAGTGCTCTAACATCTCCCCCTTTGTCAATTTTAATGACAAAACTATCAATACATCTGCAATATATAAAACCAATAATATTAAATACTTCAAGTTCATCTTCCAAAAACTTAGAATTTAAATAAATAAATCTAAAGACATTGCAAGATTAAAAACGTTGGAAATAGCTATGTGTAATCACAATATTTTCTATGCCAAACCCTAGTTATCCTTCTTAAACATAAGAATAAATTCTCAAAAACAAGTTTCCTAAACATTAAGATTTTTGAAGAATTATTTATCGTCTTCGAACTTCTTATCGTTAATAGACATTGGAACATAAGGTTCATGTAGAAAGGAGTCAATTTCAACAAACCCTCTTGAATGTTGTCGAACCATGGCCTTTTGAATCTCCAGAGATCTTAGAATGATAATATTTATTTCTTGAATCTCCATCCTGATTTGCTTTAACTCTTCAAGAACAACAAAAGACTTTTGAAGATATGAGTTATTAGCTCTTGGTTTCTTCGTATTATTCCTTTTTCTTTTCAAAGTTGAATTAGAGGAACGGAATTTCTCTTTTTCCTTCATGATTGATGACTTAACAATCAAACAAACATATTTACCATCAGAAGAAATAGTGCTTGGAGTCTCCATAATTTTGATATATGGGTTTGTGAAAACACAAATAAAACAACTCTACAAGCAACCTTTTGATGAAAAAGATTTTCAGAGAAGGAATACAACTGCAGGATTACCGAACCTATATACAATGCAAGTAGGGTTCACATACAATCAACAAAAATAACCCTAAGGAGGGCAGCAAGGATGCCGATTTTAACCTTTTATTCATACAGGGTAAAATATTTTCAATACCATTACTTAAAAAGGAAAGATATTCAAGATACAAACTAGATTAGTTTTTGACCCTAGAGCCGGTTGTGCACAATTCTTATCTCTTTTCAATATACAGGCACATGAGACAAGATGCACTAACAACACATTTAGACTGTGTTGGGGTGAACAATAATTTATTCACCACAAGGTTCCTTCATAGAATTACCAACAACCCTAGTTATAGGTCGTTTAGACCTAGTTCTTTTCTGATTGATATGAGAAATAACTTGGATGGTACCAAAGTCCAATACCCAAGTGTCAATCAAGTTCTATCCAACAAACAAGGTCGAATTTATCAACTGATTGAACTACACACAAACTGTGATATTTTAATTATATAAAAATATAATGCGGAAAAGAAATAACACGGACACCAGAAATTTTGTTAACGAGGAAACCGCAAATGCTGAAAAACCCCGGGACCTAGTCCATATTGAACACCACACTGTATTAATCCGCTACATACACTAGCATACTACAAGTTAACTTCGGACTGGAATGTAGTTGAGCCTTAACCAAGTCTCACACCGATTAAGGCACAGTCGCGTTTCTTACGCCTTTAGAAGCATGCCGGATTCTACGCACTTGATTACCTTAGATGATATCACCCAAAACTAAGAGTTGCTACGACCCAAATTCGAAAACTTATAAACAAATTTATCTCCCACATATATGTATATTATTTATTCTGTTTTTGTTTCGTATTTCGATACGAAAATCAAGGTGAATAGGAACCAACTAATAATTCGGTTTTATACTCCCGAAGAGCGGCCTAGAAATATTAGTCACCTCACAATAACCCAATTGATTAATAGGAAAAGTTATTGCGGAATCACAAGAGTCTAAGATGAACAACTTTTGTGATTATGTTTTATATCTTACCTATCGGAGATAAATCTCGATTAAATCTTAGAGAAGATAAAACTCAATAAGATAGAACAGGTAAGATCAGAATACACAACTACAAAGAAAATAGTTGGATCTGGCTTCACGAATCCAATGAAGTCTTCAAGTCGTTAACCTAAAAATGGTTTTGGAAAAACCTAGGTTAAAGGAGAATCGACTCTAGTTTGCAACTAGAAACACACAATGCTTTAGAGTAATGAAGCACGACACTCATCTTACAAAGTCTTTCTTTAGTAAAACATGATTGAGACCATCTGTTTTACTCAGATACAAATGTTGAATAACTCATTCTTCAAAGAAATAAAGTGTTGTTAGTGAACATATATCCATACAGAATGCGGACCATTCAAGTGATTTATGGCTCTGGTGGATGATTCGTCATATTGAATCAGTTAATGCTCACAACAAACGATGCTTTTAATTTTTATAGAATTCCTAGCACATATTACACAATGCAAAGGCTCACCACCCTTGTTAATGCTAGAAAATTTACATCAAAAGGATTTGATGAATATTGCATGTTTAATAGGATCAATATAGAGCATCTTATACCCAATGGTATCGCATAGGATACCATCAAAGGTTACAGATGGTGTCTAAGGAATAGGTTATCCGTACCAACCTACCTTTTATTGCTTTGGGGATATGCAATATTACACGCATCTTTACTTAATTCGTTTTAGACCCCAATATTAGTCAATCTTTTCTGTATACCAGTTGGTAACTGGATTTAAGCCTGACATTCGTGTTCTTACGTATTTTTGGTTGCACTATATATGTGCCATTACGACTCCACATCGTACTATGATGGGTCTTCAAAACTGTTAAGTAGTTATGTTGGAAATGAGTTCCCAACAATTATCCGCATTTTAAACCTTTTGGCAGAAGATCTCTTACCGCTAGATTTGCGGGTTATCACTTTAATGAGACAGTCTTCCCGTCGTTAGTGGGAGATAAGAAAAAGTATTTTCTAAGGGAACGACAGGAATTGTCGTGGTGTGTTCCCACTATGTCTCATATTGATTCTTTTACTCCATAAATGTAAATGTGAAGTGACAAAGAATAATTCATTTTCAGAATATACACTGATGTCGCTAACGTGATGAGATCACACATACCAGTTGCAAACCTACCTGCGCAAGGTTACGAATCCTCAATAAGGGATATACACCATAGACTAAGGTGTTGCAACTACACTTAGTGGAAGTGTGTTTGAGGCCGTGGCTTCATAAAGGAAGTTGGAGAGAATACTTGGTTCGATTAATCCTCACCTAGAAAGGAAGTAGGTGAGTAAGGCACAACTTATTTATATCACCAGAAATCATCTCATAAGATTGTCTTTGAATATGTCCATGAATCAAACTGGAGGTTCCAGAGAACAATGGAATCCCAAGTGGATTATGAGAATGCTCACGAGTCAATGGAAAGATCATGCGAACATATTGATGATTAATTTCATATACACTTGCTTAAGAAAATAGAGCAAGATAAGATCGAACCAAGCTCCTTGTTACTTAATGTCAACGAAGAGCATATTTGTCCTATACAATCTAGGTAGAACTTGGTTCTTTGAAAAATATGAAGGTATTTGGTGTGGTAGTGCTAAACAACTAAGTGTAAAGCCTATTGGACATACATGATTAACTTTTCATAAAGCATAATGAGAAGAAAGCAGTCTTAAAGGATAAAGACTCGCCTTGTGGCGTGAGTTTTCTCACAAATCCCTAGAATTGTTCTCTTGTAATGAACGTTATAGCGTTATGCTACTTAGTTAGCTTGGTAATTTCAAAAGGACTTGAAATGCAACATATGTATGTGGTTGTTATGTATCTCTTAAAGAATCAAGAGATATCAGATATTTACAAAAGTACTTGATAGACTTTTGTTTCCAAAATCAAGTGACTCTAAACCACAAAGTGCGTTTACAGTTAGATATAACACTCACTTATAGATTGAAGCAATCATGCTGATGTGGTATACCCGTCTAAGTGACTATTTGATTTAGAGGGGATAGAAAAGTAAGGTATTTTTTCTTGCGCATTCAAAAGAAAGTTCATGATTTGGAATTGTAGCTATCTATGTCGATGGTACAGACATGATGGGTACTCTTGATGTAATAAAAGACCTTAAAAGCTATTTGAAATCCTAATTTGAGATGAAAAGTATGGGGAAAGCTCGACCGACTACTGAGCTTGTAGTATATTATTCCACCAGTTTGCATATGTCTAAAGTTGTCAGGAAATTTAACAAATACATGCATCCTGATAGCACTCCCATGATTAGTCGAGGTTCAAATGTAAGTGATTGACCATTTCGTCTAAAGGAAGATGACGAAGATGTGTAGGGAGATAAAATTCCCATATCTAAATAGATGCATTGTTGTACTTAGTATAATAATGTACTCGATTAAATTTTAAATCCTCGGGGAACTTGTTAGCTAGATATAGCTCAGTGCCAAAGCAACGTCATTGAAATGGTATAGTGAATGTTATCATGTACTTAAAAGTCACCATTGACATAAATGTGTTCTATCCCTGCAAAGACATCAAAAGGAATGCTAATGAAAGTGAAATCCAAAAAGTTTTTGATTATAAAGGAACAGAGGGAGATATGGTAGAGTATTTTCTAGGTCATTACTGATATTCAGTTTCGAAAAGTACATGACTAAAGGAACAGTCTGGAACAACTCTAAAAGTAATCAGGGGGAGATGCCGACATCAGGGGGAGGATCCAAGGATATGATGTCGACATAATTTACTTCGAAATTGAAGCTTTGTCATGCTCTTTTTCCATTCGGTTGAGAATAGTTTTTCCCAAAGGGTTTTGTTACTCGACAAGGTTTTTAGCGAGACGACACTAAAAGCATCAAGTTTGTTGAACGTTGAAGACATAAATATTGCGTTTGATATTATTGAAAGTATCTGAATCAAAGAAATGAAACACGCAACGTAACTTCGATAATCAACAACATGGTCCTATAAACATTCAAGTCACCAAAGTAAAGTGTAATAAAATCCTTTTGACTGCAGTAGACTAATGAAAATTGTCTGACATCAGGGGGGGAATCTAATGGTGTGTGGAACTATTTTCCTTCACCAAGGTTAGTTTTTCCTACAGGGTTTTGTTACTCGGAAATGTTTTTAATGAGACAACAACAAAACACCGGGAAGTAATTTCCTAGCTAAGGCTATTGTCTTTCCAACGAGAATTTTCTGCATAGGAAGCTGTGAAGAAACTAGTCAACTTCAATCGAGCAAAGTGATCATCAGGAACGTATCAACTTTACTTTCATCTGTCACGTTGTATTCTTTTCCCTTCGTCAAGGCTTTGTCCCACTGGGTTTTCCTTGTCAAGGTTTTAATGAGGCAACATATTCGAGTCCAACTATCTTCTAAGTTTGCTTAATATTGTATTCTTTTTCTTTAGTTCAGGTTTTGTCCCTCTTGGGTTAGCCTAACGAGGTTTTAACGAGACAATTAACTTAGAATCGTTGATCTTTGAAGATCGTATTGCATGTGATGAACTACATGTTAAAGTACGAGACAACATGTGAAGTACTACATGTTATGAGTTGTACCAAGGTTTTATCCCACTGGGTTTTTCCTTGTCAGAGTTTTAGTAAGGCAATTGATTTCGACACAATAGTCATAAAAGAGAGAACTACATGAAGATCAACATTCGAAGCCTATATGTGAAGCACTGCATATGAAGTTTTATTGAACCATACAAAGGGGGAGTGTTAAAGGGTCCATGCTCATGGATGTGCGGTCTAAAACAGAAGTCTTTTGGTTTTCCCCTCTCCATGTATATAAAGGATAATATATCCATGTAACTTAGAGAACTCTTATGAATGAAATCCTTTTCTTTCCCCTAGTTCTCTTTCTCTAATATTTTACTACAAAATGCTACACTATTCTTTGTATTTTTTTCATCTTCCCAGCTAAATTAAAAATCACTCAAGATAAAGGGGAGACACAAATGTTTTATTTTCTAACTGCTCCATCCTTTTTGTTTGGAAAAAGTTTAGTTAATTATAGAATCATCAGATAAGAATCTAAAAAACTCTTATTACAGTTTAAAACTTGCATTGGTTGATCATTGCTCCTTCAAGAGTTTTTTTTCTTTTTTCTTTTTCTTTCTAGCATATGTCCAATTTGCTGCCAAAGATTTTGACACCATTACCACACTAGGAATATGATGAACTGAATCCAAAATCCCTACATCACATGATATAGATTAACTCAATATCCTTATTTAAGAGTTGCCCAGATCTCAAATAATCCTTTTCCTTTTGAAAAATCCTCTTTATCATCCTCTTGGGTTGTGGTGGTACATTTCTTCTGTAACCGAAGTTCAAATATCGGTTTGAGTTCTAATATAATTTGTGGTACCCACTAGACAACATTGGTTTCAATTGGAGTTGAACAAACAACTTCAATAAATGTAAGTCACATATAACTTTAGATGTTTGATTCATAGTTAAAACGCGTCAGAACTTTCTGTTTGATTCCTTGCGTTCAATTAACGTGTTGGGTCTTCATTATATTTTGATGGTATTAATTCGTTGGTATACTGTATTTAGGGATGGTCATGGGGAAGGTATGCCAATCCCAGTCAATTCCCCCGTAAAAAACATATCTACACCCTCCTTATTACCCATAAAAAAATTTGGCGGAAAGGGTGTAGAAAATACCTGTATGAGCCGGGATTTCTATAGGTTACGCATAATGTTAAGTTATAAAATGATAACTTAAAAACAATGCATTTAAAATTTAGAATTTATATATTCATCTTAAAAGAACAATAAAGAAAATAAGTGATCCTTAAATGACTATCATTCTTTCACATATTAAACACTCAACTAAAACCTTCGTTTACGTTATCCATATCATCATCATCTGCTTGATTATTTTCTTTAAAAGTTCCACACTCAGATTTTGATCCATATGCTAAAAAATAAAAAAGTGTGTCATTCATATATAAGGGAGTATTAAATACAAAAAATATTTCATAAAAGTGATATTCATTTTATCATATCCCATAGCCAATCTTGAACACACATCAAGGCTGAAAATGAGATGATACCAAGTACACCATCAAATTTTTCATTCGGAAATCTGTATGGAAAAAACCTAATAAAGTTGCAAATAGATCTAAATCATATATATATATATATATATATATATTAAGTTTTTCTATCATATATATTAAGTTTTTCTATTATCTCTTCCACAATCAATATGTTTAGACTGATAAGTCCGTTAACCTGATTGTGTAGAATAGTTCTTGGATGATTTCACAAATTAATATCCAATATCAATTTAGTCGTGTCCAAATCAAGAGGATACGAATTCTGACAAGTATGAAACTTGTAATCTATCTTTCAAAATACGAATTCAACAAGAACAAGTCTTTTTATTAGTCACAATACCTAGATTAAATATGTATTACTCGTGTTATTCCTACTATAAAGATAAAACAATATAATGCAGGAAAACACACAAAAGACACCAGAAGTTCTGTTAACGAGGAAAACTACACCTGCATAAAAACCCCGGGACCTCGTCAGACTCTGAACACCAAACTATATTAAGTTTCTATGGAAACTAGCCTACTTTCATACTTCGGACTAGAATGTAGTTGAAACCGGATTAACCCTTTGGGAAGTTGTCAGCCAAGCAAAATTATTTTTGATTTTTCTACTTCAAAAATATAAATTGAGTATAACAATAAGAACAAATTCGATCCACAGGGAGATATGGGTTGTCAATTTATATTGATTACTTTTAAACTGGGGGGTTTTGTTTGTGATTATATCTAAATAATAACAAAGCAAGTAAATTAAATAGGAATATTAGAGACAAAGAGTACTAGTTAGAGTTTTCGTCTTGTTAGAGCATTGCTTGGTTGAACCCACCAAGCATTGGTATGTCAAGGTTGGTTGTTATATTCTATTATCAAAACTCATAAGTCGCTTGATGACATTACTAGAGTCAACTTCGTTAGGTTACGACAGCAACAACATCTCCACCAGCTCATTTTCGTTCTCATCTTTAGAAACCCAACAAAATTGATGGCATCAACATCCACCATCAAAATCACTTCAATCAATCACCGCCACCGCTTCAATTTAACTCACTTAGTGTCGAGATTAAACAACCACTAGCCACATAACCAACCTCATATCTCAATTTCCATCTATTCTTCAATAGAAGAAAACCCTAATTCTTGTTCTTCTTTACAATAAAAACCAAATTCCTTAAGAACCCTGATTTAGGAAAATACCAAAATAAACATTCAGAAACCTAGCTAATTTATCAATTCAACTTCAAAGAAACATGTATAAACTAAATTAGCACAAGCCCATCATCTCAGATTGGGGATTTTTAAACAATAATTTACACATTTGATGAATCACTCATCAAACAATGAATACGAAATCACAATAACTGAGATTTTCTCTATTTCTTAGATATGCTGACATATGCTAAGAAATATGATTTTGAAATTTAGAAGCTGGTTGATGTAAGTATTAAACGTCCTGCTGAGAAATTAAGGCTGAGATTTGAGTTCCTTCTCTGTTTTTTATTCCCCGTAATAGATGGGAATGATGTTCTAATGAAGAGATATTTAAGCTTATGAGTTTTGTGGAAAAAAATAAGGTTGAAGAAATTTTTGATGAGTACTATCAATTGAATCTGAGGAAGATATTTGAAATCTATATGAACAACAACAGCAGAAGAGAGGAACAGGTAGGCTTCTTTATTGGTGAGTAATTTGAGAATTTGTGATAAGAAACATTAAAGGGTATGATAGGGTAAGTATGTAAAGTGCGACAGATTTCTTGACCAAGTCATCCAAAAATGACCGAACATGTGGGTCAATACAGGTAGGACAACCTAGTGGCATTTTAATTAATATTGAAAAAACGCTGGCACTTTTCTATATTGGAAAGCTAAAGTGGGGCAGTTTCTTAAGATACTCCTTATTCCTTTCTTTTTACTCAAATATGTATTGCAGATTATTGTTTTCGATATCTCACTATTTCTTCGCGCAACCAGATCCTTAAATCATATATGAAACATGATTATCACTCTCATATACAGGCTTGCATTCAATTATGATCTGTTTGCACCAATGAAGGCCTTGGCACCAATGGCATATGGAGAAATAAAAGATATTTTTTGGCAACTTCCTTATTAGACATCAGTCTTGATGATAATTTTCTCTAGTTAGTTTTATTCATATAGACAAATACCAGTTTTATAGAAAAATAGACTATTTTTTTTTCCAGAGAGATACCTTTATTGTAAATATAGAATAAGATAATCTTCCTAGATAAGATATTTGACCATATAATTAAACTTCGGACAGATTAGCTTATTTGGATGTGTTTTCCCTTTAGATTTCTTCTTATTTTTATTCATCTTCTCTAATCAAAATAGTTTCATTTTACCATATATGTTTTCCTGATTAACAAAGTTTTCACTTCCTCTTCTCTAATTTAGTTTTATCTTTTTTCTTTTGACAATTTCGACTACAATTTTCTTGAAAAATTTGTCCTTAAACAGCTCTCCGAGTTTATATACATGTTGTTGATTATAAATAATAAAGAAGGAAGACTAACCAGTATTTGTAAACGTAAACTATGGAAAATATTATTAATCCGGAAGCGACAACCATGGTTACTTGTCGTGTTAGCTGACGTCATACATGATAAAATGGACGCTTGAGATGCTACTAGATATTTTTTGATCCAGCAGTGTGAGTTAAAAAATTTCCCGTACGAAGATATTATCAAAGCTGTATTGCTTTGTAGGACATAAAAATTACTAGGGAGAAGCAAGTAATATTTTTTTCTTTACTGAGAGCACCGTTGCCATTTTTTTTTCTCCAAGAAATTACATGGTCAGGTTAATTGAAAAAGAAAAGCTACATCTATGGCATGTAGTATACATAAAGTAGTGCCACATGTCACCACCCCGTTGGAAGGATATCATAGCACATAGAGGAAGGGGACAAGAGATTCCGAGTGGTTTCTTTAATTCCTACGATATATCGGGTGCATATTAGTCTTTTGTAGACGTGAAAAAGGTGTCAGCAAAACTATTTGTTGTACAGTACACCTAACTAAAGTGAAAAAAAGATTCTTAAATCAGTGACTGATGATATATGGTTTAGATGTTGTCTTTGTGAAAAATTCAAATGTAACTTTTTGGTCAATTCTATGACGGTCTCTTGGGTGAACCGAATCTAATATATCCTGCTTAAAAACATAAGCATTATCACAATTTCTCACTTAGAAATGTTTTGTTTTTATGACGAAAAAAAATACGGATATTTCTCTCCCCTACATTTTATATACACGTGTGAATGAGTCAGCGATATTAGTGCTAGTTGGTGCACCAAGATACAAAACAAACAAATATACAACAAATATGATTAACAATAAAAAATAGAATATAAATCAAACAAAACACACAACTGAACCCTAAATCATTTTAAAAATAATATTAAAAATATTCATACCAAACCAAGATTAATAGAACTGCAAGGAAAACAAACCAATAATACAAAAAATGTGGTTCAAAGTAAACATGACCAATATACAAATCAAACAAGTTTTGTGATGTTTGATTTGTATATTGGCTCTATTTACTTTGAATCACATGTCTTGTGTATTTTTTTTTTTTTTGATTTCTATTAATCTTCGTTTGTTTTAGATTTCATTTTTATATATACTTTTCTTATATTTTAGGGTTCGTTTGTATGATGTTTGATTTGTAAATTAGTTTTATTCACTTAGAATCACAAAAGTGTTGTGTATTTGTTTTGTTCTTTTTTTCTGATTTCGATTTGTTCAGGATTTTGTGATTTTTTTATGATTTAGGGTTTAGTTGTATGATGCTTGATTTGTATATTGGTTATGTTTACTTTGAATCACATGTGTTGTATTTTGGGTTTATTTTCTTTCCGGTTTTTATTAATCTTGATATGGATTTTTTTTCAAATGACTTAGGGTTCAGTTATGTGTTATCTTTAATTTCGATATTTCTATTTTTCATTTTTAATCATATGTGTATTTGATTTCTATATTTCTTGCGCCAGATTCCTTAAAATAACCTCATCTCATCTCATAAAGATTGTTGCTTTCATTAGGTTAAACTCGAGTGGCTCTTGGCCCAATTTATTTAGTAAAAAGGAATGATAGTGTGGCTCATACACCTTTTTATGTAGGATACTGATTATTTAGGATTTATATTTTTATTATTACTAGACTATTATTATTTTTTGTTGTTTCTTATTGTAAAAATTATTTATTTTAAAATTACTTATTTTATAAGCTAGGTTAATAGAGTTTTCTTAGACTAGAAGTTTACTGTAGTCAATTAAAAACAGAGAGTTTTTCTACAATCCTTCTACTTTCTTTATCAAATTTCATTACTCACGCTTCCGTTCTGCATTACCTTTGATGATACAAGGATTTTTGCCGGAGTAAGCATGTGATGGGATGCTTTAAGGTGATTATTATTCAGAGATCATGAATATTAAGTATGATTCGGTTAATAACATGTTGGAAGAGGGACGATGAAACCTCTGACTGGTACTCTTTACCTCTGATATTCGTGTCAGCTTACTTGCCTTAGTTTAATTTAGCTTTAATAATGATCAAATACCCCATATTTTACTTAAGTAATCAAAATTAATAGACAGTTACCCGCATCTCCGTGGGAAAGATCTGATTCTTACCATTATACTCTAATATATATTTATGAAGTAAGAACTTGGTTTCATTTGTTTAATAAACAAAAGTGCTCCGCAAGAAAAGTGACACTGGAAAGTTGGCAACTTTTCCATTAGTGCACTAACTATTACTCCAATAGAAGTTACTATGTAGGAATAACCCTATTATTTTCAATACATTTAGCTCTTTTGCGTTAAAAACTTGTCCAAGAATACAACTGCAGATTTTCCTATGTATGGGTCAGCAATAAGATTTTAGCAATAACAGTGATATACTTGGGTCATCATCAACAAAAGTCTCCATAATACTTTGACTATTTCAATTTATTAATAAAAAAATAAAATATTAGCAATCCTATCTGACTCTCAAACAATTCAAAAAGTAAGAAGTTGTCATGGAATTTAGTCACCTACATCTCACTTACTGACATTGATGCTGAAAATGGTAATATAATTTTCGACCATCTTGAAGCTACAAGGTCTTTTATAATCTTTGTCTAAAGTCTTGGAAAGATCCCAGGTGGTAAAGGACGCAAGTTCTCATGATTATGATGTTGTTTAAGATGTCGTCTTTTACTTTCTTTCTTAAAGATATAAAAGTTTTCCTTTATTTTGAGTTCGTGAAACTCCACATGATTAACATGAACGGATATTTATTTTTTATAAGTACATTTTCAAGATATTTCTAAGTTTTTAGGAAAACCTATTTTTGGGTTATGATTGATGTAGTTTTTACAGTGGTAAATAGAAGGTTCGATACTCATACTTGTAGAGATATTGGTTTTAAACATAATAAAAGAAAGTACTAAAAATCGGAAAACATGTGCAAAATATGGTGACAAGATGAAGAGAGAAGTCTGGTTTCGGATTCCACTACTTCTAATGGTTGTAAATTCAATAATTAATTTCTCTAATTTACTCTCAAAACTACACGAGGCCATTTTGAACCCAATCTCATGCCTTGGAAAATTTATCGTTAATGAAATAAAAATCCGACTCAAGTCGATAATATAAAGCCTAATTTTCCTTCACTTATAAAATATCGATAGCTTAAAACTATCCAAATCAATTATTACGAAGCATATAAAGAAGAGAAAATGTCTAGACAATTAAAAGCTTAATTAGAGAGTAATAATTAAATAAAATTAAATATTAAAAATTACATATCAAAAATAGTTTCCTCCTCAACCCTAGAAATTAAATTTAGCAACTCATAAATCGAAAATTGGAGAAAAATTGATTAATCATTGTATTTAAAAAGATGTAAATATGCTTACAACGATTTTTAGTCGCCAAAGGCATTCAGCGACCAAACACGGTTTAGTTACTAAAAGGTTATTGCAACTGAATGTACAACGATCAACAGATTATGTCGTTGTATAAACGACTGCTTCTTCGACTGTTCTGGACAGCCTAATGTTCTATAAGTTCTTAATCAAGAGAAGAAGCAACAGGATTCCTGCAACTCTTGATTTCTTCGATGACCGCTCTCCAATCTCTTCTCAATCACCCCATCTCTGACTCCCGTAAACTCTTTATATCGTCTCAGCATTCCAACAATCTCGAGTTAATTCCCGTATCTTCTCCTTTAGTCATTAAAGGAGGTCATCCACGTTTCCCAAAAGTAATAGGCGATCCAAGAGGTCCCAGGTTCGATCCCCCAATGACGTAATATTGCAGGAATTAACATGGAAGGTAGAGTTAGACTGTCCCACTCGTGACACAATCTCATCCCCCTATCCGCGTCGGCTCCTTTGACTAGGTTACTCATGAGGCTCGCTGGTAGGCTAGCACGACAACCGGTTCAATTAATGTAGTAGTATGTTGTTGGATCTTAGCTTGTTAGGCTTCCAACTAGTTAATGTAATACTTTTTATCCAATAATTAATCACTTTTAGTCTCTACGGGAAATAATTTCCTTTCTACCACTTCTCATGTTGTTTTTCCCCAGCTAGCACACTCCCAGGCGTTGCTACACAACTCATTTGGAGCCATACACACAGAAAACACACGCCACTTCTCATGTTGTATTTTTTTAAATTCTATTTTCATGAGATATCCACGTTACATTCCTTGTTTGACGAATCAAAATACATTACCACCCTTGTTTAGGTGTAACAGGGTGATACAAGTCTACTTCCGCGATCAAATCTCCATAAATCTCTTCCAAAAGCAGTCAAAATATACCCGACTCTGTTTTGCTTCAAATATTCAATCCAGCCCAATGTAGTCCAATCCAATACCCATAGCAAGCATGTATAGCCCAAAGGAAGAAACTCATTCAATTTCAGCGCTTTATTCTCACTAAAACACCTCCAAATCACTAATCCTAATTCTGTCGGTTTGATAATAGTTTTCCCGACAATTTACTTAAATGTTAATAAAGAAGATGGAGTTCCCATAGCCACTGATGGGGTGCGAATAGAAGGTGGGTGCCCCTTATCCAAAATGGGGTCCCTATAGTAGTCATCCTCCGTGTGTCTTTAGTACATTTTCCGAGTGGAAAAAACATTCTTATGAGGCGTCTCCAACATACTTCTGGGGTGCATGTAGTACATCTTCCGGGTGCCTTTAGTAATTTTCTCCCGGAAGTGTATATAACACTTTTTGAGACAATTTTCCGCAAAAGATTATTCCCACAAAAAACACCTATAAAGACATAAAATACCATAATAAGTACAAAAATGGATACTAACAATATAGAAAATCGAGATCAAAATAAACACATAGATGAGTCTATCAATTACCCCAAAACTTATTATTTACTAGTCCCGAGCAAATCTAATTTACAAAATCAAAATCATAACTCATTGTCACAGGCATCGCGATTGCACTTAGCATGTGCAACAAGCCTTTAAACCCCTAGGTGGCCCTAGTGACCGAGTTATATTCTCTAGAGGATTTACAAGAGGTGTACCCACAAAACCTAACTAGTCACAAGTATCCAAAGATCTATACTGAAATAAGTTTTCTCAACCTACGCCAATAATTAGAGTGCAAGAGAAAAAAAAAACATCTATTAGTGCATCCGCTAAACAGCGGGAGAGATCCATTAAACAAATGAAAGAGAGAGATCCGTTAAACAACTGAAACAACATCAAGAGAGAGTTTACCGCTCAACAACGGAGATATATCCACTCCAATAGCATTAATAATGGGAGAGAGACCTTCTCAACAACTGGTCTTATCCACTCAACAGCGAACAGAGAGAGAGTATGTGTACGAGTTAAACTAGTGTCGAATGGATTTTGTGCCAGATAGAAAGCGAATTAACAGAGCAACCACTATGCATTTCTCCTCGACTTTCTCATAGTGCTTAATCGTCGTTTTCGGCTGCAACTTTTGATGATAAACTCTTGAACTTCATAGAACTTTGACATTGTGTTAACTTTTCTCCTCAATTTATTATTGCTAAAAACTTCTTTATAAATTTTTCCTCCCCATAGCCTTATTGAAAAATTAACTATAAAATGTAAAAATTTATATATATATATATATAATTTTTTTGAGAAAAATATTGCAACTAAAATAATCACAATACTAAAATTAATGTGGCCATGAGAGAAGGACTTTACTACTTGGATTTTCGCAAGTTGCAGTGTCTTGGTATCATAAACTTCAACAATTTATATCGTTTTCTTCGCTCTTTTAACTAATTAAGTCTTCAACTTTGAGTATAAATTTTGTTCTTTCTTGTATTGTTGCTTATAAACCTTGTTGTCTTCAATTTTCTTCATAAATTTTGTGTTGATGCTCCGGTTGTTGATGATGATAAGTTTCTATTAAGAGAAAGTCATATTCCAGAATTAATTGTCTCTCCAGCATGGATGGTTAGGTCATCACGACCCTCTAAAAGGTTGCTTTCTTCTCCAAAATGTCAAATTCTCTATATTCTCTCAAGAATGTCAAATTCTCTACTGTCTCTCTAGAAAGTCAAATTCCCTAGCAATTCTAATTTCCATCTTTTCGGTGAGAAAAAGTATATAAACTTAGCTAAATGGATACTAAGTGACTTTAAAATTTCTCCCTTACCCCCAAACTTAAATCTAACATTTTCCTCAATGTTTCAAATTATAGTGCAATACCAAAAATATGGTAACAAGAAGAATAAAGAGGTAAGTTAGAAAGATTGTACCTAGATAAAGCGTAACAGTCCTTTGCCGGATAATAAGACGGAGAATAAAAACAAAAACTTACCAATATACAACAACTATCGGGTCCTCCAGAAAGGCCATGTAACAATTGTATGGGTTGTCTCCCATAGAGTGCTAAGTTTATTGTCTTCAGCCAGACTTCAGTAAAATTAGTCACCACATAAAATCATATAACAATTATCGGAACATATGCGGGTCATCAAAACCAAATATAGATGACACAATTAAAATGAAGCAACAACGAGCCACGAGAATGAACAAACCGAGCACAACTTTATCTAAGATTTTATTTAAGACAACTAAATCTAGATCTGCTTCAGGCTCAGGCTTTATATATGGGTGTGGATAAATCTCTTTGGGATGGATTGCCTTATTAGAAAGATCTGAAGGTTCATGCTGTTAAGTCTGAAAAAACTCAATTAAGAATTTAAAAGCACATAATAATATCCTAAATAATTGAGGATCTTTAAAGTCAACCAGGTTTGACTTACACAGTTGATAAATCAAGGTGAACAGGAACCAATCGATAACCCGGACTTATATTCCCGAAGAACAGCCTAGGATCATCAATCACCTCATAATAATCTTAATAAGCTAGTGAAACAAGATATTGCGGAATCACAAACGATGAGAAGAAGATGTTTGTGACTAATTTTCTATCTTTCCTATCGGAGAAATTAATCTCGAGTCAATCTTACAATTGTACTCAATACGATAAAAACATCAAGATCAGATCACGCAACTACAGAGAAAATAGTTTGGTCTGGATTCACAATCCCAATGAAGTCTTCAAGTCGTTAACCTACAAGGTCTCGATAGAAATCTAAGGTTAAAGGAGAAACGACTCTAGATTATACAACTAGTATCACACAGGAGGTTTGTTGATTAGGTTTCCCAGTTGCTAGAGTTCTCCTTTATATGGTATTCAAATCATGGTTTGCAATCAATACTACCTTGGTAACAAAGCATCCAATATTCACCTTAAGATGAAAACCTGATTAGATTCAAAATAATGTCTTTCAACCGTTAGATCAAATATTAGCTTGTTATACACAAATGAAATGCACTTTCAATTAGGTTTGTGTAACCGTACCTAAACGTGTACACCTAGTTGGTTCAACAGTAGTTAGCCATATGAGCACTTTCATGTCAATCATATTCATCTTCACCATAACTAGTTCAAATAACTCAAACAAACTAGTTAGAGAGTTGTTCAATTACTTAGATCTTATAGAAGTATACAAGACACAATCGAACCAAAATTGGTTTTGATTCACTCGAATCTATTCATGAACATTATAGCCACGGTTTGCAAATTGCATTCCTTATTATATAAATATTTTAGTTTATGAACAAACCAATTTTAGAAAGTAATACACTTAAGTATACGCACGGGTATGCGTACTTAAGTAACCGGATTTGAGTTTGTTTTTGTTTTCAAACTCAATAGAAATTCACGGACGTGAACTTTCCTCTAGTATGCGTACTGGTACGCACACTTAGGTAACCGGATTGAGTTGGTTTTGATTTCCAAACTCAACAGAAATTGACGGTCGTGAACTTCCGCCAGTATTCGTACGGGTACGCATACTTACCCAGTCTCCATCAATCATTTAGTACACACACAAGTATGCATACATTTGGTTCCCGGTTTTGGACTTATACACTAATGTGCAAACGCACTATATTATTATATCCAAATATGGTTACATATTCTAAATTCTCATTTCAATCATTGAAACATTCTTAGAGGATGTTATATATAGGTTATTCACACTCCATTTTTCATCTAAGTGATTTTCAAAACATTGAGATAATCAACATGACTTTCGTCACTTGTAAAGATGAACTTGGCCAAAGCGAAAGCTAACCAACACATATTTCGAGAAATAGATAAACGAAATAAACTCGGTTCGAAATAGAAAATCTGTATAATCGAAGTCTATATAGAAATACGACTTTTGTCTCAAGATAGGAGATATAGTAGATAGACTCTTGATTAATAGAGAAGTTCAAGTCTCCACATACCTTTTAGTAGATGAAGTTCCACCAGTTCCTTGAGTAGTTCTTCGTCTTTGTAAGATGAACGTCGTGGTGTCTAGAGCTCGAATACACTTTCTATCCTAGTCCGAGACTTAGCTATAAGTAGACTAGAAATCAAGACTTATAGTTTTGGAAACTAAACTTGACAAACAAGATTCAGATAACAACGCTTTCGAGTTCGACCGAGCAGTACTCCAACAATCTCCCCCTTTGTCAATTTTGGTGAAGAAACTATCAACACATATGGAATACAAAATAAATAAACTTTGCAGCTTCTCTTCCACATGCATGATATCCTTGGTTCTTCAACATTACTCGAAATCTTCGTCACTTCCAAGTACTCCAATGATTCCAAAGATATTCAATACATCATCATCGTTGTTGAAGATCCGTATCCATAACAATGAGAAAACAAAAGCTCTCATTGTTATACAGTGTCATAGTATTATTACACAACATCGAAGTTCAATTGTATCACAACTTCGACAACAATACTATGGTAATATGTATCACTCCTCCTTAGTCAATACTCCATCTCACATGGAAACCACTCCCCCTTACATAATGATCCGAAAACCATATGTATTTGTAGTGTGAACTACACATTAATTCTCCCCCTTTTTGTCAATAAAATTGGCAAAGGTACGAAAACAAGTGGGATCCTAATGAAATTTCCATAAAGACACTTCATGAACAAAAGAAAGCAGATATCAAATTTTTAGATGCAATCATATAGCCGAAACTAAATGCATTCATCAAGGAGTTTATAAAGATACAAGATAACCCCTACAATATTCCACATCCGCACTCCCCACAAAGATTTGGCAATTAAGCACAAGTTCAATTAAGAACTCTCCCCCATAAAATGTCATTCCCGAAAGAACAACAAGAGCGACCTTACTTTCAAAAGAAAAAAAGGATTTCTTTGGACAACAATAAATTACATAAGAATATGAATTCGTATCAAAAAAAAATTAATTAAATTAACCACAATAGAACCCATGAATCATTTAATCGGAAATGCTCAACATAAGAGAACTTACGGAGCCACACAGTATATACATAAGAATGTGGATCAGAGATCGACCAATACTGCGGAATACACAAAGATTCATTATATCTTTCATCACTATTTTCATAATGACATACAATAGACTTAATCTTTGTAAACAAAAGTTCGTCCTTTCTTCCATCAATATTTGCATAATGACATAAAAGGCTTAACTTTTGTTTGTCAAAAGTTCATTCAATCTTTTATCAATACTTGCATTTCGACATACGACAGACTTCACTTTTGACCAAGTATGGGACAATCATAGTTCACGGACGCAAACACACATATCCCATAAAAAATTGCAATACATAAAACCATAAAGATTAATACTGCAAAAATCATCTTCCAAACAAACTTTAGAATTTAGACAAATAAATCTAAAAACATTGAAGATGAAAATCATTGGACATAGCTATGTGTAATCACATTAATGGCTATTCCAAACTCTAGTTATTCTTCTTAAAAACACAAGAATAAAATTCTCATCAGAAGATTTTCTAGACAAAATAAAATCAATAAGATAAAGAACAAGGACAAACTCCCAAACCAACAAAACCGAACACGAACTGAAAACAAATAGACGTTTCGGAATCCTCACGAGCCTTGAGGTATTTGAGCTTGTGATTGACAACATCTATTGCTTCTTCAGAGAATATATCCTCATTGAGAAGATCTTTAACATGTGTCTTTATGAGACCAAGGTCAGAAGTAACCCTTTTCAACTCAGTTCTTAACACATCAAGACTCTTCAAAGTATCAACGAGCTGCAAATTTGCTTCCTCAAAATATTTAAGAAAATCATGAACCACTTCAGCAGAAACCATATCCTCATTCTCAACATCCTGATGTGTATAGGCATAGTAACATGAGGCATTAGGATGATCATCTTCTACTAGGGTTCTTTTCTTCCTTCCCTTGTGTTGATGGTGGATTTTCAGCAAGGGCTAAAATTGTAAAATCATGATACTGCATGTTTCTGACCCCGCTTCAGGAACGCATGTGACGATTCATGTATTTTACGATTCGTGAACCGTTTTCACGATCTCTGATCGAGTACCTCTCAGAGCCACGATGAATATGATTCTCAAAAGGCCTCCCACTTGCTGAGCGTTCGATGATGCGCATTTCATCATTCCTCTCTATATAGAAGAAATATTGGGCGTTCCTCCATACATAATTGTTTGTTGAGAGGGCAAAACGCCTTCAGGACGTCGGCGACACTTGTTGTTCCTTGACTACATAGAGATACATGCCTCTACATAGAAGAACGATTGGGCGGTCCTCCATACATATTTGTTTGTTTATAGGTCAAAACACCTTCAGGACGTCGGCGACACTCATCCGTTGTTCCCTGACTATATAGCTAGACCGTGTATAGATTCAGGCAGTTGTCCATACATAATTTTTTGTTGAGATGGGAAAACGCTTTCAGGACGTTAACAACACTGCACGTTGTTCCCTGACTATGCACCTTTCAGAACGAGTATGATGCTTCAACTATCTCATATCTCGACTCTACAATAGATTAATTCTACCGTGAATTCACCACTAAATTCCTAGAAGATAATCTATTTTATCTCATTACTCTGATTCCATGGTCGAATCCACGGCCGATCCCATGGAATGGTAATAGATAATTTATTATTCCGAATCCATAATCGAATCCACTGTTGATCCTATGGGTTGATAATAAATAACTATTCATCTTTATTACAAAGTTTCATGTATCATTCTCCACTGAATTTCGTAAATTAGTAATAAATACTCAAAAACTTGCGTTTGACCGTCATCGAGTAAGTCCTGAGAAAATGGTGCGTGTGTACTCGACAGATAATGCACAAACGAGCACCCAAACACACGAACTAACTATCAAAGTATGGACGAACGAGCGACCCATGGAAATAAAACAATAATTAATAAAACAAGGAAAGGCGTGGGGCTGGGCCCACCGGTCCCTCCCTTATTTTATTTTCACTAATATATTTATTTCCTCTCTCATCTCACAGATATTCCCTCATCTCACATAGTTTCCCTCACTTGAGCAAACTCCCTCGTTTGTAGGAAACTCTTGGGTTTCCATGCTTTCATCGAACAAAAATAGGGAAAATTTGTCACTGGAACGGGCCATCTATCCGGCCGGCCATGCCCTAGTCGTGGCCGGTCCCACACCTCACAATTCCTTATTTTCTCATATTATTATTTCATCATCTTATGGAACTCCATCGTTTGACCGAAAACCCTAGTTTTTCAATATTTTCTCAAATATTGCTCAAACCATGGAAAAGCCAAAAGGTCAAACGACCGACCACAGGTTCCCACGTCAAAATTAAAATATTATTATTTTAATATTATCAAATTATCTATCGCATGATCAAAGTTCTTCTTGCTCATTCGAGCAAAATCGAGAGTTTCAGTCAAGATCAAACTCTTCTGAAAATTCAAAATATTGCTCGAACAACGGCCAGAAAATACCAAAACTCTCAGGACTGAGACACGGACACCGTGGTGACATGGGCACCCTGCCTTGACCGACCAAGGCCGTCCCTAAATCTTGCAAGGAGCCGGTCCCATACATTCTCACAATTTTGACCTAATTTGATAGCAATCGCTCATATTCGGTCCAAACTCTCTCCAACCAACCTCGGACTCGCTCAAACGATTGGAAACTGGTCCCACGTCCACCAAGGACCGGTCCATGCCCTCTTTGTCAGTCCTCATCTTTATACAATTAGGTTTTACTGCCTAACGCTCGCTCGAGCACTATTCTAATGAATGATCAACACCAGCATTTGATCATGCTTTCACCAACTGGTGGGTTTTATAAACAACCTACAAATTGACCTGCAAGTATACATGGTCAATTGTAGCTAGAATGGGAAGAAAGGGAAAGTCCACATGGACAAGGGGGAGCAAATGTTGTTTTCTAGCTTCTCTAGATGCTTCCTAAGCTAACATGGAGCTGAATGGAGGAAATAAACAGTGAGTGAAACAAGTAAAGATTGTGGTGTTAAGACACCACTGTGAGCATGAGGGAAAACAAACAGTGAGCAATGAAGGTAAAATAAATGAAAGAAAACAGAAAACAAGCAAAACAGTTGAAGATGGAGGTGTATGAAGATGGATGAGAATTCTCCTTCACCTAGCTAGTTCACCTTGGTTACATCCCTGTCATGTGGTTAGTTAACTACCTAAAGTCCTTGGATAACCCCTAGCATTGTCTATCTGATTAAAGCATAGGCAATCACAGGTCATTTAGGGTCTAGGTCTCTAACTAATATGGCTTTGTGAATCCCTTAGATTATGACTAACTCCTAGCATTAATGGTCTGTTTAAAGCACCACTAATCACAAGCCAGTGAACCTTTGGAATGTTACTAACCTAAATGTTTTGAGCTCAACAGGGTCTAACCCAAATGGCTAACCAACAAAGTTCAGTTGACTTCTCACCCTAGTGGTGAATTAGAACTTAACAAACATGGTGATTTACATGAACATTAACATACACAAGAACATGAACATAACAGTGCAAAATAGAATTGCAAAAAGCATAACATAACAGGACATTGAAATTGCAAATTAAAGATTAAAGAACCCTAAATTAACAGTAAATTGACATTGGAATTAAACTGAAATTAACCCAATTAGGGGGTATCTCGGCTAACCAAGAACACCTCTAACAGCGATACCCAACCCTCAATTTATACCCAAACATTAAAATTAGGGTTTCCCCCAAATCCCAAAAATTAGGGTTCCCAAAATAAAATTTACCCAATTCGACGCTGACCCATGCTCTGCAATTGTTCCCTATGCTCCTCTCCATTCTTCTGATGCCCTAAATCGAGGTGTTGCATCAAACCCACATCTAGGTCAGTGAGATGCGCGTGGGTTAGATACAACAGCTAGGCTTAGGGGGATAGGATGCTGCTGTTGTCGGGTGGCGCTACTGGAGATCATGGTGTTGTCGGATGGTTGTGGTGGTGGTGTGGTTCGAGAAGAAGGTGTAGCTGGTGGAGGTGATGGAGTTGCAGAGCAGCTCTCTGTTGTTTGGGAAGAAGAGAGGAAGAACCCGATGGAGAAGAAGGGTCCGTTTGTTTTGGGGTAATAGGGTTCGGT